>NC_140989.1:234513786-235053402 GCF_052327205.1 Somniosus microcephalus | reverse complement strand
AAAGGCCCGGCTCTAGGGAGTATAACCAACCCTAGGCCCGAAACCAAATCGAGAGAGCAAGAGCTTTCATTGACATTTACCTGGGATTGAGGCTGAGACAGGCTCGGAATAGTTTGGATCCATGTTAGGCTGTGACCTGCGGTGTCACAAGAAAGCTTCTTGTAGCAAAAGCCGAATGAGAAACTGAGGGAGAAAATAATATTTGTGACTCAAGGCATCCAGCCTACATTTACACCCCACACTTATCCACCATGCACACAAACACAGTGCTGAAACAAACTTGATCACTCATTCAGCCTGAGCACATTTATAAACAGAGCTGCTGCCTTGAGTTGCTAAAGCGTGTATATATTACTTGCTGGGGTGCCCGGCGTTGCCCCAGGCTTTTTTGTAAAACTGGTTATGAGACTGGTGGGCTGGTCACTCTCCTCTCCCCTCCCTCCCCCCCTCTCCTCTCCTCTCCCTCCCTCCCTTCCTCTCCCACTCCCCTCTCCCCTCTCCTCTCCCCTCCCTCCCCCTCTCCCCTCCCCCCTCTCCTCTCCCTCCCCTCCCCCTCTCCTCTCCCTCCCTCCCTCCCCCTCTCTCTCTCCCTCCCCCTGTCTCTCCCTCCTTTCCTCTGTCTCCCTGCCTCAGGCCCGGCCCGACTCACCTCGGTACCAGAACGGAGTCAGTCTGACAATGGGAAGGCGGGTGCCCATCGCTCCGAAGCGAGCCCCGGATTCCTCATGGTTAACGCGGCGGCGCCTTTTGGACCCGGTTGGCCGGGCGGCAGATGAAACGCATTTCGCTGCGGACTCCCGTGTCAGATTGCAGTTGGGGACGGGCTCGTTGGAAAGCCGTGGTTTTCCCGGTCCCGCACTCACGGCAAGAGAGAGAGGGGGAAGGAGAGAGAGAGAGAGAGAGAGGTGAAGGAGACAGAGAGAGAAGGAAGAAGAGAGGGAAGAGGAGAGAGAGAGAGAGAGTGAGGGAAGGAGATAGTTTTCCCGTGGCCGCCATTTTGTGAGGCACTAACGGCAGTTTGAAAGATTAGGCCCCCACCCACACACACCATGAAATGCCCCCCGTGATGCAGCACGCTCCCCCTGTAGGATTGGTCAACCTTCACGTCACTCAATGCTAATGAGCGGATTCCCCGTATGATTGGCCAACCGCTAATGAGCGGATTTTTGAAAGTTTTTTGTATACTGTCCGAACAATTTTTGTCTGACCAAAAAGTAAATATGCCTATGACACTCCCCTAATCATAAGCTTTCTTTTGATATAACATATGTGTAGGGTACGCTCTATAACTTTTGAGTGTATAGCAGACAGACAGACATACAGACAGACAGACAGACATACAGACGGACGGATCCTTTTTATATATATATACCAGCTGAAGTGCCCGGCGGTGCCAACGGTCTTTTGAGGGCATGTTGTTGGAAGAGAGAGAGAGAGAGACTGGGGGGAAGAGAGAGAGCGAGAGACTGGGGGGAAGAGAGAGAGTGAGAGACTGGGGGGAAGAGAGAGAGGCGAAGAGACTGGGGGGGAAGAGAGAGAGTGAGAGATTCAGATTCAGATTAGATTTATTTGCCATATGTAACAAGTGCAATGGAATAACAACAGAAAATGCTGGAAAAACTCAGCAGGTCAGGCAACATCCGTGGAGAGAAATTTGAGTTGATGTTTCGGGTCAAACCTTCTTCAAAACTGGAAAGAAAAGAAGATAGATCGGAGGCAGGGCTGCGATCGGACAAAAGAATAAAAGAAACAAAAGAAGTAAAAAAGAGACAATAAAAGGTATTAGAAGCTAGACGAGATGGTAATAGGCTGAGATTAGGTGTAAAGTGTACTAGCAGGGCAAGAGATAGCTGCCAGGTAGTGAGCGAGAAACAAAAAGGAAAGGGGGGGTGGAAAGGAGTGGAAAAATTACAAGAAAAAATGAAATAGGGGCCGAGGTTATGATCTGAAATTGTTGAACTCGATATTGAGTCCGGAAGACTGCAGAGTGCCTAATCGAAAGATGAGGTGCTGTTCCTCGAGTTTACGTTGAGCTTCATGGAACAATGCAAGAGGCCAAGGACGGTGAGGTCCGAGTGGGAATGGGGCGGTGAATTAAAATGACAGGCAACCGGAAGCTCGGGGTCACCCTTATGGACCTGAACGGAGGTGTTCCGCAAAGCGGTCACCCAATCTGCGTTTGGTCTCCCCAATGTAGAGGAGACCGCATCGTGAGCAGCGAATACAGTATACTAGATTGCGAGAAGTACAAGTAAATCGCTGTTTCACCTGGAAGGGGTGTTTGGAATGCTTGTTCCCCGTAGGGATGCGTCAGCTATACATACAGCGCTGCGTTCAGAGTCAATACAATGGCTTCCCGTGGCAGTGGGAGCACGATGTCCCTCAGCCGCTCCATCCTCCTCTTCACCGCGGCCTCCTCACTGTTGCCGGCTCCACGTGTGTGGCCTGCTTCTCCCGCTCTGGCCACCATGCCCGGCTCCCCTCCTCCCATCCGGACTGCGATTTACCCGAAATGGAGCTGCCGGCTGACGTGCTGCAGCATGTCATGAGTCTGCTGCTGCTGCTCGTTGCGCTGCGTTCCTCTGCCCCGACTCGCCGAACACATCGTCGGGATGTGAATGCTCCAATGCAGCCTCCTCTTCACCGTCGCCAGCTCCACACTCCACGGCCCGGGGCCTACTTCTCTGGCCTACTTCTCTCTCTTCACGGGTGGAAGAGAGAGGAGCGAGAGACTGGGGGAAGAGAGAGAGTGAGAGACTGGGAGGAAGAGTGAGAGCGACTGGGGGGAAGGGGAAGGGGGAGGAAGGGGAGGGAGGGGGAGCAGGAGGGGGGAGGGAATGGGGGTAGGGAAGGGAGGGGGGAGGGGAGGGAGGGAGGGGAGGGGGGGAGAGAGGGGAGGGAGAGGGGGAGGGGAGAGGGGGAGGGGGGAGGAGGGGGAGGGGGGAGAGGGGAGGGGGGAGAGAGGGAGGGGGGAAGAGAGAGAGAGGGGGGGAGAGAGGGAGGGGGGGAGAGAGAGAGCGGGGGAGAGGCCGGGTTGCCGGGGTAACCCTCCTCCCCCTCCCCACGGTCCGCCCCTCTCCGAGCCCCCACCCCCCCCGCCCCCTCCCGAGCCCCGCCCCCTCCCTCCCGAGCCCCCGCCCCCCTCCTCCCGAGCCCCCGCCCCCTCCTCCTGAGCCCCGCCCCACCCCTCCCCGAGCCCCCGCCCCTCCCGAGTCCCGCCCCCCCCTCCCGAGGCCGGGCCTGAGGCAGAGCTTGAGACGGCCGATTGCGGCTGGCCAGGCCCGGGTTGCCAGGGTAACCCACCTCCCCTCTCCCTCTCCCCGCCCTCCCCGATCTCCGGGGACCGGGCCTGAGCGCGCTTGAGATGGCTGATTGCGGCTGGCCGAGCCCCGGTTGCCGGGTTAACCCCTCCTCCGCTCTCCCTTCCGCTACCCCCCCTCCCCCTCCGAGCCCCGCCCCCCTCGAGCAACCGCCCCCCAGCGGGACAGCCGGTGCGTAGCTCGGGCGTGGCTGGCAAGGAGAGGCCCAGACTTTGAGGCCTACAGACAGCAGACCTGGAGAAATGAAACAGATAATGGACTCATTTATTGCACACAAATTATATAATGAGTTAGTTGGGCTCCTAAGTACCAAATTTGTGGTGGACAAAATCCCCTCCACATGTACAGAAAGTGGGAAAAAAAAATAAACTTACGAATCAAGATGGCTGACACTCACCTCAGTTCAGAATGATAAGGCCCCGCCCACACACGCACCGATTGGTCAACCATCAGGTCACTGAACTGTAGGATTGGTCAATCGTCAAGTCACCCAACACTCAACTGTAGGATGGCCCGCCTGCACGCGCAATGAACCCGCCCCCGCGACGCAGCGATTGGTCAACCATTGTTCAACTGTCAGGTCGCTCGACTTTACGATTGGTCAACCTTCACATCACTCACTGCTAATGAGCTAATGAGCAGCTTTTTTCCCCATTTAATGAGCAGAATTTTGAACGTTTTTTGGATACCGTGGGGCTCAATTTTTGTCTGACGGAAAAGTATATACACTTATGACCGTTCCGGAATCGTAAGCCTTTTTTTTGATATAACACACGTGTAGGTACGCTCTATAACTTCGAATGTATAGAGGACAGACAGACGGACAGAAGAGCTATTTTATATATACTAGCTGGAGTGCCTGGCGGTGCCGAGGCTTTTTCGAGGGCATGTTGTTGTTGGAAGAGAGAGAGAGAGCGACTGGGGGGAAGAGAGAGAGCGACTGGGGGGAAGAGAGAGAGCGACTGGGGGGAAGAGAGAGAGCGACTGGGGGAAGAGAGGAGAGCGACTGGGGGGAAGAGAGAGAGCGACTGGGGGAAGAGAGAGAGCGACTGGGGGGAAGAGAGAGAGTGACTGGAGGGAAGAGAGAGAGCGACTGGGGGGAAGAGAGGAGAGCGACTGGGGGGAAGAGAGAGAGAGCGACTGGGGGGGAAGAGAGAGAGCGACTGGGGGGGAAGAGAGAGAGCGACCGGGGGGAAGAGAGAGAGCCACTGGGGGGAAGAGAGAGAGCGACTGGGGGGAAGAGAGAGAGCGACTGGGGGGGAAGAGAGAGAGCGACTGGGGGGAAGAGAGAGAGCGACTGGGGGGGGAAGAGAGAGAGCGACTGGGGGAAGAGAGAGAGTGACTGGGGGGGAAGGGAAGGGGGTGAGAGCGACTGGGGAGAAGAGAGAGAGCGACTGGGGGGGAAGAGAGAGCGACTGGGGGGAAGGGGGTTTGGGGGAAGAGGCGGGAGGGGGAGGGGGGAGGGGAAGGGGAGGGGGTGGAGGGGGGGAGGGTGGAATGGGGGGGGGAAGGGGGGGGGGTTGGAGGGGGAGGGGGGGAACGGGGGGGAAGTGGGGGGTGGAGGGGGGAAGGGGGGGGTGGGGGGGGGGAGGGGGGTGTGTGGGGGGGAGGGAAAGGGGGGGGGGTGGTAAGAATGTGAGGGGGGAGGGGGGGACAAATTCCCAGGGGGGAGCCAGCAGACCCTCTCCCCTCTGCCCGGCGATGGCTACGCGGAGCTCCATGCCGCCCCACGCACTGACATGGCCCAGCCGAGCACGCGCCCCCGGTCAGCCCGAGCCCAGCCCCCTCGCCCTCACGAGCCCCCGCCCCATTCCCCTCCCGAGCCCCGGCTTCAAGGACCGCCGATTGTGGCTGGGCCTGCGCTGGAGCCGGGGTAACCCTTCCCCCTGCCCTCCCGCTCTCCCGAGCACCGGCCTCCCGAGCCCCGCCCTCCTCGAGCAACGGCCCCCCGCCCGAGCCGCGGGGGGGAAGGAGCGGGAGAGAGAGCCACCCCGCTCCTCCGGTCGATGTGTTGCGGGCCGACCCCTGATGAGCGCCCGATCAGCTGAGCCCAAGCCCCGCGGTGACCGCAACTCACCTCCCGCTAGGCTCCCCTCCCCGCCCCGCCAGCCTTTACCAAAATGGTGGCTACGGCTACGCTCGGCCCAGTCCCGCGCCGCCAGCCTTTACCAAGATGGCAGCGATCACGGGGCAGGCCAGCGGGAGGGGGCGGTGCCTAGCTTGGGCGTGGCTGGGCAACAGAGGCCCAGGCTTCCAGGCCTGCAAAAAACGGTGAAAGGTATGAAAATTATAGAGTTAGAGAAAAGATGTACAAATTAATTAACTTTTTTTAAAACAATTTGTGTTTTAAAAAGCAACTTTTTTTTTTGCTGGAAATGTAGATTTGAAAAGAAACACGCAGAAAGCGGGAAAAAGAAACGAAAAGTTTGGAATCAAGATGGCGGCCACTCGCCTCGGTTCAGAATGATTAGGCCCGCCCACACACGTGGTCAACCGTCAGGTCACTGAAGTGTAGGATTGGTCAATCGTCCTGTCGCTCGACTCTAGAACGGCCCGCCCGCACGCGCGACGAACCCGCCCCCGCGACGCAGCGATTGGTCGACCGTCAGGTCGCTCGACTGTACGATTGGTCGACCTTGACGTCACTCGATGCTAATGAGCGGATAATGAGCGGAATTTTGAATAATGAGCGGATAATGAACGGAAATTTGAACATTTTTTGGATACCGTGAGCACAATTTTTGTCTCACCGAAAAGTAAATATGCTTATGACCGTTCCGGAATTGTAAGCTTTCTTTTGATGTAACCCACGTGTAGGTACGCTCTATAACTTGAGAGTGTATAGCCGGACAGAAGACAGACAGACAGACGGAAGGACAGAAGTATCGCTTTATTTATAGAGATAGATAGATGTGATGGTACTTATCTCTATTATGCTCCTCACGATAGGGGGAAAAATTTGTCCCCTTAGCGCCTCCTATTAGCGCCAGTAGATGGCACTAATGGGGCACTAGACCAGTATCGCCGTGGCGATGCAAATCCAGTACTGCATGCCAAATCCGCCCTACGCCACCCCTCCGGTAGTGCCGCAGGTAAGGTATTGCCAGGAACATCAACGCCAGGTAGATCATGACATCAGTGAGTGTTGCACACTCACTGACCGCCCGATTTGCTAAAATGATTGTTGCCACTTACCTCACCGCCTGGAGTAAACACCGACAGGGAGAGATGGCATGCAGCACCAGGAAGCCGGCTCCAGGGAAGTTATTTAAAGGGATCATCAGTAATCACTCGCAGCTGTCAGGTTAGTGCAGATTCAATGGTTTCTTGTCAGTTTCACTCACTACAACAGTTTCATTCAGTAATTTGAAGGTTCTTTTGTATCAGGAGTCTTCTGGCCAATAAAAGGTAGTGACATTTATTCTTCAAAAATTCAAACTGCTACACTTGGTAACATTAATAGGGGCTGTACTGGCATACCAGCTCGCCTTCCAGGATCTATGGTGGAGGGAGCGTAGGCAGCAAGAAATACGGGTAAGTGTGCGCAGAGAGATGAGGAGGGACCTTAGGGCTCTCACCAGGAGGCCTTACCTTCCAAGGGTATTCTGAGAGCACTTCTACCTGCAATTAAGCGAGGAGCAGTGTATTAGCCGGCTCTGCCTCACCAAGGAGGTGGTCACAGAACTCTGCCACATCCTGCAACCAGAGCTCCAGCCTCACACCAGGATGACTTAAAACCCAGATCCTCTTTGCTCACCACATCCCTATCATTCCATCCCTCTCGCAGGCCATATCACGGCACAAAGCTGAAATGACAGACACCACAAAGAATGGTAAGTGAATTAATAAATTAATCAAAATCAGTGAACACATATTCACCCTTGTGCAATCCCTTAGTGCATCTCGTTACTGTGCCTTTGCCTACTCGAGTGCTCCAATGAAGTGTTGGCCCAGTGGCTGCAGCAGGGCTGGTGGAAGGCTGCTGAGTGTCCGTGCGGGAGACTTCAGATGGCCTTGTAGGAAGCCCTCGACCAGCTCTGGACCTGCAAGACGCAGCTGTAGACTGCGCCACCTCAACATGGGCTGGCTGGATGACAGGCAGCAACAAGGGCAATGGCAGAGTGGCAGTGGTGGGAGCAGGAATGCTGTCATCCTGCGAGAGAACAGCAGATTCTTGCTTCACTGATCCACTGCCACTCCCCCGGGGCAGCACCTCAGCATCCCTAGCAATCTGTTGGAGCACAGATTGCTGGCCAGCTGCGACACCATGACAGCCCCGGTGGACTGTGGTCGACCCAGCCATGATGGCAGCAGTCAGAGATGGGTGGCATCAAGCTGGGACTCCATGAGAGCAGTCTGTGATTGGATGCCACCAAGTATAGACTCCATTACAGCACTAAGACGTTGCATCGCTTCCGCCTGTGCTGCAATGCAAGCTGCCAGATCACCCATCACATGCAGCGTCAGGTCTGGGTCACCACAGTCTCTCTGGGAGTCTACCATCCTTTCCAGACTGGAAATGATGTGCTCCATGGTGTACGCAGAACCTTGTATAATGTTGGGGGCGGACTCCTCCACTCTCCTTACCATTGCCGAGAGGCTCTCGGGCACCCTTGCCATTGCACCTATCATCTCTGTGTGCATGCCCATCACACTTCTTCTAAACACCTCCCCATCGAGGTCCTCATCTGAGTCCTGTGCAGCAGAACTCTCGCGTGAAGTCACCCTCCTTGGAAGCTGGCCCCCAAGCTACACTTTCCCCCTGGCCTTGCTGCAGCTCACTCATCCCCGGTGCCTCACCCTGTGCAGATCCTGCTACTTTACTAGCCTCTAAGAAATGTGCAGTGCCAGTATCTGAGCTGGTGTCTGCGGGTGAGAGATGCAGTGAGTTCTTCCTCCTCCTCTTCTCCCGCCTCGCTCTCTACTGTGCCCTCAGGGACAGTCTGCTCAGGTGCTTGTTCATTACCTGAAAGCATAAAGGCACAAGAGTCGGGTTAAGGTGAGGGGAGGGGGAGCAGGTAGGGAGGGATGCATGGAGACAGCATGAATACCTGGAGAGTGTGAAATGCTTGTGGGGTGAGGGAGAAGTGGGATGTGAGAAGAAGGAGTAGGGATGAACATACTGTTGTTGTCCCCAAGGGGGTCAACATCACCGGTGGCCACGGCTCCCACCAGCTGGCACCCACCACCTGGCGCCCAATGATCACCAGCACTTGATTCTCCAGTGCAGACTCTGGTTGGCTGTCGGCTTGTCCCCTGTCTGTGCACTCCTGCTCCCTCTTGCAAGAGAAAGGAAAGTGTGTGAGTGAGTGTGGTGCAATGTGTTTGGGTGATGTGCCTGCCATAGTTGAATAGCTGCCATTGTGTGCAAGGTGTGAGATGTGGGTGTGAGTGTTTTTAGGTAGAGATTGTTGGTGGGTGAGTGCTGGGGGTGTAGTGCTTTGGGCAGTGTGTGAAGACTGTGGTTCAGATGGTGGTATGTAGCATTTGTTGAAGCATTCACTCACCCTGACCACCCAAGTGAGGTTGTTAAATTTCTTCCTGCACTGTGTGTGGGTCCTGGGGACCACAGTGCTGCCCAAGATGTGCAGCGCTACATCTGTCCACATGGTGCAGAAGACTTGCGGCGAAATCCTTCTGCCACTTGACGGGTAGAGCAGTGCCCTCCATCTCTCCACTGCGAAAACCAATGCCTCCAATGCTCCATCAGAGAATTTGTGGGCTATCTCCCAGAGGCGTGAACCTGCCATCAGTACACCTCGTTCAGTCCTCCGGCTCCTTGTCCTGCTTCTGCTGCTTCTGCTTCTGCTTCTGCTTCTGCACAGCCAACAATGCTGAGAATGAGGTGCTGCAGCATCAATTAACCTCCCCTTTAGGTACTGCAAAAAGCCTCTGGCAATCATGATTTGCGATTAGACTGCACGTGATATTGGTCCACCCGTTAAGTCAAACGCCAATGAACTTGGGCTTAAGACTTGATTTAGGACTCCAATCATTTTACTGAGCAGTGAGCATGAGTTTAGCATGCAGTCTAAAGCATTTGTGCCTAGCGCTAATTCTCCAACTTTTCTACTGACACCGCCCATTCCTTGGCTATAACTTTTCTAGCCCTTTATATTTATTTTGGGCTTGAAATCTGTGTAAGACTGCCTCACCTGTCTTGCTCATTCTGCTCTTTAGTCCTTTCAATCTGTGCAGTGCCCGCTGTAACACTGCCTGATATCCCATGTTCTGCATTAATTGGATGTTTATCCTTAAAGAGGCTACAATTTAAGTCATCTTGCACCACTGGATGAATGACCCATCCTGAAATCAGTTGTGTGGCAGTAACTAGCAGCTCTTGACTTCGTGTCAGGTTGGAAATCTATTTACCTTACTTTAGAGTAAAAAGGGACAATTCCTAACTTCTACAGTGGTGAGTGATCATAACTTATAAAAAACAAAGTTAACCGATACAAGATGGTGGCTCAGAAAATTGGAGTTTGTTGGTTGGGGTTTTCTTGGCCATCGCAATGGGTTGTTGCACTGTTGACATAACCTACTTGTACATGTTCAATGTGGAAAATAAATGATCCGTTTCTGAATACTTGTTTAAATAAAGTAGTTTTGCTTTTTTATGACATTCATACATATATGTATTCCCTCGTATTAGAGAAGCGACTTGACATCAACATAGAGTTCGCACTTTGCCTAGTATTAGTTCAGCCCATTTTATCCTCCAATAAAGGCAGCCTTCACAGCCAGGCTTCATTGTGTTCTGGTATTAGTCCAACAAAAACTAGCATTTATATAGCACTTTAATGTAGAAAAATGTCCCAAGGCACTTTGCAGAGCCATAATCAGGCAAAAATAATGCCGAGACAAAGAATGAGAGCTTGGTCAAAGAAGTGGATTTTAAGGAGGATCTTAAAGGTGAAGAGGGAGGTGAAAATGCAGAGGGGTTTAGGAAGGGAATTCCAGAGTGTGGGGCCTAAGCAGCTGAAGGCACAGCTGATCACGGTGGGGCAAAGGGAGGGGAAATGCACAAGAGGCCAGAGTTGGAGGAATGGAGAGTTTCTTGTGGAGGTGTGGGTTGTAGAGCTGGAGGAGGTTACAGAGATAGGGAGGTGCAAGGCCATGAAGGGATTTAAACATGAGGATGAGAGTTTTGAATTGGAGGCTTTGGGGGTTTGGGAGCCAATGTAGTTCAACAGGGACGGGAGTAATGGATGAGTGGGATGTGAAATGGATAGGATACAGGCAGCAGAGCTTTGGATGAGCTGATGTTTACTGAGGGTGGCCAGGGGAATATTGGAATAGTCCAGTTCATTTATCTGCTAGGTTAAATTAATCTTCACAATCAGCAAAACAAAGCTATACAGCCTGTGGCACTTCCTCATTAACTGACTCCATGGTTGCCAGCTCACCCTTTGTACTGGGAGGATTGGTTTGAGTGGTGGTTTCAAACAAGTCTGAAATTAAAGCTAGATATTTTAAAAGTCTATATTTTTCAAATAAAAAGTACCCCCCCCCATTTACTTTTGTGCCTTACGATTCGGAGACGTCAATTATTAGGGCTTTCAATGAACTTGCATTATAAGCAAAGCGAGTATCAAAACTCAAGTCAAAATCTTCCCCTACCCCACGGCAGCCCTATTGTGCCACCTTGTCTGTTTTGAACTTGGCAAATGGCGCTAAGGCTTGCTGGTTTGGCACTGAAAGATGGAAGAATATGAGCAGTGTTTGCTCCCTGTCCCCACAGTGAGAAATTCCATTACTATGAACATCTTGATATGAAGCTGACAAAAATGCACTCTAAAAATGGAAACATGTACAAAAAAATGTAACATTGTAGATTGGTTATTTCTCAGTAACATTATTTGCTAACTACTGGTGTGAAACACAAAATAATTACCTGTGCAAAAAGGGTGGCTAAAAGGCCCTTAATGAAGGATCCTTATTGCTGGAACGAATGTGCAGTTAACAGATAAATGTATCTGCTGCCAGGAACTGACTGGTCCATAATCCTATTACCATCTGTACAGATTCCTTTATGAGAGTTAAGAACATTTGTCTTGTAAAGTACTACAGAAAGACTGTAGTCAACACTGCCAATTGATTAGATTAAAACAAGAAAATTGCTGAGTGCGGTGTATGTTACCCATGTTAAATACAGTACGGGCGCTATCACTGTTTCAATGGGCACCAGTTCATCATTTTTAGATTGTCGTTATTGAACTGGAAGTGGTTTGGCGTCAGAAAGTCTGCCCAAAAGAAGCAGAGCGAGTCTAATGGGAGCTCAGTGCTAGCAAACTCATTAATAGCACTAATAATAGTGCGTGCCTCTGCGAGCAGTAATACTTTCAGCTGAATCCTTAAAGGCTCTCTCACACAGAAGAGTCCTGTCAACCATGGAACTGTTTTATCACAAGGCTGCTCAATATTAGATTGACCCACATTGAGAAAGGATCGGTCCATGAGATTTCACAGCAATGTGATCACTCCTTCTGTGGCCTTGAACACCTTTAGGTCAGCCGGTAGGGTGGTTAGTATTCCGCTGGATGTCAACCCAGATTTCTTAGCCAGAGCTCCTATCTTCACGCGCCGGGACTGTTAGGAGCGGGGTTTAAACCTTGCACCTTTTGACGCAGAGGTGGAACACTACCACTAAGTCAAAGGCTCACTCTCAAAATACTACAGTGATGCATGGCAACAATGTAATGGGCTGCAATTTGTGGCCCCTACGGGTGCGTACGAGGTGTGTATGCGCCTGTAGGATTCTCCGGGTTTAGGCGTGTGCTGCGCAAGCGCTAAAACCCGGAACTTGCGATCTGTTGAGAATTCTCTTGACAGATCGCACGCATCTGCGGGAAAAGGGCATCCACGGGCGGAGAGTTGAGCTATTTGCCCAAATTCTGCCCAGTGAATGCCCATGAAATTTTTACGCCTGGTAAAACATCCCCAAAGCCTGCTTTTACCAGCATAAGAGTTATAAAAAACCAGAAAAATAAAATGTTATCACTAATTTATACATTAAAAACCTGTGAAATAAGGTGAGTTTATTTTTAGCCCCTTTAAAACATGTACATTTATTTTTCAAAAAATAAAGGCCCAGAAATTCGGGTCGGAGGCTTCCCACGGGTGCAAGCCTCCGGCCTGCACTTAACTAGTGCGCCGGCCGTTGTGCTGTGGGTCTGCATGGGATTCCGATCCTGGGCCTCCTCCAACTGCCGGCGCGCAGTGCTTGCGTATCCCAGGGACGCAGTTAGTTCGAAGCGTCCCCGGGGATCACGTGGGCCATGGGGAGCCAACGGTAGCAGGGAAATGCCCATTCATAAAATTGACAGGAAGAGCTGTCAAAACTATAACTAGTATAAGCCCCAAAACATCACTAAATCTTGAAAATAAATTTTTTAAAAATTACATTTTGAAAATAACTATAAATTACATAAAATAACTATTTTAAACAATAATTTAAATTTTTGAAAAAAATAATTACATTTGCTAACGGGGCTAAAAATAAACTTACCTTTCTTTAATGTATTTAAAAATAATAAACCTGTGGAAAAAATGTTTTAATTTTAATTAATTCACCACTTACCTTGTTAAAAGCAGGCCTTGCGCCTGCTTTTGAAAAGTGTAACTGCTGGAGACTTGCCCTCCTGGAGAAACCTGTAAAAAAAACGTAAGTTCCAGGCGCACGCGCTTCCTCTCCGGCGTACGCGTTCGACCTCTGAACCCCTTCCTTTAAGGGAACGGAAGTTCCGGTTTCCCGCGCATGTGCAGTGCATGCACGAAACCGGCACTTCTGTTGGGCCTACGGGTGAGTACCCAGCGCGTACTCACCCGTGGGGACCCGAATTTCTGGGCCATAATCTTTGTTTTTAAATATTTAATTAAATGGCATTTTAATTCATTTTAAATATGTGATTTTTTATTTATTTATTTGATGTGTAGATATATTTTTTGGGGTATTCCCATTCATACTTATGGAGTTTCCGTACATACAGAATCAACATAAGCATGAATGGGGATTCCCCCTTCTGTCATTGGTTAGGCTGGCCCACGTGATCCCAGGGGTGCTTGCGAACCGCCTGCGCCCCTGGGATACATGGGCCTCTGCCCGGGGGGGCCTAGGACCACGAGTTCCCGTACATCCTGGACCACCAGGTACGTGGGCAATTTATTTGCAGATCGGAGGCATTTCCCCGTGGGAAGTCTCCGACCACAAATTCAGGGCCAATATGATAATAACTGTTGCAGCAATAATTATTTATTCATCTCTCAAAACTCGGTAAAGAACCATAATCGGTTGCGAGAAGGGATATCATAATGCCATAGTTTGAACAAGGAATAACAACAGAAAATGCTGGAAAAACTCAGCAGGTCAGGAAACATCCGTGGAGAGAAATTTGAGTTGATGTTTCGGGTCGAAACCCTTCTTCAAAACTGGAAAGAAAAGAAAATAGATCGAAGGCAAGACTGCGGTCAAACAAAAGAAGAAAAAGAGACAATAAAAGGCATTCGAAGCCAGACGAGATGGTAATAGGCCCGTGGAGACAAAAGGCAGCTGAGATTAGGTGTGAAGTGTACTGGCAGGTAAGAGACAGCTGTCAGGTGAGAGAGAGAAACAAAAGGAAAGGGTGGGGGGGAGGGAAAGGAGGACCCAAAACAAAGGGATGGAAAAATTATAAGTAAAAAAGTAATAGGGGCCGAGGTTATGATCTGAAATTGTTGAACTCGATATTGAGTCCGGAAGGCTGCAAAGTGCCTAATCGGAGATGAGCTGCTGTTCCTCGAGTTTACGTTGAGCTTCCGTGGAACAATGCAAGAGGCCAAGGACGGTGAGGTCCAAGTGGGAATGGAGCGGTGAATTAAAATGACAGGCGACCGGAAGCTCGGGGTCACCCTTACGGACTGAACGGAGGTGTTCCGCAAAGCGGTCACCCAATCTGCGTTTGGTCTCCCCAATGTAGAGGAGACCCCATCGTGAGCAGCGAATACAGTATACTAGATTGCAAGAAGTACAAGTAAATCGCTGTTTCACCAGGAAGGGTTGTTTGGGGCCCTGGACAGTTGGAAGGGGGGAGGTATAGGGGCAGGTGTTACATCTCCTGCGCTTGCACGGGAAGGTGCCAGGCGAAGGGAAAGGGCTGTTTGGGGTGATAGAGGAGTGGACTAGGGTGTCTCGGAGGGAGTGGTCCCTACGGAATGCTGAAAGGGGAGGGGAGGGGAAGATGTGTTTGGTGGTGGGATCACTTTGGAGGTAGCGGAAATGGCGGAGGATGATCCGTTGAATGTGGAGGCTGGTGGGGTGAAAGGTGAGGACAAGGGGAACCCTATCGTGGTTCCGGGAGGGAGGGGCAGGGGTGAGGGCAGAAGTGCGGGAGATAGAACAGACACGGTCGAGGGCCGTGTTGACCACGGTATGGGGAATCCTCGGTTGCGGAAAAAGGAAGACATGTCGGAAGCACTGGTGTGGAAGGTGGCATTGTTGGAGCAGATACGGCGGAGACGGAGAAACTGGGAGAATGGAATAGAGTCCTTACAGGAGGCGGGGTGGGAGGAAGTGTAGTCCAGGTAGCTGTGGGAGTCAGTGAGCTTGTAGTGAATATTGGTCGATAACCTATCCCCAGAGATGGAGACGGAGAAGTCGAGGAAGGGAAGCGAAGAGTGAGAGATGGACCAGGTGAAGGTGAGGGAAGGGTGGAAATTGGAGGCAAAGTGAATGAAATTGTCTAGTTCGGGGCGAGAGCAGGAAACGGCACCGATACAGTCATCAATGTATCGGATAAAGAGGTGAGGGAGGGGTCCTGAGTAGCACTGGAACAAAGATTGTTCCACATAGCCCACGAAAAGGCAGGCATAGCTAGGACCCATGCGGGTACCCATAGCAACACCTTTGATTTGGAGGAAATGAGTGGAGTTAAAGGAAAAGTTGTTCAATGTGAGAACAAGTTCAGCCAGGCGGAGGAGGGTGGTGGTGGATGGGGACTGGACGGGCCTCTGTTCAAGGAAGAATCGGAGCGCCCTCAGGCCATCCTGGTGGGGGATGAAATTCGACCTCACTTTGCCCATTGTTTGGCTGCAAAATGGGTCCAAAACCTACCAATATTTATCGCCAATCACACATGACCGAAACGCACAGGAAGCGTGTGCCACCACTATTGTGGTAGAATACTTCATTGGGCCTTACAGAGAGTTGACAGTGATAGTCCTATCTAATGACAGGAATGAGTTTGGAGCCCTTTTGCCTGCACAGAAATAGCTACCCCAAAGGACAACCTTTTTCTACATTTTAAGCTGATGTTAATGTTATGAAACATGACATTTCATTGCTCTTTCATGGTGCAGTTGGCAGGTGCCACTGGGTTCTCATGTTTAGAAGCGTTGACACATTCTTGAAGTGGCTGCTTGCTTGTTCTGCTGTGTACATGTCTGCTGTTCTCTGTGGGACCTGATCACAGTGTCCTGATGACATGTGGATCACACACTTTAACTCACTCTGTTGTTTTATGTGTGATACACTGTGCCAAATTGTATTTCAGACTTAAGATGAAGAACTTTCGCATAGGTTATATTTGGAACAGATTCCACTGATAGTCCACCCACAGTCTATAGATTACAACAGTACAGATATGCAGCAGGCATTGTAGAGGTTACTATTCCAGACCCAGTACTGCTCCCAAAATGTAGTTTTTACAGATACTCTAAATAGAGCATAGGTTGTATAGAATATACAGTATTATGACACATTCCATGTACAGTAAAAATAGATACGATGATTTATGCACTGTGTATATGTAGAACGGGATCACCTAGATATATGATATATTACATGGAATAAATGTAAATGGTAGAATTGACATACATATGAAAACGGAGGATGGGAAAAGACCAGCTTGTCTGTCCTACACTGTCACGGCACAACTTATGCACACTAGGACCCTGTCTGTTTTAACCCAGTATCCATCCCAAGCTCCACAAGCTAGCCATGCAATCTCCAGGGAGAGGGGAACATAGGGGGGCAAAATATCAGCCCGGCTCAATTGGTAACATTCTTGCCTCTGAGTCAGAAGGTTGTGTATTTCAGTTCCACGTCAGGACTTGAATGCATATTCTATGCTAACACACCAATGCATGACTGAAAAAGTGTTACATTGTTGGAGGTGCCTTAGATGAGACTTTAAGCTAAGGTTTCAAATGCCTCTTCCTTTGGTTCAGGTGGATATTGAAGATCTGATGGCACTATTCAAAGAAGAGCATGCAGTTCTTTCAGTGCCAATATTCATCCCTCAATCAGTATCACCTAGCAAGCCAATTAATTGATTGTCCATTTTCTGCCTGCTTGTGGGACATTGCTAATGCAAAATGGCTCTTACGTTTACCTCTATAACAGCAGCCAGTGCACTTCAAAAACAAATGCATTGAATGAAGCACTTTGAGATGTTTCTGTGTGAAAGGTGCAATCTAAATTCAAGCATTATATTATTGCAGGACTTGAAGTAAAAACAGAAAACAGTCAGCAGCTGGGAAGTAAACCTGGATTTCACATGGACCCTTCATTCGAATTTGGGAATTATAGGGGTATTCTGTATAGCATGTAGATTAGATAGAGCAGGTTACAGAAATATGTATAGGCCACAGTGATTAGTAAAGGCACAAAAAAGATTATATAAAAGCAAAATACTGCAGATGCTGGAAATCTGAAATAAAAACAGAAAATGCTGGAAATACTCAGCAGGTCAGGCAGTGTCTGTGGAGAGAGAAACAGGGTTAACGGGCTGGATTTTTCCAGCCTCGGCGGGTCCGTGGCGGGGGACATCCATGGCATGTTGGGACCTTGCATCTGTTTCGATCTTGGCCTTCAACAAGATTTTCCGTTAATGGGGCTTGTTAAGCCCGCCCTGCGAGGTTCCCGGCCAGTTAATAGGAAGTGGGTCTGATGATGTCATTTGATGACGCTTCATTAGCCGGTTTCCTTAAAGGGACCATGTCCACAATCATTTTGACATTTGTGCTGTTAGTGTTCTGCAGCATTGAGGTGCTGTAAACACTGACAAGCACTGCACAAAGGTGCACGGCTGCACCCAGGCTCGCCCATGACTCCCTCCATATGCTTGTGGAGGGAGTCACAGCATGCAGGGAACTTCTCTTCCATACCAATGGGCGGAAGAGACCTCCCCAGGACACCAACACAGCCTGGTTGCACATTGCACAGGAGGGCACAAGCAGAGATGTCGTCATGAGGACCAGGCTGCAGTGGCGCAAACCTTTCAATTATC
Source organism: Somniosus microcephalus (assembly GCF_052327205.1). Lineage (NCBI taxonomy): Eukaryota > Metazoa > Chordata > Chondrichthyes > Squaliformes > Somniosidae > Somniosus > Somniosus microcephalus. Next base: position 235,035,818 of record NC_140989.1, on the reverse strand, counting down.
TCAGTAGATCATGAAACGTTACTGCAAAGCCACACTCAACCTCATCCTCCTGTGCCACTCATCACATCACCATCACTCTGCCTTCCCTACCCTAATCCTGCACATCCTTACTCACACCAACTTAGCTTGCACCTCCACCCATCCCTCTCTATCGACATTATCACTTCCCCATCTCACTAGCCACCCCTCACATTCACCTTCATCCTAGTTCAATCATATCAACTAACAACACTTGGGTGTTTTAGCCAATGTTCGTGTAAACTTTCTGTTATTGTGTTGCCAAGCATTGAAATCCTTATTGTCACCACTTTGCCCTCTTGGACAGATGTGTGTGCACCTTTGAAAGCGTCTTAGTGAGTTCCAGTGAATGGTGAGAATTGACGCCCCCCTGCCCCCACCAATGGCGATGAGTGTGAAAGAACATAAGAACATAAGAAATAGGACCAGGAGTAGGCCATACGGCCCCTCGGGCCTGCTCCGCCATTCAAGAGGATCATGGCTGATCTGAATCTAGACTCACGTCCACTTCCCTGCCCTCTCCCCGTAACCCCTAATTCCCTTATCTGCTAGGAAAATGTCTATCTCCATTTTAAATGTATTTAATGTTGCAGCTTCCACAGCTCTCTGGGGTAGCAAATTCCATAGATTTACTACCCTCTGAGTGAAGAAGTTTCTCCTCATCTCAGTTTTGAAAGGGCAGCCCCTTATTCTAAGATTATGCCCCCTAGTTCTAATCTCACCCATCAGTGGAAACATCCTCACCGCATCCACCCGATCAAACCCCCTCACAATCTTATATGTTTCGATAAGATCGCCTCTCATTCTTCTGAACTCCAATGAGTAGAGTCCCAACCTACTCAACCTTTCCTCATACGTCAACCCCCTCATCTCTGGAATCAACCGAGTGAACCTTCTCTGAACTGCCTTGAGAGCAAGTATATCTTTTCTTAAATATGGAAACCAAAACTGCACGCAGCATTCCAGGTGTGGCCTCACCAATACCCTGTATAACTGCAGCAAGACTTCCCTGTTTTTATACTCCATCCCCCTTGCAATAAAAGCCAAGATTCCATTGGCCTTCCTGATCACCTGCTGCACCTGCATACTAACTTTTTGTGTTTCATGCACCAGGACCCCCAGATCCCTTTGTACTGTAGCACTTTGCAGTTTCTCTCCATTTAGATAATAACTTGCTCTTTGATTTTTTTCTGCCAAAGTGCATAACCTCACACTTTCCAACATTATATTGCATCTACCAAATCTCTGCCCACTCACTTAGCCTGTCTATGTCCTTTTGCAGGTTTTTTATGTCCTCCTCACTCACTGCTTTCCCTCCCATCTTTGTATCGTCGGCAAACTTGGATATGTTGCATTCGGTCCCTTCCTCCAAATCGTTAATATAGATTGTAAAGAGTTGGGGTCCCAGCACTGACCCCTGCAGAACACCACTAGTTACTGATTGCCAGCCCGAGAATGAACAATTTATCCCAACTATTTGTTTTCTGTTAGATAGCCAATCTTCCACCCATGCCAGTATATTACCCCCAATCCCGTGATTTTTTATCTTGATCAGTAATCTTTTGTGTGGAACCTTGTCAAATGCCTTTTGGAAGTCCAAATACACTACATCCACTGGTTCCCCTTTATCCACCCTGTATGTTACATCCTCAAAGAATTCAAGCAAATTTGTCAAACATGACTTCCCCTTCGTAAAACCATGCTGACTCTGTCCTATTAAATTATGTTTATCCAAATGCTCTGTTACTGTATCCTTAATAATGGACTCCAACATTTTGCCAACCACAGATGTTAGGCTAACTGGTCTATAGTTTCCAGCTTTTTGTCTACTTCCCTTCTTAAATAAGGGTGTTACATTAGCAGTTTTCCAATCTGCCGGGACCTTTCCTGAGTCCAGGGAGTTCTGGAAAATGATCACCAATGCATCCACAATCCCTACCGCTTGGCTTGGACATTGTAGGGATGCTTTATGGTGCTGGTGTGGGGTGGTACCAACCTGGTGCATCATGTGGCAGCCAGGGTGTTTGGTGTTAAGTGAAGCAAATCTGGACATGGTGAGTCCATCGCTGGCATCTCAGGCAGTAATGTGCACGGGTGATGATGCCCTGTGTACAGTGCAGCATCAGTTGATTGCGGGGAAGGCTGGTGTGGATGTTGGTGCTGCTGGTGTGCCCGGTGATGCTGGTGTTGGGGCTGATCGTGTTGGGATTCTGAGGACCAAGGTGAGATTTTTTCAAGGGCACCGATGTTAATGGAATAGATGGCAGGTGAGGTTAAGATGACAGAAGTAATCTGTCACTGTTGAGATAGGTTGTTCCAAGGAGATGACAGTGGTTAGAGAGATTACTGCAAACACTTCAAAAGTGCATAAAGCTCAAAAGTGGGTTCCAAATCATTAATACTCCAGCTTCTAAGATTGGGAAGTGAACAGCTTTTGCAGCTTTCACCTATTCACAGCAATCCCAACATTTGGAAACTGACAAGGAGGCCGGCTAACAGTGGGATACAGAGAGACAGATTTTGACAGCGGACCCGCCTCCAAATTCAGCCCAATGTTTCAGGTCAATAACCTTTCATCAGGACTGGAAAATGTTAGAGATATAACAGGTTTTAAGCAAGTGCAGAGGCAGGGAAAGGGAAGAAGAGGAAAGAACAAAAGGGAAGATCTGTGAAGAGCAGGAGATATTAAAAGACAAAGGGGATGATGGTGCGAAGCAAGACTTATTCCAAGAAAAGGAAACACAATTAAAGAATAAATAAAGGGTCAGATAACATTAAAGAAATAATGAAGACAAGTTAGAGAAACAACTGCTGCAGATTACCAGAGCAACCAACTCCTGAGAATTGGCATTGATAGTTCCACAAGTTGGAAAATATTATAAGAACATAAGAATTAGGAGCAGGAGTCGGCCATACGGCCCCTCGAGCCTGCTCCGCCATTCAATGAGATCATGGCTGACCTTCAACCTCAACTCCACTTTCCTGCCCTATCCCCGAATCCCTTAGAATCATAGAAGATAGGAGCAGGAGTAGGCCATTCGGCCCCTCGAGCCTGCTCCGCCATTCAATGAGATCATGGCTGATCATCCAAATTCAGTACCCTGTTGCTGCCTTCTCCCCATATCCCTTGATCCCTTTAGCCTTAAGAAATACATCTAACTCCTTCTTGAATATATTTAATGATTTAAGAACATAAGAACATAAGAAATAGGAGCAGGAGTAGGCCAATTGGCCCCTCGAGCCTGCTCCACCATTCAATAAGATCATGGCTGATCTGATCCTAACCTCAAATCTTCTATCACTCTCCATCCACCTGAACCCATGTGATCTCCCGGGAGAGGCGAAAAACCAGATTAAAAACCCAATGGCCAATTTGGGAAAAAAAAAATCTGGGAAATTCCTCTCCGACCCATCTAGGCGACCGAAACTCGTCCAGGAGATCACTCTGTCCCTATATTTTCTACAGTACTTACCTTCTGTAAAGGCGATCTCCACCCCAGCCAGGAACAGGAATAAAACCATCTCCTGAAATCTAACACAGAATTAGAACACAGTAGGAGCAGAACCAGGCTACACGGCCCCTGGGCCCACTCCACTACCCACAGGGCCATGACCATTCCGAACCTAGACTCATGTCCAATGTCCTGCCCACTCCCCGTAACCCTTAATTCCCTTTACTTCTAGGAAACTATCTATTTCTGTTTTAAATTTATTTAATGATGTAGCTTCCACAGCTTTCTGGGGCAGCAAAGTCCACAAACCTACCACCCTCTGAGTGAAGAAGTTTCTCCTCATCTCAGTTTTGAAAGAGCAGCCCCTTATTCTAAGATTATGCCCCCTAGTTCTAGTTTCACCCATCATTGGGAACATCCTCACCGCATCCACCCGATCAAGCCCCTTCACAATCTTATATGTTTCAATAAGATCGCCTCTCATTCTTCTGAACTCCAATGAGTAGAGTCCCAATCTACTCAACCTCTCCTCATATGACCACCCCTTCATCCCCGGGATTAACCGAGTGAACCTTCTTAGTACTGACTCGAGACCAAGTATTTGGCCTCCACTGCCTTCTGTGGTAGAGAATTCCACAGGTTCACCACTCTCTGGGTGAAGAAATTCCTCCTCATCTCTGTCCTAAATGGCTTACCCCTTATCCTTAGACTGTGACCCCTGGTTCTGGACTCCCTGGCCATCGGGAACATCCTTCCTGCATCTAGTCTGTCTAGTCCTGTTAGAATTTTATAAGTTTCAATGAGATCCCCTCTCATTCTTCTAAACTCCAGCGAATATAAGCCTAATCAACCCAATCTCTCCTCATACGTCATTCCTGCCATCCCAGGAATCAGTCTGGTGAATCTTCACTGCATTCCCTCCATGGCAAGAACATCCTTCCTCAGATAAGGCGACCAAAACTGCACACAATACTCAAGGTGTGGTCTCACCAAGGCCCTGTACAACTGCAGCAAGACATCTTGTTCCTGTACTCAAACCCTCTCGCTACAAAGGCCAGCATACCATTTGCCTTCTTAACCGCCTGCTGCACCTGCATGCTTACCTTCAGCGACTGGTGCACAAGGACACCCAGGTCTCGTTGCACTTCCCCTTTTCCCAACCTATTGCCGTTCAGATAATAATCTGCCTTCCTGTTTTTGCCACCAAAGTGGACAACCTCGCATTTATCCACATTATACTGCATCTGCCATGCTTCTGCCCAATCACCCAACCTGTCCAAATCATACTGGAGTATCTCTGCATCCTCCTGATAGCACACACGCCCACCCATCTTGATTCCCCTAGAGTCCAAAAATCTATCTCAGCCTTGAATATACTCAATGACTGAGCATCCACAGCCCATTGGGGCAGAGAATTCCAAAGATTCACAACACTCTAAGTGAAGAAATTCCTCCTCATCTCAGTCTTAAAAGACTGGCCCCTTATTCTGAGACTGTGGCCCCTAGTTCCAGACTCTCCAGCTAGGGGATACAATCGCTCAGCATCTAGCCTGTCAATCCCCCTCAGAATCTTATGTTGAAAGGAAATGGTCTAGGAGAATGAGTTTATCCCAGATTAAATTACAGGATAGGATTGGGTTGCATGAAGAATGGCCTTCTTAGGTGAGACATCAAAGCCTCTTTCACAGCTGTGGAGTTATATTTCAACAAAAGCCAGCTTCTTCAGATGAGGAGGGAAGAAAATTGGATGGGGAGGAGAAAGAAATGGTAGCCCACTGGTTGCATTCAGTGAATGCACATGGAGTTGGCAACGTGCAGAACATCATTCCCCTGATCTTCCTTTAAAACATTCAGGCGCAAATTTTGGCTCCATAGCGCCGGTAGTTTTGGCCGGTTTTGATTAAAAAATGACGTTCGCCTCGCCTCCGCCCACATCCGGCGCAGCCTGCACTGAACGCCATCTTGCTGAGAGCGATAGCGTGGGCGGTACATGCATGTGGTGGAAGTATGCAGAGTAGGCAGATTGTGACGTCAGTCAGCGTGTAACGCACAACCTGCCATTTTCCACCTCGACGCTCTAATCAACGCCCTCTCCTAAACACGTACAGCTGAACATGCATTCAGCTGCACGAGGGGACCCCCCACCAGTGCAACTTAAAGGGATCCATCCAACTTGCAGATTAGTTGCTTATTGCTATCTACTGGCTCTTGCAGAGTTTGTAGGAGTACTGGGTTGTTGGAAGAGATTTAAAAAGTTGTTAAAGTGTGTAGGGAGTGCTGCTGGATGCTGGGAATGCATTGGTTGCTGCTGGAAGGTCTCTGGGTAAACCACTCGCTCCCTGTTATGGGGGCTCTACTTGCAGTCCCCCTCACACTGCAGCATGACAGGAAGGTGGAGCAGAGGCAGCAAAAAAGACAAGCTGCTCACAGAGGAGGGAGGAGGAGGAGGGGCAGGAGGGCTCTCAGCAGGAGGCTTTACTCACCCAGGGTCTTCAAGGAGCACTTCTCCTACCTGTACCTAAGCCAGGAGCAGTGTGTTTGGCAGCTCTGCTTCACCAAGGAGGGCAAAGTCCTCATCTGAGTCCTCTGCAGTAGAACTCGTGCATGACCTCGCCCTCTGGGGTGCTGGCACCTGTGCTACCATTACCCCCTACCCTGGCTTCAGGCCACTTATGCCTGGTGACTCACCACGTGCAGATCCTGCCTCTATACTACCCTCTAAAGTACGTGCAGTGCCAGTATCTGAGCTGGTGACTGCGAGTGTGACATCGAGGGATGATGTCTCTTCTCCATCACTCTCCTCTTGCTCTTCCTGCACTGGTTGGCCTGGTTGGAGTTTTTGGGTATCTGAAAGGAGAAAGGCACAAGGGTAGGGTCGTGGTGTAGGGAGGGGGGAGAAAGCAAGATGTGCATGCTTACACCATCAGCAGCTAGTAAGTCAGAAGAGATTGTGGGATGGGGGGCAAGTGGGATGTGAGAAGGTGGATTAGGTATGGGTATATCGTCATCTGCAATTGTATCAGCCTCGCCGCTCGCTATGGCCTCATTGCCAGCCCCTCCAATATTGGCGAGCACCGTCACCTCCACCGAGATAAGGATGTGCAGGCATGCCCATCCCTTGTCGGTTAGCTGCTGCTGCCTGCAGTTACGAGCCACCTTGACCTGCCAGAGAGAGGGAAGTGTGTCCGTGAGTGTGGTGCAATGTGTTTGGGTGATGTGCCTGTCATGGTTGAATAGCTGGCAGTGTGTGCAAGCTCTGAGATGTGGGTGTGAGTCTTGCAGCAGTGGTAAGTGTGTGAGGGTGAGGTGAAGCTATGAATGTGAGGTATGAGTCGTGATTGATGGAGATTGTTGGTAGGTGAGTGATGGGGATGTGGTGCATTGAGCACTGTGTGAGGCTAGCAGTGCAGATGGTGGGAGATGGCCTTTGAGGATGCACTCACTGACCTTGAGCACTCGAGTAAGATCATTGTACTTCTTTCGGTACTGCATCCAGTTCCTTGGGGCAACACTGCTGGCATTGACCACGTCGGCTATCTGCTGCCATTGCCTTCACAGTGTACTTCTGAATGGCCTCCTGGCCCCGCTGCGGATAGATGACCTGTCTCCTCCTTTCCACCTCCTGCACTAAGGCTTCTAGTGTTGCATCCGAGAACCTTGGAGCCCTTTTTCTGGCCTGTTGAGCCACTATTCAGTTTTCTTCTTTCTCACACTTGCCTCCACACCCAGTTCCAGCAGCAGCTGAAAAAGGAGGTGGGGCAGCATTGCTGGTTCAAGAGGTGATGAATGCAATAGTAAGGAAGGATATTAGCTCTGATGATGTGGAATCTGTATGGGTAGAGCTGAGAAATACAAAGGGGCAGAAAACGTTAGTGGGAGTTGTATACAGACCCCCAAACAGTAATGCTGAGTCTGCGGATGGCATTAAAAGGGAAATTAGAGGTGCGTGCAATAAGGGCACGGCAGTTATCATGGGTGACTTTAATCTACATATAGATTGGGCTAACCAAATTAGTAACAATACCGTGGAGGAGGAATTCCTAGAGTGTATAAGGGATGGTTTCCTGGACCAATATGTTGAGGAACCAACTCGAGATCAGGCCATCTTAGACTGGGTATTATGTATTGAGAAAGGATTAATTAGCAATCTTATTGTGCGAGGCCCCTTGGGGAGGAGCAATCATAATATGATAGAATTCTTCATTAAGATGGAGCGTGAAGTAGTTCACTTAGAGACTAGGGTCCTGAATTTAAATACAGGAAACTACGATGGTATGAGTTGCAAGTTGGCTAGGATGGATTGGGGAACATTACTTAAAGGGTTGACGGTGGAATGGCAAACATTTAAAGATTGCATGGATGAACTACAGAATTTGTTCATCCCTATTTGGCATAAAAATAAAACAAAAAAGGTGACTCAGCTGTGGCTAACAAGGGAAATTAGGGATAGCATAATATCCAAGGAGAGGACATATAAATTGGCCAGGAAAAGCAGCAAACCTGAGGATTGGGCGCAGTTTAGGATTCCGCAAAGGAAGCCAAAGGGATTAATTAAGAGGGGGAAAATAGAGTATGAGAGAAAGCTTGCAGAGTACATAAAAACTGACTGTAAAAGCTTCTATAGATATGTAAAGAGAAAAAGATTGGTGAAGTCAAGCGTAGGTCCCTTGCAGTCAGAATCAGGGGAATTTATAATGGGGAACAAAGAAATGGCAGGCCAATTAAATACATACTTTGTTCTGTCTTCACAAAGGAGGACACAAATAACCTCCCAGAGATGTCGGGGACCATAGGGTTTAATGAGAGGGAGGAACTGAATGAAATCAGTATTTGTAGGGAAATGGTGTTAGGGAAATTGATGGGATTGAAGGCTGATAAATCCCCAGGGCTTAATAATCTACATCCTAGGGTACTTAAGGAAGTGGCCCTAGAAATAGTAGATGTATTGATGGTCATCTTCCAAAATTCTATAGATTCTGAAACAGTTCCCATGGATTTGAGGGTAGCTAATGTAACCCCACTATTTAAAAAAGGTGGTAGAGAGAAAACGGGGAATTATAGACCGGTAAGCCTGACATCGGTAGTGGGGAAAATGCTAGAGTCCATTATTAAAGATGCAATAGCAGAGCACTTGGAAAACAGCGACAGGATCGGACAAAGTCAGCATGGATTTACAATAGGTAAATCATACTTGGCTAATCTACTGGAATATTTTGAGGATGTGACTGGTAAAATAGATAAGGGAGAACCAGTGGATGTGGTGTATTTGGACTGTCAGAAGGCTTTCGATAAAGTCCTGCATAAGAGATTAGCGTGTAAAGTTAAGGCACATGGGATTGGGGGTATGGTACTGACTTGGATAGAGAACTGGTTGGCAGACAGGAAGCAAAGAGTTGGAATAAACGGGTCTTTTTCCAAGTGGCAGGCAGTGACTAGTGGGGTCCCACAGGGATTGGTGTTAGGACCCCAGCTATTCACAATATATATTAATGATCTAGACGAGGGAGCTAGATGTAATACCTCCAAGTTTGCAGACGACACAAAGCTGGGTGGGCGTGTGTGCTGTGAGGAGGATGCCGAGAAACTCCAGTATGATTTGGACAGGTTGGGTGATTGGGCAGATGCATGGCAGATGCAGTATAATGTGGAAAAAAGCTAGGTTATTCACTTTGGTGGCAAAAACAGGAAGGCGGATTATTATCTGAACAGCAATAGATTGGGAAAAGGGGAACTGCAACGAGACCTGGGTGTCCTTGTGCACTAGTCGCTGAAGGTAAGCATGCAGGTGCAGTAGGCGGTTAAGAAGGCAAATGGTATGCTGGCCTTTGTAGCGAGAGGGTTTGAGTACAGGAACAAGATGTCTTGCTGCAGTTGTACAGGGCCTTGGTGAGACCACACCTTGAGTATTGTGTGCAATTTTGGCCGCCTTACTTGAGGAAGGATGTTCTTGCCATGGAGGGAGTGCAGCAAAGATTCACCAGACTGATACCTGGGATGGCAGGAATGACGTATGAAGAGAGATTGGGCTTATATTCGCTAGAGTTTAGAAGAATGAGAGGGGATCTCATTGAAACTTATAAAATTCTAACATGACTTGACAGACTAGATGCAGGAAGGATGTTCCCAATGGCGGGAGAGTCCAGAACCAGAGGTCACAGGCTAAGGATAAGGGGTAAGCCATTTAGGACTGAGATGAGGAGGAATTTCTTCACCCAGAGAGTGGTGAACCTGTGGAATTCTCTACCCCGGAAGACAGTTGAGGCCAATTCATTAAATATATTCAAGAAGGAGTTAGATATATTTCTAAGGCTAAAGGGATCAAGGGATATGGGGAGAAAGCAGGGACAGTGTACGGAATTTGGATGATCAGCCATGATCTCATTAAATGGCGGAGCAGACTCGAGGGGCCGAATGGCCTACTCCTGCTCCTATCTTCTATGTTTCTATGAAGGCGCCTCCCCTTTAAGAGGTGCAGACTGCCTTTAAGAAGTGGAGGCTAGCTTTTAGTGGAGCTAGTTTTGCACGAACTTGGGTGCCCTGCTGAGCATTCAGCCACTTGCTACAATCATTATAAATAAGTCACGTGCTGCCTGCATTCCTTTCAATGGGCGCGGGCCGATTGCGCCTCACGATCCACTGTTCCCATTTTCGGGTCAAATCCAATTTTTAGCCCTCATTGTACAGCCAATGATTTGCTGTTGATTCCTAGAGTTAGGCACACAAATTCATATCTCAGCTAGTTATTCTCTTGCTGTAATGAATAATTTCTTTATTTTTTAAAATCTCTATTTCAAGTTTTCAGTGTTGTTGATATATTTGTCTCTCTGAAGTATTTGCAATGCACGAGAGTAAAGATGTGTTTCTCAGTTTGCATAAATTACGTGGTAAAATCATGGTGATGTAACACAGCATCTTTCAAAGAGCAAATTTGATCTACAACAGACAGACTGACAAGGGTTTTGAATTGAGTGATGAGCAATATTCCTCTTATCATATTGGAATTAAGAATTACAAGCATTTCTGATGAAAAAATTAGAAAAACAACTGAAGCAAAATAAATAACATTTGCCAAATATATATTCACAGGGTGTAAACTTTGCTGGTGCCGCACTGGAGCAGGGTAATTCTTTTATTCATTCCCCATTAATACTCTACCCCTGAGCTGTTTCCACTAATCAGCCAGTGATTGGTACTATCAATCTTAGCTTTTGTACCGATTCATGGCTGGAAGACACATGAGGCCTGAACACACATGAAAGAGACAAAGTCCTTGGCTGAGCCTTGTGCCACAGTTGTATTAGGATTTGTCGTCCTGTTTATTGCCAGTTACTTTAAAGTCATGGCAACATCAAAGATCTTTCTTTTTGCTCTCTCTGTCTCTCTGTTTATTATATTAGAGGGGGAGAAAGTGCATTTTGTCAATTTACATTCATCTTTTGTCTACCTCCGTCTTGAAAACACGAGTTTTAATATTGTGAGGCACTAAAGTAATTTTCTGTTTGAAGCAAGGATCAAAACAAACAAGAAAAAACATCTTTTCACGAAAAATTGAAGTCTTTCCCCTATAGATTTTATTTCTGTAACTTAATGAATAGAGTTCATCCATTTGATAATGGTAGTCACTGAATTATATTCTGCAAGTGTCACATGATGGTGTTGAATGAGCTGTATACTTCAATTTTGACCTAATGTAGGCTTTTTAAGCTGAAGGTGCCACTAAAGGGAATGCTTACCCTTAAAAAAAATTCCACTACAGTATTAGGAAACATTTTGTTCAGCAATGTTATAAATCATGATTTATTTTTGGTAGTAATATAGGTTCTATTGGAGCAAGTACTAAAAGCATGTTGAGATAACAAAGGGGCCAATTTTTGCCTTGGTAGCACACTGATTTGGGGAGCGAGTAAGACAGTAGTGGTCAGGAAATCCTGCAGAAATCAGTCTGCCAAAATTTCCAGTGATTTTAGGCCCAACTCAAACTCCCGGTTGAGTCTAATGCAGACATCTGGGTTTCTTGGCTGAAGCAGGCAGGCGCTTTATTATGGCAAGCAAAAGGGGCCTGGGAAGGTCGCTGTGCCATTTTCCGGCCCGTGGGCCTGCAGAACGCTGAGTCTTCAGCAAGCCCAGTGAAACCTGGCAGGAGCAAGGCCTCAGGTACAACTTCAGGTGGGAAGGCATTTCAAAGGCCCACGCACTTTAAAGGTCAGTGCATTCAGCCTTTTAAGGCCCATCTTGTGCTATTTTTCCCCCAGCTGACACCTAGCCACTTTTCTAGTTGCTGTTATTTATTTTGCTTTGCCCCCAAGGTCCCCTTTATTCACAGTTCAGAAGAAAAGTGAACCAGTGGAAGGATAACAGGCAGGTCAGATGACCAATGAGGTTCTCTGAGCCCTCCTGCCCAGACACGCATCTTAACATCTGCACAAAAAGGAAGCAAACTTCACTCTGGCAGAAATAACAACAGAAAACGCTGGAAAAACTCAGCAGGCCAGGCAACATCCATGGAGAGAGAAACAGAGTCAACTTTTCAGGTCGAAGACCCTTCATCAGGACTGAGAAAAAAGCAGGAAATGGAACACATTAAGAAGCAAGTTTGGGGGCTGGGAAATGGGGGAAGGGATGAAAGAACAAAAGGGAAGGTATGGAAGAGGTGAAGAGACATTAAGAGATATTCAAGGCGAGACGAGATGGTAATAGGACAGGTAAAGAGACAAAGGATGGCTCTAGATAAAGTGTGAAATGCGCTGGCAGAATGGAAGACAGCTGCCATGTGGGAGAGAAAAAAAAAGGAAAAGGCACAAACCAAAAGTGTGGAAAAAAAATATATAAAAATATGATAGGGGCCGAGGTTATGATCTGAAATTGTTGAACTTGATATTGAGTCCGGAAGGCTGCAAAGTGCCTAATCGGAAGATGAGGTGCTGTTCCTCGAGCTTACGCTGAGCTTCCATGGAACAATGCAAGAGGCCAAGGACGGTGAGGTCTGAGTGGGAATGGAGCGGTGAATTGAAATGACAGGCGACCGGAAGCTCGGGGTCACCCTTACGGACTGAACAGAGGTGTTCCGCAAAGCGGTCCTCCAATCTGCATTTGGTCTCCCCAATGTAGAGGAGACCACATCGTGAGCAGTGAATACAGTATACTAGAAGTACAAGTAAATCACTATTTCACCTGGAAGGGGTGTTTGGGCCCTGGACAGTGGGAAGGGGGGAGGTATAGGGGTAGGTGTTGCATCTCCTGCACTTGCACGGGAAGGGGCCGGGCGAAGGGGAAGGGGTGCTGGGGGTGATAGAGGAGTGGACTAGGGTGTCTCGGACAGAGTGGTCCCTACAGAATGCTGAAAGGGGAGGGGAGGGGAAGATGCGTTTGTTGGTGGGATCACGTTGGAGGTGGCGGAAATGGCGGAGGATGATCCGTTGAATGTGGAGGCTGGTGGGGTGAAAGGTGAGGACAAGGGGAACCCTATCGTGATTCAGGGAGGGAGGGGCAGGGGTGAGGGCAGAAGTGTGGGAGATAGAATGGACACGGTCGAGGGCCGTGTCAACCACGGTAGAGGGGTATCCTCGGTTGAGGAAAAAGGAAGACATGTCAGAAGCACTGGCGTGGAAGGTTGGCAGATGTTGGTGAAGGTTCCTCTCCCCAATGATGGCTGTGCCAGCAGACTGCCGGTGGCATCACTACGAGATGTGAATGGCTGCCTAATCTTTATGCTGGAAGGTTCTTCAGAAGCATCTCAATTCACAGCAGGTCATAATTTATATGGTATTGCATGAAAGAAGGCATGCCAGAGTGATCGGGAGCTAGTACTCGCTGTTTGGCCTCTGGCAAAAATCTCACCAACCATTTCTGCCAGAGGCCCTGGCAAATCCAGTTGGGAATGACTGCGTAATCTGCCTTCTCTGGGTCTGGATCAGAAGAGGGGAAGACGCCATCTGCTGCAATGATACTAACAGGCTGCCATGCAGCATATAGCTTGCACATTTGTAGGGAGAGTTACGGTGAGCTATGACTTGAAACTTGATTGGATCTTCTTGCAGACGTGCTGACCTATGGAATGATGCTGTAGCGTGGTACAGAGGAAAAGCCTCCTTGCAAAGAGGAGGCCCAGTGCTGGGGTGTACTGTCACTTGCCTGCGGGCTCATGCCCGCACGTACAAGTCCCTTTCAGCTAACCCTCACCTGCCACTTCTAAATCCCATACACGTTCAGTCTTGAGATGCCGTTTAACATAGAGACATAGAAGATAGGAGCAGGAGTAGGCCATTCGGCCCCTTGAGCCTGCTCCGCCATTTAATGCGATCATGGCTGATCATCCAAATTCAGTACCCTGTCCCTGCTTTCTCCCCATATCCCTTGATCCCCTTAGCCGTAAGAAATATATCTAACTCCTTCTTGAATATATTTAATGAATTGGCCTCAACTGTCTTCTGTGGTAGAGAATTCCACAGCTTCACCACTCTCTGGGTAAAGAAATTCCTCCTCATCTCAGTCCTAAATGGCTTACCCCTTATCCTTAGACTGTGACCCCTGGTTCTGGACTCCCCCGCCATCGGGAACAGCCTTCCTGCATCTAGTCTGTCTAGTCCTGTTAGAATTTTATAAGTTTCAATGAGATCCCCTCTCATTCATCTAAACTCTAGCAAATATAAGCCTAATCGGCCCAATCTCTCTTCATAGGTCATTCCTGCCATCCCAGGTATCAGTCTGGTGAATCTTCGCTGAACTCCCTCCATGGCAAGAACATCCTTCTTCAGATAAGGCAAACAAAACTGCACACAATACTCAAGGTGTGGTCTCACCAAGGCCCTGTACAACTGCAGCAAGACATCCTTGCTCCTGTACTCGAATCCTGTCGCTATGAAGGCCAACATACCATTTGCCTTCTTAACCGCCTGCTGCACCTGCATGCTTACCTTCAGCGACTGGTGCACAAGGACGCCCAGGTCTCATTGCACTTCCCCTTTTCCCAATCTATTGCCATTCAGATAATAATCTGCCTTCCTGTTTTTGCCACCAAAGTGGATAACCTCGCATTTATCCACATTATACTGCATCTGCCATGCATCTGCCCAATCGCCCAACCTGTCCAAATCGTACTGGAGTTTCTCTGCATCCTCCTCACAGCACACACGCCCACCCAGCTTTGTGTCGTCTGCAGACTTGGAGATATTACATCTAGTTCCCTCGTCTAGATCATTTATATATATTTTGAATAACTGGGGTCTTAGCACCGATCACTGCAGTACCCCACTAATCACTGCCTTCCACTCGGAAAAAGACCCATTTATTCCAACCCTTTGCTTCCTGTCTCTATCCAAGTCAGTACCTTACCCCAAATCCCATGTGCTTTAGCTTTGCATGCTAATCTCTTATGCGGGACCTTATCGAAAGCCTTCTGAAAGTCCAAATACATCACATCCACTGGTTCTCCCTTATCTATTCTACAAGTTACATCCTCAAAAAATTCCAGTAGATTAGTCAAGCATGATTTACCTTTTGTAAATCTATGTTGAATTTGTCCGATCCTGTCACTGTTTTCCAAGTGCTCTGCCATTACATCTTTTATAATGGACTCTAGCATTTTCCCCACTACCGATGCTAGGCTTACCGGTCTATAATTCCCAGTTTTCTCTCTACCCCCTTTTTTAGCTACCCTCCAATCCATGGGAACTGTTCCAGAGTCTATGGAATTTTGGAAGATGACCAGCAATGCATCTACTATTTCTAGGGCCACTTCCTTAAGTACCCGAGGATGTAGATTATCAGGCCCTGGGGATTTATTGGCCTTCAATGCCATCAATTTCCCGAACACCATTTCCCTACAAATACTGATTTCATTCAGTTCCTCCCTTCATTAGACCCTATGTTCCCCGACAACTCTGGGAGTTTATTTGTGCCCTTCTTTGTGAAGACAGAACCAAAGTATGTATTTAATTTGTCTGCCATGTCTTTGTTCCCCATTATAAATTCACCTGATTCTGACTGAAAGGGACCTACGCTTGACTTTACCAATCTTTTTCTCTTCACATATCTATCGAAGCTTTTACAGTCAGTTTTTATGTTCCCTGCAAGCTTACTCTCATACTCTATTTTCCCCCTCTTAATTAATCCCTTTGTCCTCCTTTACGGAATCCTAAACTGCTCCCAATCCTCAGGTTTGCTGCTTTTTGGGCCAATTTATATGTCCTCTCCTTGGATCTTATGCTATCCCTAATTTCCCTTGTTAGCCAATGTTGAGTCACCTTTTTGTTTTATTTTTATGCCAAACAGGGATGAACAAATTCTGTAGTTCATCCTTGCAATTTTTAAATGTTTGCCATTGCCTATTCACCGTCAACCCTTTACGTAACATTCGCCAATCCATCCTAGCCAACTTGTGCCTCGTACCATCGTAGTTTCCTTTATTTAAAGTCAGTACCCAAGTCTCTGAATGAATTACTTCACCCTCCATCTTAATGAAGAATTCCATCATATTATGATCGCTCCTCCCCAAGGGGCCTCGCACAACAAGATTGCTAATTAATCCTTTCTCATTACATAATATCCAGTCTAGGATGACCTGATCTCTAGTTGGTTCCTCAACATATTGGTCCAGGAAACCATCCTGTATACACTCTAGGAATTCCTCTTCCGCAGTATTGTTTCTAATTTCGTTAGACCAATCTATATGTAGATTAAAGTCACCCATGATAACTGCTGTGCTCTTATTGCACGCATCTCTGATTTCCCATTTAATGCCATCCCCAACCTCAGCATTACTGTTTGGGGGTCTGTATACAACTCCCACTAACGTATTCTGCCCCTTGGTATTTCTCAGCTCTACCCATACAGATTCCACATCATCAGAGCTAATATCCTTCCTTACTATTGTTTTACTCTCCTCTTTAACCAGCAATGCTACTCCACCGCCTTTTCCTTTTTGCCTGTCCTTCCTGAATATTGAATACCCCTGGATGTTGAATTCCCAGCCTTGGTCACCCTGGAGCCATGTCTCCATAATCCCAATTAAATCGTATCCATTTACCTCTATTTGCGCAGCTAATTCATCCACCTTATTATGAATGCTCCTCGCATTAAGACACAAAGCCTTCAGCCTTGTTTTTTTAATACTCTTAGACCTTTTAGAATTATTGTTTACTGCGGCCATGTTTGATTTACATCCTTGATTTCTCTGACTTCCTCTTTTGCTTTTCTCCTTCCTGTCTTTTGCTTCTATCCTTGCTTCCCTTTCCTCTGTCTCCCTGCACAGGTTCCCAACCCCCTGCCATTTTAGTTTAAACCCTCCCCAACAGCACTAGCAAACACTCCCCCTAGGACATCGGTCCCGGTCCTGCCCAGGTGCAAACCGTCCAGTTTGTACTGGTCCCACCTCTCCCAGAACCGGTTCCAATGTCCCAGGAATTTGAATCCCTCCCCCTTGCACCATTCTTCTAGCCACGTAATCAGCTCAAATATCCTTCTATTTCAACTCTGACTAGCACGTGGCACTGGTAGCAATCCTGAGATTACTACCTTTGAGATCCTATTTTTTAATTTACCTCCTAACTCCCTATATTCAGCTTTTAGGACCTCAACCCATTTCTTACCTATATCGTTGGTACCTATATGCACCATGACAACTGGCTGTTCACCCTCCCCCTCTAGAATGCCCTGCAGTCGCTCCGAGACATCCTTGAACCTTGCACCAGGGAGGCAACATACCATCCTGGAGTCTCGTTTGCGGCCGCAGAAAAGTCTACCTATTCCCCTTACAATAGAATCCCCTATCACTATAGCTCTCATGCTCTTTTTCCTCCCGTCCCGTGCAGCAGAACCACCCATGGTGCCAGGAAGTTGGTTGCTGCTGCCTTCCCCCCGATAAGCCATCCTCTCCAACAATATCCAAAGCGGTATATCTGTTTGAGAGAGGGATGGCCACAGGGGACCCCTGCACTACCTGCCTGCGCCTACTACTCTGCCTGGCGGTCACCCATTCCCTTCCTGCCTGTGCAGCCTTTACCTGCGGTGTGACCAACTGATTAAACATGATATCCATGACGTCCTCACCATGACGAATGCTCCAGTATGTATCCATTCGCAGCTCCAGTGCCGCAATGCAGTCTGCCAGTAGCTGCAGCTGGATACACTTCCCTCACACATGGTCGTCAGGGACACAGGAAGTGTCCCTGATTTCCCACATAGTGCAGGAGGAACATGCCACGGGGCCGAGCTTTGCTGCCATGACTTACCCTTTAATTAATTTAAATTAAATCAATACCACCAATTATACTACAATTAAATGATATACTCAAGGGCCCTTGTTTCCTAGCACTCCCCGCTACACAACAGAGACCTTAGAAACTATAACCAAAAAATTAAGACCTTCTAAATTTTATAAACTATGAACCTTAACTGTCAAACTATAGAGTAATATAAATACTCACCTGGCCGTACTCACCCAATCAGCTGCTTCCTCCTGCCCGCATCACGTTTTGAATCGTGACGTGGCTGTGGAACGCTGCCGCCGGTCTATGAGATTGGTAAGCCTCTGAAAAAAAGGCCGTGAAAGTGAGTTTAAATAGTAACTGATACTCTGTCCTCACCGCTCCCGACAATGGCCTATGAAAAAAAGCCCGCGAAAGTGAATTTAAATACTCATTGAACCTCCGCTCTCACTGCTCCCGACAATGGCCTGTGAAAAAAAGCCCACGATATTGAGTTTAAATACTCACTTAACCTCCGCTCTCACCGCTCATGACACTGACCTGTCCTGTGAATGAAATGGCGCTGATTCTAAAAGATTTCTAAAAGCTTTGTAATTTTTTGTCGCCCTCCTTGTCCTTTTTTTTGTCTCTATCCCTTTAAACTTTCCTCTTCTGCATCCTAAAACCCACCTGAGTTTGTACCTGGAATTGTGAATAATGATGTAAATAAGGTCAAACAGGAAAATTGAGTGCTTTTAGCACATGGGACCCAGGTAGATCTTCAAGCCCTGCAAACCAATTCATAACTGTTTTACACTTGATGTTGGAAATCATCTGAAGTCCTGAAAATTTGTATTGCTGCTGGCATTAGGGAGAGATTAGATCAGTAAAATCAATATATCTTTTAAAAGAACTAAGTTAACAGACACAGATTGTTCAAACCGACTCTGAACATCAAAATACTAAAGTGTTAATGATTTTCATTATGGTGCAAAAGTTTGTAATATTGTTGTTGGAATTTATTTTAAGTGTAAAGTTGTAATTTTTCTTATTTCAATGCTACATTCAACATTTATCTCGCTCCAGTACACTCTTAAATCCACCATGGATTCACCTTCCCTTACTGCATTATCACTGCAGTCCTGGTCTGTCACAGCTCCCTCCCCATATAGACTTTTGCGTACCATACCTCTACCACAGAGTATTTGCAAGAAGCCCGTGGTAAAGAGTCTCACTGTGAGGGGTGCACAGTGGGAGTGGCCTGGGAGTGTTGAATGAGGCAGAGGAAAGGGACCTGATACCTGATTTGGAGTACGTAAATGCGAAACATTTCTATTACCTGGATTTATGTCAAAGCGCACAATAAATCACAGAAGCATACAAATGGAGGAAATTTGAAAACTATTTTCAGTTGTGAAACATTGGGTGCGATCTTGCCAGCCCCCGGGAGGTGAGTTTGGAGGAGGGACTGCCAGGAAAATGGCAGAATTTGAGGACAGTTGCACAGCCCGCCCCCAACCTGCTTCTGTGCCATCTTGCCAGGAGGCGGGTAGCTGTCCTGCGCCGGGTCCCATCTCCTTGGAGGCGGGAAGGGGATTAGTGCCACTTTTCTGCCTGTTAACAGGTAGTTAACAGGCAGATATGAGGATTATCCCCATTTTGCCCACACAAGTGCGGGCTTCCCAAAGGCTCCGAACCCCGCCAAGGTCACCGAGGCGAGTAGTGGGTCTGCAGGGGTCAGAGGGGTCCAAAAGTGTGCTGTGGAGGTGAGTGATGGGTGTAAGTGTGGAGAGGTGAGTATGTGAGGTAAGTGGAAAGTGTTAGAAAAAGTGTACTTCCTTTATTTCTTCCTGCAGGCTTCAGTCGGTGGGTATGCGGAGAGTCTCGCACCTCCGCGGCAGAGATGACAGATGGCCGTTGCATTCTCCAATGCAGCAACCATCTAATTTCTGCAAAAGAAAGAGGTTTGATGAGGTCTTGAATTCAAGAACTCATCAAACTGCAGAGAATGTCAGTGTTTGACAGCTTCACAGAGCTGTCAAACGATGACAATTCATCTGCCAAAAATTTTTGACAGATGAAATGTTATAGGCTGATGTTCTCTGTAACCAGCTTTCCCTTAATTGGCCGGACTTAACAAGGCCAATCAAGGAAAAATAGCATGGGTTGGCCACAAATCGACAGAGGCAGGTCATCGACCCGCCAAGCAGCAGTCCCGCCTCCAACGCGCCCCCATTGGCAAAATCACCCCCTTAATTTTATGAGTTCCCTTCTTTACATAGTTTGCATAGTATTACATAGTATTTACAGCATAAAAAACAGGCCATTAGACCCAAAAGGTCTATGCCTGTGTTTATGCTGCACACAAGCGTCTCCCTCCTATCTTCATCTAACCCCATCAACATATCCTTCTGTTCCTTTCTCCCTCATGTGTTTATCTAGCGGCCCCTTAAATGCATCTATGCTATTCACCCCAACCACTCCTTGTGGTACTGAGTTCCACATTCTAACCACTCTCTGGGTGAAGAAGTTTCTCCTGAATTCCCTATTGGATTTATTAGTGAATATCTTATATTTATGGTCCCTAGTTCTGGCCTTCCACATTAGTGGAAACATCTTCTCTACGCCTACCCTATGAAAATCTCATAATCTTAAAGACCTCCATCAGGTCACCCCTCAGTTTTCTCTTTTCTAGAGAAAAGACCCCCAGCCTGTTCAATCTTTCCTGATAGATGTAACCTCTCGGTTCTGATATCATTCTGGTAAATCTTTTTTGCACCTTCTCCAGTGCCTCTATATCCTTTCTATAATATGGGGATGAGAACTGTTCACAATACTCCAAGCGATGGCAAAAATGCTCAACTCCTCTGTAACCAGAGACATTGGCCCGGAATTTGCAGTCAGCAGCGAAGCAAAGGTGCATGCCGCTGGCCCCGAAGAACGTTCCCACAAAGATCTCGCGATCTCTGTGGTGAGAAGCTCGGCTTTTCCGACGTTCAGTTGAGACCAGTGCAGTGTAATGGGAATTCCATTGTGCAATGCTGCTGTGACATCAACAAGCTGTCTAAGCAGCCAATCACAATGCAGAATTCTCACAGACGGAGAACCAGGAAGCGAAACAAGCTCCTTTTATCCTGACTTTTAAAAAATGTTATAGAGAGCAAGAGAAAGAGTGGGGCTTTCGCATGGGGAAAAGGTAAACCTGAAATAAATATGAACAGACTTTTAAAAAATATATATATTTTTTAAGTTTCTTAAAAATTGTAATTTTTATTATAATGGTGACATTTGACACTCCACAAAATTAAAATTAGTTTTTCAGGGCCATAACATTTGTTTAGCAGTCAATACGCTGTTAAAACCCCAGTTACACCGAATCCAACAATGCCTAACTTTTAGTGGGGTATTTAACAGCGAATTACCGCAGAAAAGCCCAACGGGTAAAAATTGGGTAGCGCCCTTTCGCTGGGGCGCTAATTTTAGTGTCTCAAAAAAGTTAGCGCCCTCGCAGCCAATTTTCCCAGGTAGCGACCCTCCTCCCTCTTGGGGTGCTACTGGAAGCGTCCTGTGTCTCTCTGGGGCACTGTGAGCCAATATCACACCGCTACGTGCCGTGGTACTGCAGGCCTCCCTCCCCTTATTAAAGGGGAGGGGCCTGGCGCAGCGCATCCCGGCGCCCAGCTGGGGCACCAGGGATCGGGAGTGCCGGCAAACGAGCCCGGCGTGGGGGGTGGGGCGGGCGGGGTGTGGTGGGGTCACCCGGCCACAGTGCAGTCAGTGTCAGAGCAGTGAATGACTGACCGCAACTTCAGGATTTCTGCGTTTAGATGCGCATGCACTAGGTCCTGAAGTTGCGCTCAGTTTCAAAGGGGTAATAACAGCAAATGCTGTTCGTTAACTGTTATTACCCACTGCAAATTCCAGGCTGTGGTGTATGTAACCTGTTCCACCTTAAGAGAACTTAAGCCTGTTCCACCTTAAGAGATGTACTACTTTCTCTGGCTGCTGTATACGTAATACCGGTGGTGACCACCGGTATATAAGCACTGTGTAGTAATATTGTATTTAGTAGTAGTCCTGACCTCCAACCAGTAAAGACCTGTTGAACTTTAATCTTGTAGTCTGTGTTAGTAATTACAACTAGAACACACAGACTTAACACAGGCCAAGGTGACAGAGCCAACTGAAGTGCTGGTGGTGACAGCCAATTTGATTAATTAAAAGTGGTACATTGCTGTCTGGGAGAATTATTGATATCCCTTCAATGAGGGTTTCAGTGGCACAAAATTATTAAAGCTAGATTGTTTACCCGACAGGGTTGGCTGTGAAGGTATACTTACAGTTGAAGGTGTTCCTGTAGGGTATAAGGAGATTGAATTTTATGTGAGGCCAAATGAAGAATAGGGTTTTGATGTCAGTACTTAGGATACTCAAAAAGGCAATAAGGACACATTGGCAGCTAAAGAGTGTGAATAACTCAGGGGACCTTTTTGTATTGCTACCTCAAAGATACAGCAATTTAACTACAGACTTGCTTATCAAAAGGAGAATAAAATCTGTGTTTTCAGTCTAGTCAATTAAATCCGTTCAACCTCTGCATTATTGTCAGCATTTGTCCCTTTCTTAAAAGAGAAAATAGAATGGCAATTTATATAACTCATTTCAAATTGAACCTAGAAAAGCTTTTTTTAATTTAAAAGGAAAAGAGGATTTAATTATTATGAACATTTAGAGTGTAAACAGCATTAATATAATTATTCCTTTTTCCATGTGGGCTAAGTGTCTTTCTCGACCACTTGTTTTAAAGCTGCAGCTGATTTGCTCCAGGGCTCCATGGGCCTGTAATTGGGTTGGTTGTCATTAGCTTGGCTGCTTAAGTTGTTTCCGCTATTTACAAATTAATGAAACACTTTTTGTTCTGGGCTTTGATGGGTAATTGTTGCAGTTATGAAATACAATGCCCATCCATCTCCTTTGCACTCAATTTAATGCACAGGCCTCCTTTAAACAGTAATGCTGTTTTTATTTTCCTAAAGATCATTTATATTTCCATTTTAATTTTCTTTTTCTATTAAAGAGATTGATGAGTGTGTTTTACTAGATGAATGTTCCGAGAATTAGATTTCACAGTATTTCTGTTTACTGAGGGAGTGTTTTGTTGAGATTGGTTCTCCCAATAAATCTTTCAAGTTTTCTGGGATTCAGTGTTCTTTATACCCTACTGTGTGCTGGTGTTAACTAGCAGATAAATAAACAACGGTAGATAAATTAACAACGGTAGATAAATTAACAGTGATAGACAAATTAACAACGTGTGATGTCAAATTTTCAGACTATATATAGACCTCATGGGTCCATTAAGTCCAGGGTTCAACAATGAAATCCTTAATACTACATGACCTGATCTTCATAGCTCACTTTATTATTCATGAAATTTGAAACCAGGATCACTGTTGGCGGATATGGCCGCGTGCTTTATGATGCCTTGATTAAGGTCACTCCTAAAGTACAAGTTTAGAATTACTGTTTGGGTACGAAGCTGAGGCCACTGATAGACTAGGGGGTTGAGGTACCTGCGGAGTATGAGGCCGAAGGGCACTCTACAGGTAAAAGTTTGAGATCTCCAAGGAGGTGCAAGGTCAGGTACACGCGATAGTATAAAGTCAGGATACCCATGGGTTACAGTAAAAATCTCTAGTAGGATTTTTTATTTTTTAGTTCACGGGATGTGGGTGTCACTGGCAAGGCGGGCATTTATTGCCCATCCCTAATTGCCCTTGAGAAGGTGGAGGTGAACCGCCTTCTTGAACAGTTGCAGTCCTTGTGGTGAAGGTGCTCCCACCATGCTGACTTTGTCGTAGTGGTTTGGTACCACTTGCTAGATCATTTCAGAGGGCAGTTAAGAGTCAACCACATTGCTGTGGGTCTGGAGTCACATATCGGCCAGACCAGGTAAGGATGCCAGATTTCTTTCCCTAAAGGACATTAGTGAACCAGTTGGGTTTTTCTGACAATCCGGCAGTTTCATGGTCACCATTACTGATATTAACTTTTTTTTTAAATTCCAAATTTATTTAATTAACTGAATTTAAATAGAAAGATATTGGCCTAGAAATTGGGTTTTGGCTTAGCCAGGGCTTTAGCGCCGGAAGTTAGTGCCGGCGCTAAGTCCCCCTGCGCGCGCCAAAAATTCAGTAGCGCCACGCCCAAACGGCTGCCGGCGCTACTGAAGGGTCTTAGCGCCCGGAAAAGGGCGCTAACTGCCGTTTAGCGCCGCAATTCCGGCGCTGCGGCACCCGATGCGGTGCGGCAGGCTGGGGAAGTGCAGGCCTCCTCCTTCCATTAAGGAGGAGCTGCCTGCACCCGGCCGCGGCCCGCGCAAATCTGTTTAAAAATGAGCCCGGCACCTCGGACAAGTGCCGGGCTTGCATCTGTTCCGGGGGGGGGGGGAAAAGTCCGGGGAGGGAGCTGCGGGCAGGCGGCCGGCGGGAAAGCGGCCGGCCGCCGCGGGGCCTTTAATGCGCCGGCGCAAACACATGTTGGACTCTGCTGCCAGAGTCTTAGTTGCGGCTGCCACGGGCGAGGCGGCCGCAACTGAATTTCGGCGCTGGGCCCGTCGGCATGGCAACCGGGACGCTGCGCACACCGATGACGTCATCGGTGCAACGCCGCTTTAGGGCCCCAGGGAATTTTTCAACTGGCCATAACTCTGGCGCTAGTCCCTCTAGCGCCTCAAAAGCAGCGCTAAGGCTAGTGAATTTCTAGGCCATTAGGTCTTGCTCACTCATGGGGAACAAATTTACTTGTGGGGTATGAAAGCAGGATTATTGTGGGATTCAAGGTGAAAGTCCATAGTCCAATTAGTGATTACATGGTTTAAATGTTGCAGAATCCCAGGTCCTGTTAGGCAGAGCCAAATCTTTCCGAATGTGGTGAATGGAGAGGAGATTTGTTTCAGTAGAGTTAGAATTTAGTATACCTGATAAGTTAGATTCTGTGTGAGGGTAGAACGTACCTCGGAGGAGTGACACGAGCCCCAGATGTGCCCTAAAGGCTGGTTTTCAATCTATAAACATAGCAACATCTTTGGTCAGGAGCACTGCAGCCTAAACTGAACTCCGCAGAATGACCTTGACGTTCGGCTGCAACAAAAAGAGACTGAAAATGTTGGCAATACACAGCAAGTCTGCCAGCAGCTGCAAAGAGAACAGGCAGATAAACGGTTCAGATTGAAACCCTTCGCTCCAGGTTTGCGCCGAAGACAAAAAGACAGACTGCAGATTTCAGACTAATGAAATATGCACTTCTTGTATGCAAACATATTTTATCCTGATATTTTAACCCCCCCCTCCCCCATCGCCTCTGACGACAGGCGGGAGCGAGGCGGGCAACGGGGTTAAAATATCAGGATAGGGCAACTCGACCCCATTACTGGTTCTTTAAATTTTAAAGTCTAGGAATCAGGCCATGCACGAGGATCCCACGAAAGGCAGGGGGGGCGCCGAATGAATATACCAAAGTCACGTCCTGATGACATCATCGGTGCCGCGACTTAAATTTAATAATATGTAAGGGGGAGGCCCGACCTATGGGATTCCCAGGAGCTGATCCAAGGCAAGAGCTTCCGGCTCCCCAAGGAAAGTGGCTCTTTTAGCACTTCTTGTGGGCCAAGAGGATCGGGAGTGCTCCCCCAGCCCCTCAAGGACACCTTCAGCCTCCCCCAGCCCCGATCTGTAGCCTGTTCCCTTCCCGATCACAGGCCTCCCCCCAGCCCTCCCCATCACAGGCCTCCCCCCAGCCCTCCCGATCACCAACCTCCCCCCAGCCCTCCCCATCACAGGCCTCCCCCCAGCCCTCCCCATCACAGGCCTCCCCCCAGCCCTCCCGAACACCAACCTCTCCCCAGCCCTCCCCATCACCAACCTCCCTCCAGCCCTCCCGATCACCAACCTCCCCCCAGCCCTCCCCATCACAGGCCTCCCCCCAGCCCTCCGCATCACCAACCTCCCCCCAGCCCTCCCCATCACCTACCTCCCCCCAGCCCTCCCGCTCACAGGCCTCCCCCCAGCCCTCCCGATCACAGGCCTCCCCCCAGCCCTCCCGATCACAGGCCTCCCCCCAGCCCTCCCGATCACCTACCTCCCTCCAGCCCTCCCGATCACAGGCCTCCCCCGCAGCCCTCCCGATCACCAACCTCCCCCCAGCCCTCCCGATCACAGGCCTCCCTCCAGCCCTCCTGATCACAGGCCTCCCTCCAGCCCTCCCGATCACAGGCCTCCCTCCAGCCCTCCCGACCACAGGCCTCCCTCCAGCCCTCCCGATCCCTGACCTCCTCCCAGCCCCCCCCGATCACAGGCCTCCGATTGCCAATTGGAGCTCCCTTCCCAGTGCTGGAGACCGTCCCCAAGGGTCCCTGGCTGCAGCCTGCTGCTACTGGTCTTCCCTCCCGCCTGTCGGACAGGCTGTCGGCTGGGAGCGGGCGCTACAATATGTTAATGAGACTCTGCCATTAAGATCAGCAGGACTTTCGTGCTCCAGCCTTGCTGGGTTCTTAGACCAATTTCTGTCTCCCCGTACCCTCCCCGCCTCCCCATGAATATTGGGTCCAAGGAGTCTGAAGCAGACTGTCAACAATGATTAATCTCTGGAAGCTGGAAATCTGAAATAAAAACAGAAAATGCTGGAAACACTCAGCAGGTCAGGCAGTATCATGTAGAGAGAAATAGAGTTAACATTTCAGGTCGATGACCTTTCGTCAGAACTGGAAAAAGTTAGAGATGTAACAGATTTTAAGCAAGTGCAGGGTCAGGGAAAGAGGGGAGCGGAGGAAAGAACAAAAGCGAAGGTCTGTGATAGTACTAAGTCCCATTACCATCTCCTTTTGCTTTGTACTATCATACCTTGAAGCATTTTTAAAAGTCCTACATAATAGGGACATTTGTCATTTATATATGTTGTTTGCTTTGAAGCTGATTAAGCAGCGAATATCTCTGTGCTTCCAACAACAACAACTGAGAACCTCGACACTTGCACACAGCAGCTGCACCTTCTCACCATTCACTTCCGAAATTATAATCAGCAGACTGCTGCCTTACAGGCTGTCAACTCACTTTCAGATCAGTTTTGCCTCCCCAGCACAGGGCTGTGTTAGCTGTGGCTCAGTGGGTGGCACTCTTGCCTCTCACCTCTGAGTCAGAAGGTTGTGGATTCAATTCCACTCCAGGGACGTGAGCACAAAAAATCTAGGCTGACACTCCAGTGCAGTGCTGAGGGAGTGCTGCACTGTCGGAGGTGCCGTCTTTCGGATGAGATGTTAAACCAATGCCCCGTCTGCTCTCAGTGGGGACATAAGAGATCCCATGGCACTATTTCGAAGAAAAGCAGGGGAGTTATCCCCGGTATCCTGGCCAATATTTATCCCTCAATCAGCATAACAAAAAACAGATTATCTGGTTATCATCACATTGCTGTTTGTGGGAACTTGCTGTGCGCAAATTGGCTGCCGCATTTCCCACATTACAACAGTGACTACACTCCAAAAGTACTTCATTGGCTGTAAAGTGCTTTGGGACGTCCGGTGGTCGTGAAAGGCGCTATAGAAATGCAAGTCTTTCTTTTACAGTCTCTCTGTTCACTTCAAAAATTATAATCTTCTTCCTCTCAGCACACTGGTGCTTTCTATTCTCTGCATCCACGTACATAATTATAATCCATCCCCAATTCAAGCAAAATTCAAAGCAAAAAGGGATAATTTATGAATTTTTTTTTGCATTTTAATTTCACCTTCATTTACTGTTGACAAGTTACACATCACGTGGACTCCGGAGAATGAGCCACAAATACATGGCACCTAAATAAATATCACAAATGGAAAAAAATGTTCAACTGTATCCAGAAATGGCTTGGTTGTTAATGAGATGGCCTCTAGCGAACCTCGGCCACACAATATGCCACAGTGTCTTGGGTTAGACGGGAATAATAAGCCTATATTTCAGCTGCCATAAGACTGGGGGCAAGCTAAGAAGTTCTTGCACTCTATTGCTCAAAAATTGAGAGAAAAGTCACAGCTCAGTCAATGAATATGGATCGCCAGGCAGTGTTGTTCCCATATTTATAGTCTATTTAATTTGCTGATATGTATTCAAAGAGACTGGAGCTGAGATGTCTGTCCCAACAGAGTGCCTTGTTTACCAGGCTCACAGCTCTGATTTGTCCTGGAAGTGGGGTGGAGACAGGTGTCTCAGGTGAAGGTTACCCAGGCACTTTGATGTATATTTTGATTGATATTTCTATCGTTAGAAGCTGCCAGAAACCTGTTTTTTGCTTGTTTCACCAGTTTATTTCTCAATATACTGCCATATAGGCAGAGGTCAATGTGGATCTCCATGGGTGTTTAGTTCTGCATTAAACAGGTGCCTGGGTCCCAAACTACAAATATTTCTACCAAATAAAAATGCTAGAGTTTCAAGATGGTTTATTGTCTTCAAAGAGGCGATGTAATGTTATGAACGAGAGGTCTGTTATTTCCTTCATTGTTGTTATCTTAGACTGGGTATTATGTAATGAGAAAGGATTAATTAGCAATCTTGTTATGCGAGGCCCCTTGGGGAGGAGCAATCATAATATGACAGAATGCTTCATTAAGATGGAGAGTGAAGTACAGGAAACTCTCTGTTTTGACGGGACTGGGATGGTGCTGGTTGATTGAAAATTCCGGATGACGGAGAGCGTTATCTACCGAGGCTATTTTTAACAAACAAAGAGCCAGACTCCTGTTCTTGAGGTGTTCAGACTTCCGGCAGCGCCAAGAAGCTGAGTAGTGGCAGTTTGGAGAACTACCCCCAGTGACTAACTCGGCCACTGTGGGAGACTCGGACTCGGCAACATTTCCGGTTATTGAGGTGTTTTTTTTGGAGTATAAATTTTGCCAGTTAATAGAGAATTCCGGATATTTAGGTGCCGTTTAAACGAGAGTTTCCTGCAGTTGACTCAGAGACGAGGGTCCTGAATTTAAATAAAGGAAACTACGGTGGTATGAGGCGCGAGTTGGCTAGGATGGATTGGGAAACGTTACTTAAAGGGTTGACGGTGGATAGGCATTGGCAAACATTTAAAGATCGCATGGATGAACTACAGAATTTGTTCATCCCTGTTTGGCATAAAAATGAAACAAAAAAGGTGACTCAACCGTGGCTAACAAGGGAAATTAGGGATAGCATAAGATCCAAGGAGAGGACATATAAACTGGCCAGAAAAAGCAGAAAACCTGAGGATTGGGAGCAGTTTTGCATTCAGCAAAGGAGGACAAAGGGATTAATTAAGAGGGGGGAAATAGAGTATGAGAGCTAGCTTTCAGGGAACATGAAAAACTGACTGTAAAAGCTTTTATAGATATGTGAAGAGAAAAAGATTGGTGAAGTCAAGCATTCGTCCCTTGCAGTCA
The DNA here is from genome assembly GCF_052327205.1 of Somniosus microcephalus. Classification (NCBI taxonomy): domain Eukaryota; kingdom Metazoa; phylum Chordata; class Chondrichthyes; order Squaliformes; family Somniosidae; genus Somniosus; species Somniosus microcephalus. Next base: position 235,006,722 of record NC_140989.1, on the reverse strand, counting down.
GTATTAGGTGAATTTATAATGGGGAATAAAGAAATGGCAGACCAATTAAATACATACTTTGTTCTGTCTTCACAAAGGAGGACACAAATAACCTCCCAGAGATGTCGGGGAACATAGGGTCTAATGAGAGGGAGGAACTGAATGAAATCACCATTTGTAGGGAAATGGTGTTAGGGAAATTGATGGCATTGAAGGCCAATAAATCCCCAGGGCCTAATAATCTACATCCTAAGGTACTTAAGGAAGTGGCCCTAGAAATAGTAGATGCATTGCTGGTCATCTTCCAAAATTTTATAGACTCTGGAACAGGGATTGGAGGGTAGCTAATGTAACCCCACTATTTAAAAAAGGTGGTAGAGAGAAAACGGGGATTTATAGACCGGTAAGCCTGATATCGGTCGTGGGGAAAATGCTAGAGTCCATTATAAAAGATGTAATAGCAGAGCACTTGGAAAACAGCGACAGGATCGGACAAAGTCAACATGGATTTACAAAAGGTAAATCATGCTTCACTAATCTACTGGAATTTTTTGAGGATGTGACTGGTAGAATAGATAAGGGAGAACCAGTGGATGTGGTGTATTTGGACTTTCAGAAGGCTTCCGATAAGGTCCCGCATAAGAGATTAGCATGCAAAGTTAAAACACATGGGATTGGGCGTAAGGTACTGACTTGGATAGAGAACTGGTTGGCAGACAGGAAGCAAAGAGTTGGAATAAACGGGTCTTTTTCCGAGTGGCAGGCAGTGACTAATGGGGTACTGCAGGGATCAGTGCTAGGACCCCAGCTATTCACAATATATATATTAATGATCTAGATGAGGGAACTAGATGTAATAATTCCAAGTTTGCAGACGACAAAAAGCTGGGTGGGCGTGTGTGCTGTGAGGAGGATGCCAAGAAACTCCAGTATGATTTGGACAGGTTGGGTGATTGGGCAGATGCATGGCAGATGCAGTATAATGTGGATAAATGTGAGGTTATCCACTTTGGTGGCAAAAACAGGAAGGCAGATTATTATCTGAATGGCAATTGATTGGGAGAAGGGGAAGTGCAATGAGACCTGGGCATCCTTGTGCACCAGTCGCTGAAGGTAAGCATGCAGGTGCAGCAGGCGGTTAAGAAGGCAAATGGTATGTTGGCCTTCATAGCGACAGGATTCGAGTACAGGAGCAAGGATGTCTTGCTGCAGTTGTACAGGGCCTTGGTAACACTACACCTTGAGTATTGTGTGCAGTTTTGGTTGCCTTATCTGAGGAAGGATGTTCTTGCCATGGAGGGAGTGCAGCGAAGATTCACCAGACTTGTAATGTATGTACCTTTAAAGGGGGAACTACTTTTTACAGCTCATGTATACTGTAGTACCATCAGTGACCACACCTGTATATAACGCTGAGCAGTAATCTGTACAGATCAGTTGCAGTTTGAGCCACGCTGAGTAAACAGCAATTGTACCGTTCTCCGCAGTCCGTTTCTTATTATACACGGACGTAACATTGGCAACGAGGCAGGCTCGAACCTACCTGCAACTCTGCATCACCTCCCGGGGATTCGTTCCTGGAGATCAGTGGATTGGAAGTCAAGGCCAGAGACTCGGGCGTCGACCACGGGCAACCGCCCAGTCATCCAGCAGAGACTCGAGAATTGCGGGGGAGGCTGTCGAGAGCCAGGCTTGGCTTTCCAGTTGAGGTGGTCCAGCGAAACGGGCTGGCAACAGGTAGTGCGCAGACCCTTCCCGGACGGCGGCGGGTTAGAGCCCAGCCGAGCGGCACAGTAAAATGCCGAGCAGCGTCGACGGGGAGAGAGAGAGAAGGCAGAGTGCACAGGACGCAGCCGGTGTTCAGGGGCCGAGCAGCGTCGGAGAGAGGGAGAGAGAGACGCGCAGAAACCTACAGGGTGCTGCCATTGCCACGACAACCGCCGGGAGCGGCGTCGGCAGCAGTGGGGGAGGAAGGAAAGCGCGGGAGACGCCATTTTAAGCCATTGGGAGACGCCATTTTAAACCACACCCAAAATGCCGAAGAGTGACAGTATCACCGCATTTGACAATGAAGTCGAAGATTGGACTACATATGTCGAACGAATAGAGGTGTACTGCAAGGCAAATGAGGTGTTAGATGACAAGGAAGCGTCGGTATTGTTAAATTTAATGGGTGCAAAGACGTATGGTTTATTACAAAATCCAGTAACCCCAACGAAGCCAATGGAAAAGAGTTTTGAAGACATAGTAACTGTTATGTCTGTGTATCTTGATGTTGTGTCCTTCAATAATTAGACAACAAGACTGCAGGGAACGATTCAACAGGTGTTTACTGAATGAGGGTTACTCTAGAACTAACTGTACAGATCACTACTCAGGGTTTATATACAGGTGTGGTCACTGCCGGTACTACAGTATACAGGAGCTGTAAAAGTAGTTCTCTCCCTTAAAGGTACATACATTACAATTCCTCCCCTTTTAGATTAACAGTACCATAACACTCATTTAACAATTAAATATCAAACTAATTACAATCAACACTTTTAACATGCAACATTAGCTGAAAATAGTCTATTTATAAATTCAGTCTTTGGGGAGGCTTCCTGATTCTTTCTGGATAACGCCTTTCCCGAGTGTCTCGCTCTTGGTGTGGAGGCGATTCTAGCACCCTGTCGTCAGTTGATTCATCAGCTTCCAATGCTATTGTTTCTGAGGTAGATGCGACCTGTATGTCGGGTTCCTCACCAGGTGCGTATGGCCGAGACATGGGGTTGACTCGTTCCTGTGATTCTAGGATCTGGTCAGCATGGCGTCTCACAATGTTCTCCCCAACATCCACTGTGTACATTAGTGGCCCCTGCCGTGTGCTTATCGTTCCTGGTTGCCATTTCTCTGTTCGTAGTCGCGGGCCAAGACTGGTTGCCCTACATTGAAGCTCCTTGTCGGCTTCTCATTGATGTGCTGGAATTGCTTACTCTCAACATCTCTTCGTACATTTGGTCTGAGCAAATCCAGATGAGATCTCAACCTTCGGTTAAAGAACATCATGGCCGGGGCCTGGTTGGTGACTGCATGTGTCGCATTTCTGTAGGCTAACAGGAAATTCTCCACCTTATGCTGCAGTGGAATGTCGTCATCGCACATGGCCTTTACTGCTTTTTTAAAGGTTTGTACGAACCTCTCAGCCAATCCATTTGTGGCTGGATGATACGGGGCGGATGTGTAATGCCTTACCCCATTCGTTTTCATAAATCTTCGAAACTCTTCGGACACAAACTGTGGTCCGTTATCAGAGCAAATCTGCCCTGGCAAGCTGTTCCTGGCAAAAATGGTCCGTAGGACTGCAATAGTTTTCTCCGTGGTGGTGGAGGACATTTTGATCACCTCAGGCCAATTCGAGTGCGCATCCACGGCTATTAAAAACATTGAGTCCATGAATGGACCAGCAAAATCAATATGCACCCATTGCCATGGAGATGAGGGCCACTCCCATGGGTGTAGAGGGGCATGTGGTGGTGCATTTTGGACCTTCTGGCATCCTGAGCAGCTCTTTGTCAGGTCCTCGATTTGCTGATCGATCCCCGGCCACCACACATAAGCCCTAGCAAGGCTTTTCGTTTTCACCCCTCCCAGATGACCTTTGTGAAGCTCATTGAGCACTCTCTCCCTTAACTTGGGTGGAATTACCACTCGGGATCCACACATCAAGGTCCCCTGGCATACTGACAGCTGTTCTCTTCTGGATGAGAATGCTGGCAACAGTGAGTCGCCATGTGCTGGCCATCCCTTCACCATCAAATCATATACCCGAGACAGTGTCGGGTCATTTCGGGTCTCCTTCTCTATACCAGCGTTAGTTACTGGCAAGCATTCAATTATAGTCGAATGAAATATTTCGACAGGATCCACTGCTGGTGCTTCCTCCGCAGTAGGCAGTGGCAGGGGTGATAGCCCTTCAGCGTTTCCATGCTGTTTCGTGCCCTTATACTCGATTTCATATTGGTGCACCCCTAGAAAAAGGGACCATCTTTGTAGCCGTTGCGCAGTCATCACCGGAACGCCCTTCTTTGGATTAAAGATGGAGACAAGTGGTTGGTGGTCAGTCAGCAAGGTGAACTTCTGCCCGTGAACTTTTTCACTCCCCACACGAGGCTGAGGGCCTCCCTGTCAATCTGGGCGTAGTTACGCTCGGCTGAGGTTAGTGACCGAGACGCAAAGGCTACTGGCCTCTCCGAGCCGTCCGGGAATTTGTGCGACAGCACCGCTCCAATGCCATAGGGTGATGCATCACACGCCAACCGAATTGGTAGTGCTGGGTTGAAATGAGCCAACACCTCTTTTGATGTGATCAATGCTTTGCTCTTCTGGAAAGCTCGTTTACATTCGTCACTCCACTTCCATGGTACCCCCGTTTGCAGTAGGGTGTTCAGTGGGTGTAGTACTGTAGACAAATTCGGCAAGAACTTGTGGTAGTAGTTCACCAGCCCGAGGAACGACCTCAGTTGTGACACATTTTCCGGTGCTGGAGCCTTGACTACTGCCTCAATCTTTTCAGGGGACTTATGTAACCCCTCTTTATCAATAACGTGGCCACAATACGAGATCTGCTTCTGGAAAAACTCGCATTTGGGACGATTAGCTCGGAGCCCATATTCCTTCAATCTAGTGAGCACCTGCTCCAGGTTGGCGAGGTGATCACTGTCATTTTCGCCCGTGACCAGGATGTCGTCCAAATAACACTGGGTCCCTGGAATCCCTTGTGGGACTTGTTCCATTGCCCTTTGCCAAATAGCCGGAGCTGATGCTACCCCGAACACCAGCCGGTTATATTGGTAGAGACCTTTATGAGTGTTGATCGTGAGGTACTGTTTCGAGGCTTCTTCTACCTCCATTTGCAGGTACGCCTGGGCCAGATCAATCTTAGTGAAGCGTTTCCCTCCAGATAGCGAGGCGAAAATATCTTCAATCCGCAGAAGCGGATATTGTACAGTGTGAAGGACTGGGTTCACTGCACCTTAAAGTCCCCACAGATGCGAACCTTCTTTGGTTCCCCAGGCGTATTACTCAACGACCTCTTCATTACAGGAACGATGGGTGTAGCCCACTCACTCCAGTCCACTTTGGACAGTACTCCTGAACATTCCAAACCTTCCAGCTCTGCTTCGACGGCTGGGCGGATCACATAAGGTACCGGTCTGGCCTTAAAAAACTTTGGGCTTGCATTTTCCTGTATTTTGATTGTCGCTGTTATGCCTTTTAGTGTTCCGAGTCCCTGCTGGAACACTTCTTGTGCATCAGTTAGCATTTTTGACAGTCGTCCAGGTGTGACGTCGTCATCCTTTTTGGCATCTACAGTCAGTGCTTGTATGGAATGCCAATCTAGCTGTATCTTCCGGATCCATTCACGTCCTAGTAGTGGTGGTCCTCCATCTGGCAATACATATAGGTCCATTTTTGGGGTTTCCTTGCCGTTATATATAACGTTCACCCTTATTTTTCCTTTGGGGTAGACTTTTTGCCCCGTGTACGTCTTCAAGACAATCTTTGTATCTCTCAAGGGTATATGTGAGAATAGCCGCTTGTAGTCCCTTTGGTTTATGACTGTTAGGGCTGATCCTGTGTGCAATTCCATTTTCACTTGGACTCCTGCTATCTTGAGCGTGACCCAGATAGTTTGGTGATCCTCCGTTTTGATCACATTATGTAGTTTCAGACAACCCAGCTCCTTGCTTCCGGAGTCTGTATCACTTTTCTGTTCGTCTGAACTACTCTCCGTCACCTTATGTACCTTCTTGTACTTCTCTTGTGGAGATTTCTTGCTGCTGGTTTTCTTTCCCGACCTGCAGACTCTTGCTATGTGTCCCACTTTTCCACACTGTCTGCACACTTTGTCCTTGAAGCAGCAATCATTATGGTCATGTGTTGTTCTGCCGCAGCGATAGCACTTCACTGTTCCGTATGACATTTCATTTGTGCCATATTCTTGCGGTCTCTGTTGTATCTCTGCAGCGCCCCGTGCTGCTGTTTCGTGTGATACTGCAATGCTGAAAGCCTTGTCCAGCGTATCATCCTTTTCTGATAGAAGCCGTTTCTGGGTTCCTTCACTTTGAAGCCCACACACAAACTTATCCCTTAAAGTATCTGCTAGTCCCGTTCCAAACTGGCAGTGTTTCGATAGCTTGCGCAGTTCCGTTAAATACTCAGCATTACTTTCATCTTTATGCTGGTTCCTTTTGTGAAACTTAAATCTTTCTGCTATCAGCAGCGGTGTGGGGTTTAAGTGGTCCTGTAGGATTGACACTATGTTTTCAAAATCCTTTTCTACTGGCTTCTCTGGGGTTACTAGGTTTCGTAGTAAGCCATACATTTTTGCACCCATTGAATTCAACAATACCAGCGCTTTCTTGTCATCTGGCACTTCATTCGCCTTGCAGTATACTTCTATGCGTTCGACATATGTCGTCCAATCTTCGACTTCATTGTCGAACGCTGTGATACTGCCACTCTTCGGTATTTTTGGGTGTGGTTAGACTGGCTTAAAATGGTGTCTCCCGCTCTTTCCTTTCTTCCCCGCTGCGGCTTAAAATGGCGTCTCCCGCGCTGCTGCCAACACCGCTCTCGGCAGTCCTCGTGGCAAATGGTGATGCCCTGTGGGTTTCGTGCACTGCTCCTGCGCTGCTGCCAATGCCGCTCTCTGCGGTCCTTGTGGCAATGGCAGCGCCTCGCATTTTCCTGCGCGCCTCTCTCCCCCGTTGATGCTGCTTGGCCCTTGAACACCGGCTGCACTCTGCATGTTTTCCTGCACGCCTCTCTCCCCCGTTGACGCTGCTCGGCCCTTGAACACCGGCTGCGCTCTGCTCTCTCTCGTCTCTCTCCCCCGTTGACGCCGCTCGGTCCTGAACACCGGCTGCGCCCTGTGCGCTCTGCCCTCTATCTCTCCCCCGTCGACGCTGCTCGACCTTTTTCTGTGCCACCCGGTCGGCTCTAGCCGCCGCTGTCCGGGAAGGGTCTGCGCAGTACCTGTTGCCAGCCCGTTTCGCTGGACCACCGTGACTGGAAAGCCAAGCCTGGCTCTCGACAGCCTCCCCTGCGATGCTCAAATCTCCGCTGGATGACTGGGCGGTTGCCCGTGGTCGACGCCCGTGCTTCTGGACTCGACCTCCTTCCACTGTTCCCCAGGAGCGAATCCCTGGGAGGTGATGCAGAGTTGCAGGTAGTTTCGAATCTGCTCGTCGCCAATGTTATGTCCGTGTATCTTGATGTTGTGTCCTTCAATATTAGACAACAAGACTGCAGGGAACGATTCAACAGGTGTTTACTGAATGAGGGTTACCCTAGAACTAATTGTACAGATCTCTATTCAGGGTTTATATACAGGTGTGGTCACTGCCGGTACTACAATATACAGGAGCTGTAAAAGTAGTTCTCTTCCTTAAAGGTACATACATTACAGTAACGATACTAAAGGAACATTTAAACCCCACACCGCTGCTGATAGCAGAAAGATTCAAGTTTCACAAACGGAACCAGCATAAGGATGAAAGCAATGCTGATTATTTAACAGAACTGCGCAAACTATCGAAACACTGCCAGTTTGGAGCGGGACTGGCAGATACCTTAAGGGACAAGTTTGTGTGTGGGCTTCAAAGTGAAGGAACCCAGAAACGGCTTTTATCTGAAAAGGACCCTACGCTGGAAAAGGCTTTCAGCATTGCGGTATCATATGAAGCAGCAGCACGGGGCGCTGCAGAGATACAACAGAGACCGCAAGAATATGGCACAAACGAAATGTCATATGGAACAGAGAAGTGCTATCGCTGCGGCAGAACAACACACGACCAGAATGATTGCTGGTTCAAAGACAAAGTGTGCAGGCAGTGTGGAAAAGTAAGACACATAGCACGAGTCTGCAGGTCGGGAAAGAAAACCAGCAATAAGAAACTGACCAAAGGGAAGTACAAGAAGGTACATAAGATAACGGAGAATAGTTCAGACGAACAAAAGAGTGATAACGACTCCGAAAGCAGGGAACTGAGATGTCTGAAACTACATAATGTGATCACAACGGAGGATCACCGAACCATTTGGGTCACTCTCAAGATAGCAGGAGTCCAGGTAAAGATGGAATTGGACACAGGATCAGCCCTAACAGTCATAAACCGACGGGACTACGAGCGGCTATTCTCACACATACCCTTGAGAGACACAAAAATTATTTTGAAGACGTACAGGGGGCATAAAGTCTACCCCAAAGGAAAAATAAGGGTGACCGTTATATATAATGGTAAGGAAACACCAAAACTAGACCTGTATGTATTGCAAGATGGAGGACCACCATTACTGGGACGTGAATGGATCCGGAAAATACAACTGAATTGGCATTCCATACAGGCACTGACTGTGGCTGACAAAAAGGATGACGACGTCACACCTGGGCGACTGTCAAAGATCCTAAATGACGCAAAAGAAGTGTTCCAGCAAGGACTCTGAACACTAAAAGGCATGACAGCGACGATTAAAATTGAAGAAAACGCAAGCCCAAAATGTTTTAAGGCCAGACCGGTACCTTATGCGATCCGCCCAGCCGTCGAAGCAGAGCTGGAGAGTCTGGAACGTTCAGGTGTACTGTCCAAGGTAGACTGGAGCGAGTGGGCTACACCCATCGTCCCTGTGATGAAAAAGTCGTTGAGCAGCACGCCTGGGGAACCAAGGAAGGTTCGCATCTGTGGGGGCTTTAAAGTAACAGTGAACCCAGTCCTTCACACCGTACAATATCCACTTCCGCGGATTGAAGATATTTTTGCCTCGCTATCTGGAGGGAACGCTTCACTAAGATTGATCTGGCCCAGGCGTATCTGCAAATGGAGGTAGAAGAAGCATCAAAAAAATACCTCACAATCAACACCCATAAAGGTCTCTACAAATACAACCGGCTGGTATTCGGGGTAGCATCAGCTCCGGCTATTTGGCAGAGGGCAATGGAACAAGTCCTGCAAGGGATCCCAGGGGCCCAGTGTTATTTGGACGACATCCTGGTCACGGGCGAAAATGACAGTGATCACCTTGCCAACCTGGAGCAGGTGCTCACTAGATTGCAGGAATATGGGCTCCGAGCTAACCGCCCCAAATGCGAGTTTTTTAGAAAACAGATCTCGTATTGTGGCCACATTATCGATAAAGAGGGGTTACATAAGTCCCCAGAGAAGATTGAGGCAGTAGTCAAGGCTCCAGCACCGGAAAATGTGTCACAACTGAGGTCGTTCCTCGGGCTGGTAAACTACTACCATAAGTTCTTGCCAAATTTGTCTACAATACTACACCCACTGAACACCCTACTGCAAACTGGGGTGCCATGGAAGTGGAGTGACGAATGTAGACGAGCTTTCCAGAAGAGCAAAACACTAATCACATCGAAAGAGGTATTGGCCCATTAAAACCCGGCATTACCAATTCGGTTGGCATGTGATGCGTCACCCTACGGCATTGGAGCGGTGCTGTCGCACAAATTCTCGGACGGCTCAGAGAGGCCAATAGCCTTTGTGTCACGATCACTAACCTCAGCCGAGCGTAACTACGCCCAGATTGACAGGGAGGCCCTCAGCCGAGTGTGGGGAGTGAAAAAGTTCAATCACTATCTGCACGGGCAGAAATTCATCTTGCTGACTGATCACCAGCCTCTTGTTTCCATTTTTAATCCGAAGAAGGGCGTTCCGGTGATGACTGCGCAACGACTGCAAAGATGGTCACTTTTTCTAGGGGCGCACCACTATGAGATTGAATATAAGGGCACGAAACAGCATGGAAATGCTGCTGGTCTATCACGGCTGCCACTGCCTACTGCGGAGGAAGCACCAGCAGTGGATTCTGTCGAAATATTCCATTCGACTATAGTTGAATACCTACCGGTAACGAACATTTGTATCGAAAAGGAAACCCGAAATGACCCGACACTGTCTCGGGTATATGATTTGACAGTGAAGGGATGGCCAGCACATGGCGACTCACTGTTGCCAGCATTCTCGACAAGGAGAGAACAGCTGTCAGTGTGCCTGGGGACCTTGATGTGTGGATCCCGAGTGGTAATTCCACCCAAGTTAAGGGATAGAGTGCTCAATGAGCTTCATGAGGATCATCTGGGAGGGGTAAAAATGAAAAGCCTAGCCAGGGCTTATGTGTGGTGGCCGGGAATCGATAAACGAATCGAGGACCTGACCAAGAGCTGCTCAGGATGCCAGAAAGTCCAAAATGCACCACCACAGGCCCCTCTACACCCATGGGAGTGGCCCTCATCTCCATGGCAACGGGTGCATATTGATTTTGCTGGTCCATTCATGGACTCAATGGCCTAGAAATTGAGTTTTGGCTTAGCCAGGGCTTTAGCGCCGGAAGTTAGTGCCGGCGCTAAGTCCTCCTGCGCGCGCCAAAAATTCAGCAGGGCCGCGCCCAAACGGCTGCCGGCGCTACTGAAGGGTCTTTGCGGCGGTAAATCGGCGCTAACTGCCGTTTCGCGCCGCAATTCCGGCGCTGCGGCACCCGATGCGGTGCGGCAGGCTCGGGAAGTGCAGGCCTCCTCCTTCCCTTCAGGAGGAGCTGCCTGCACCCGATCGCGGCCCGCGAAAATCTTTTAAAAAATGAGCCCGGCACCTCGGACAAGTGCCGGGCTTGCTTCTGTTCCGGGGGGGGGGGGGAAGTCCGGGGAGGGAGCTGCGGCCAGGCGGCCGGCGGGAAAGCGGCCGGCCGCCGCGGGGCCTTTAATGCGCCAGCGCAAAGACTCGTAAGACTCTGTTGCCAGAGTCTTAGTTGCGGCTGTCACGGGCGAGGCGGCCGCAACTGAATTTCGACGCTGGGGCCCGTCGGCATGGCAACCGGGACGCTGCGCACACCGATGACGTCATCGGTGCCGGCGCAGCGCTACCGGTCTACCGCGGCGTAAGGGCCCCAGGCAATTTCGGCGCCGGCGCCAAATGCAGCGCTAGGCCCTCTAGCGCCGCAAAATCGGCGCTAAGGGCACTCAATTTCTAGGCCAATGTTTTTAATAGCCGTGGATGCGCACTCGAAATGGCCTGAGGTCATCAAAATGTCCTCCACCACCATGGAGAAAACTATTGCAGTCCTACGGACCATTTTTGCCAGGAATGGCTTGCCAGAACAGATTTGCTCCGACAACGGACCACAGTTTGTGTCCGAAGAGTTCCGGAGGTTCTTGAAACAGAATGGGATAAGGCATTACACATCCGCCCCGTATCATCCAGCCACAAATGGATTGGCTGAGAGGTTCGTACAAACCTTTAAGAAGGCAATAAAGGCTATGTACAATGACAACATTCCGCTGCAGCACAAGGTGGACAATTTCCTTTTCGCCTACCGGAATGCGACACATGCAGTCACCAACCAGGCCCCAGCCATGATGTTTTTTAACCGAAGGTTAAGATCTCGCCTGGATTTGCTCAGACCAAACGTACGAAGAGATGTTGAGAGTAAGCAATTCCAGCACATCCATGAGAAGCCAACAAGGAGCTTCAATGTAGGGCATCCAGTCTTGGCCCGCGACTACCGAACAGAAAAATGGCAGCCAGGAACGATATGCACACGGCAGGGCCCACTAATGTACACAGTGGACGTTGGGGAGAGCATCGTGAGATGCCATGCTGACCAGATCCTAGAGTCACAGGAACAAGTCAACCCCATGCCTCGCCCCTACGTACCTGGTGATGAACCCGACATACAGGTCGTATCTACCCCAGAAACAGTAGCATCGGAAGCTGATGAACCAACCGACGACAGGGGGCCAGAATCACCTCCGCACCAAGAGCAAGACACTCGGGAAAGGCGCTATCCAGAAAGGATCAGGAAGCCTCCCCAAAGACTGAATTTATAAAGACTATTTTCAGCTAATGTTGCATGTTAAAAGTGTTAATTGTAATTAGTTTGATATTTAATTGTTAAATGAGTGTTATGGTACTGTTAATCTAAAAGGGGAGGAATTGTAATGTATGTACCTTTAAGGGGGGAACTACTTTTTACAGCTCATGTATACTGTAGTACCGGCAGTGACCACACCTGTATATAATGCTGAGTAGTAATCTGTACAGTTCAGTTGCAGTTTGAGCCATGCTGAGTAAACACCTATTGTACCATTCTCCGCAGTCCGTTTCTTATTATACACGGACGTAACAAGACTGATATCTGGGATGGCAGGAATGACGTATGAAGAGAGATTGGGTCGATAAGGCTTATATTCGCTAGAGTTTAGAAGAATGAGAAGGGATCTCATTGAAACTTATAAAATTCTAACAGGACTAGACAGACGAGCTGCAGGAAGGATGTTCCCGATGGTGGGAGAGTCCAGAATCAGGGGTCACAGGCTAAGGATAAGAGGTAAGCCATTTAGGACTGAGATGAGGAGGAATTTCTTCACCCAGAGAGTGGTGAACCTGTGGAATTCTGTACCACAGAAGGCAGTTGAGGCCAATTCATTAAATATATTCAAGAAGGAGTTAAATATATTTCTTAAGGCTAAATGGATCAAGGGACATGGGGAGAAAGCAGGGACAGGGTACTGAATTTGGATGATCAACCATGATCTCATTAAATGGCGGAGCAGGCTCGAGGGGCCGAATGGCCTACTCCTGCTCCTATCTTCTATGTTTCTATGAATACCTCGAGTCTCTTCGTTGGGAGCAAGCTGAAGCCAAGTGCAAGGAGCACACGTCAACCCAAGCACCCCACCAACCCGCCCCTTCAACCACTGTCTGCCCCACCTGTGACAGAGACTGTAGGTCCCGCATTGGACTCATCAGTCACCTGAGAACTCAGTTTTAATGTGGAAGCAAGTCATCCTCGGTTCCGAGGGACTGCCTAAGAAGACTGCCTAAGAAGGACTGTACTGTGAGATCCCATACTACTTCCAGTACATACCTTAAAAAGGGTTCTTTGTTCACCCTATTACCTTATCCTAGATTACTTATGTTTCAGTTCATAAGGAAGGAAAGCTTGTCAGTGGATATGGACTTTTGAGCTGGGCACAAGAAAAAGCATCTGGAGCTAGCTCAAGTTTTTTTACCAGCATGGAAGGAGAGTTCAGGAGAGGAAGAGGACATCAAAATGTAATCAGAAAACTGAATCGAGGAGTCCTTTTGTGGCTTTGATCGTCTTGCAATAGGGATCTGAGTGTTTCTACTTTCAAGTCCTTGAAAATTAACTGAAGCGTTCATTTGATCAAGCTGAGCAACATTTTTCCTGTATTAGTGAAGATTGGTGAGTCAGTGGACTGCTGCATTTAATTTGTCATTGTGTGAAGAGAACAGAACAAACCTGCTCCTCACAAAACCAAATTGCTGGATGAATAATTTGCAGATGCAGGCAGCATGTTTACTTGAAGTTCAAAAAAGCATAGAATGAGATTGCAGTTCACTTCTGCCATGATCTCAAGCTCTGATACGCCATGCATTTCCTCAAATCTGGATTAGAAGCTGCTGCATTAGCAGTGGCCTACAAATTATTGGCATACAAAGCTGTTTCACAAGTTGGGAGCAGCATTACAAGGAGAGAGAAATTTTTGAATCAATGTTGCTAAGAAGGAATGAAGAGAATTTGAGTGAGTGACAATGCTTTATGTCGATCCCAGTTACTGATCTATTTTAATATACAGGTACAACTTAGGGCTCAATTTTCCCAGGCCCGAGGAGGCGGATTTGGAGGCGTGTGAGTTGTCAAAATCGCAAAAAGTGGCGGCCAGGCCCGATCCCACCTCCATCCCACCTCTGAGCAATTTTCCGACATTTGTGTTTTCTGACCCCGTTTCCATCCCGCCACCAAGAGGTGAGATAGGCCCTTAAGTTCGTTAATAACCACTTAATTGCCTCTAGAATCCCATTTTGAGAGGCCTTTCTGATTTTTAGACGTTCCCCCCACCCTACACACCTCCTCTGGAACACGCCAGGTAATTCTGGCGGCCTCACAATTGGATGGCTTACTAACAGCTGTAGCTCCACCATTAAAAAGGAGATTTCACCGATGATCACTTGCAGGTGGCAGAACTTTGTTGTCTCAGGTCTGCGGGAACTTTTAGCAGGCATACTCCTTGTTGTGGAAGTTTGGAGCCTGACACCCATCTCCAGTGTGACCTGCTGGGAAACCCCTCTCCCCAACCTTGACTGAGCGCTTCCTCAACTGAGGCATATACCAGAAGCATGGCGAACATTTATTTCCTTTCCTCCTGGACATCAGATTCAGACGAAGACCAGCCACGGCAGCACCAGAACCCTGAACAACAGCACCAGCAACAACAGGAGCGCCAAGCTGCTGCTCACCTACCTGAAGCTGCACAGGTCAGAAGGCTCCAGCGCGCAACAACATTGCTGGCCGGGATGCAAGGGTCACACTCATCTTGGCCAGATTTGCTTGGCCAGATTTGCTTAGCCTGCACAATCAGACACTTTGCCTCGCACCTTCTTACCAGACCATCCACAATGGACAAGAACCTACAGATTCCTATTACTCTGACCACCATACTGACAATTGCAAGTCGCCCTAAGCCCTCAATGTGGAAGTCCCATTTGTGAAATGACACAGACCACAACTTCAACAGTGATGTGCCTTCAATAACCACAAAACTAGAAGTTATAGACTTTAACAAGTTGGCTTTTAATCACTAAGATCAGAGCTTACATCTCAACACACCGACTGGCTCACAGGAATGAGTCATACAGATCCTGGGATCTTTAAGTAAGAGAAGTCAGGGGCGGAGCCAAGAGCCAAGACCTGGAACCTTCCAGGTTAGTCAGGAAAGAGGAAGTGAAACTATACACCGTGTGGGGGAGGGTAATATACATGAGTGCAAAACGAATACAGGCAAGACAAACACATTTCATTACATTCAACCCTTCTTTAGATTTAGTCCATCGGGGTGATGTTTCTTAAAAGTTGGTATAAGTGAGTCTGTCAGGAGGTTTTGCGGTTCTCAGTGATCGGCGCAAAGCCGGTTGGGGTGCCTCTAGGCGAGTGGATTCTGGTTCCTCCGCTGTCCGGGCCTCCGCAGTGTCTTCCAGGTTATCTGCAGTGTCCTCCAGGTTAAAGTTGGTTATTGATACCTCTGGGCGTCCTGTCTCTTTTTGGTGTAGGTCTTCCTCGGGTAGTCTCTGATCGTTCTCTCCGCTCCCCGAGGGAGTGAGGTCTTTTATGGAAACAGTGTCCTCTCGCCCGTCAGAGTATTCGATATAGGCATACTGAGGGTTTGCATGGAGGAGCTGTACTTTTTCCACAAGGGGGTCCGTTTTATGGCCTCTCACGTGCTTCCGCAATAGTACTGTCCCCGGAGACGTCAGCCACGCGGGTAGAGATATGCCCGAGGTGGATTTCCGGGGGAAAACAAACATCTTTTCGTGAGGGGTAGCGTTAGTGGCTGTACATAACAGAGACCTTATGGAGTGGAGCACGTCTGGGAGGACTTCCTGCCAGCGGGAGGTCGGAAGGCCTTTAGACTTTAAGGCTAACGTGACAGCCTTCCAAACAGTAGCATTCTCCCTTTCCACTTGCCCATTACCCCAGGGGTTGTAGCTAGTGGTTCTGCTAGTGGCTAACCCCTTTGAGAGCAAGAACTGGCGCAGTTCGTCACTCATAAATGACGTCCCCCTATCGCTGTGTATGTAGTTCGGCATGCCAAACATGCAGAATAGATTACAGAGACACTTGATGACCGTGGCACTGGTCATGTCTGGGCAGGGAATGGCAAAGGGGAAGCGGGAATATTCATCGATGATATTGAGGAAGTATACGTTACGGTCGGCAGAGGGAAGGGGTCCCTTGAAGTCCAGACTTAGGCGCTCGAATGGCCGTGTGGCTTTGATAAGGTGTGCACGGTCAGGCCTGTAGAAACGAGGCTTGCATTCCGCACAGATGTGGCAGGCTCTGGTCATTGCCCTGACCTCCTCGATGGAGTGGGGCAGATTGCGGGACTTTATAAAATGGTATAGTCGGGTGACCCCTGGGTGACAGAGGTCGTTGTGGAGACCCTGTAATTTGTCCGTATGAATGCTGGCACACATTCCCTGCGATAGGGCGTCTGGGGGTTCATTAAGGGCTCCCGGCCTGTACATAATATCATAGTTGAACGTGGATAGTTCGATCCTCCACCTGAGTATTTTGTCATTCTTGATTTTCCCCCTTTGTTTGTTATTAAACATGAAAGCCACCGACCGCTGGTCGGTGAGCAGGGTGAAACGTTTGCCGGCTAGGTAGTGTCTCCAGTGCCGCACTGCCTCCACTATAGCCTGTGCCTCCTTCTCGACAGAAGAGTGCCTGATTTCAGGTCCCTGAAGGGTTCGGGAGAAGAAGGCCACAGGTCTCCCCGCCTGATTGAGGGTCGCAGCTAAGGCAAAGTCTGACGCATCGCTTTCGACTTGAAAGGGAATGCTTTCGTCCACTGCACATAGTGCAGCCCTTTCAATGTCCTGTTTGATACTGGTGAAAGCCTCCCGAGCTTCAGCTGATAGTGGGAAGGATGTCGATTTAATGAGGGGTCGGGCCTTATCAGAGTAATTGGGCACCCATTGGGCATAATACGAAAAAAATCCCAGGCACCTTTTTAAAGCTTTGGGATTGTGTGGCAGGGGCAGTTCCTTTAGGGGGCGTAATCGGTCAGGGTCCGGTCCAATTACCCCATCTTCCACCACACAGCCGAGGATACAGAGACGGGTTGTGTTGAAACACATTTGTCTTCGTTGTAGGTTAGATTCAGCTTTAGGGCAGTTTTTAAAAATCTCGCAAGATTTAGATCGTGGTCTTGCTGGTTGTGCCCGCAGTTAGTGACATTGTCCAGGTAGGGATAGGTAGCTTGTAGTTTATTCTCGTCAACCATGCGGTCCATCTCGTGTTGGAAGACCGAGACCCCATTTGTTACCCCGAAGGGCACTCTGAGAAAATGGTAGAGGCATCCGTTCGCCTCAAAGGCGGTGTATGGGCGGTCCTCCGTTCTAATGGGGAGCTGGTGATACGCGGATTTGAGGTCGATAGTCGAGCAGACTCGGTATTGCGCAATCTGGTTGACCATTTCTGATATGCGGGGTAAAGGGTAGGCGTCCAGCTGGGTATAAATATTAACAGTCTGGCTGTAGTCAATTACCATCCGTTTCTTTTCGCTATTTTTAACTATGACTACTTGGGCACGCCACGGACTGGTACTGCATTCAATAATGCCTCCCCGCAGGAGTCTGTCCACTTCCGCCTTGATAAAGTGTCTGTCTTCCAGACTGTACCGTCTACTTTTGGTCGCTATGGGCGTACAGTTTGGAGCGAGATTAGCGAATAAAGAGGGCGGGCTGATTTTTAAGGTTGATAGGCCACAGACTGTGAGTGGCGGCTGGGACCCGCCATATGCTAGCGTGACACTTTCGTGGTGGCACTGGAAGTCCAGGCCCAAGATTACATTGACACAGAGTTCTGGCATCACGAGGAGTTTAAAATCCTTGTAGTCCGTGCCTTTTACAGTCAGTGTTACCACACAGTAGCCCAAAATGTCCGAAGTGTGGGGCTTAGCAGCCATAGCAATTCTGCTCCGTGTAGGGGTTACCGTTAATGAGTGCCGCCGTACCAGGCTAGGGTGGATAAAACTCTCGGTACTCCCACAGTCAATTAAACATTTCGTTAAATTCCCGTTTACCTGTATGTCCATCATAGATTTTGTCAACGGGTGTGGCCTGGATTGATCCACCGTGATCGAAGCCACTGTTGGGCCCTGGGCGGCCGTTGAGTCGGGAAAAGATGGCGGATCCCAAGATGGCGGCCTGCACGGCACGCACGAGGCGGTGACGGAGTTGGAAATCAGATTCCCCCTGCAGACTTTGCTAAAATGCCCCTTTTTCTTACATTTGAAGCATGTAGCGTTCCTTCGCTGGGCATCGTTGTCTGGGGTGCTTGGCCTGGCCGCAGAAGTAGCATTTCGGGCCTCGAGACATTGCCGCTGTAGTAGGACTCCTGGGTGAACTTCTGTGTGGGGACTCCAGCGGTGTAGAGCTGGTCTGAGACCTGGATGGGGAAGATGGCTGATTCCAAGATGGCGGCGCGCACGAGGCGGTGAGGGCCGCATGGCCGGAAGAATAAGAGTCAGAGTTTTTCTGGGCCACGTCCAGCGATCGCGCAGTGGCCACTGCCTTTTTTAAGTCCAGGACCTCCTTCTCCAGCAGTCTCTGCCGGATATAATTTGATTTGAGGCCCGTGATGAAGGAATCGCGTACCAATTCGTCAGAGTACACGTTGGCCGTCACGGCCTTGCAGTTACAGTCCCGGACCAAGTCCTTTAGGCCCTGTAAGGAATCGTCCATTGATTCCTCAGGTCGCTGCCTGTGTGTAGCCAGCAGATATCTGGCGTACACTTCGTTTACCGGCCTCTGGTATTGGGCCTTCAGGATAGTGATGGCCTCCGTGTAAGAGGTGGCGTCCCGGATGAACAAATAAATCCGATGACTAACGCGAGTCGTCAGTAGACTTAGTTTATCTACCTCGCTAGCGGATGAGGCCCCCGCGAAGAGTTCGAAGCATTTGAGCCAGTGTCCAAATTGATTTGATGCTTCAGCAGAATGTGGATCCAAGTCCAGACGCTCTGGTTTTAGGAGTCGATCCATCCTAGTATTCTTTAGTGATTAAAATTGATGTGCCTTCAATAACCAGAAAACTAGAAGTTATAGGCCTAGAAATTGAGTTTTGGCTTAGCCAGGGCTTTAGCGCCGGAAGTTAGTGCCGGCGCTAAGTTGCCCTGCGCGCGCCAAAAATTCAGCAGGGCCGCGCCCAAACGGCTGCCGGCGCTACTGAAGGGTCTTTGCGGCGGTAAATCGGCGCTAACTGCCGTTTCGCGCCGCAATTCCGGCGCTGCGGCACCCGATGCGGTGCGGCAGGCTCGGGAAGTGCAGGCCTCCTCCTTCCCTTAAGGAGGAGCTGCCTGCACCCGGCCGCGGCCCGCGAAAATCTTTTTAAAAATGAGCCCGGCACCTCGGACAAGTGCCGGGCTTGCTTTTGTTCCGGGGGGTGGGGGGGGGAAGTCCGGGGAGGGAGCTGCGGCCAGGCGGCCGGCGGGAAAGCGGCCGGCCGCCGCGGGGCCTTTAATGCGCCGGCGCAAAGACTTGTAAGACTCTGTTGCCAGAGTCTTAGTTGCGGCTGCCACGGGCGAGGCGGCCGCAACTGAATTTCGGCGCTGGGGCCCGTCGGCATGGCAACCGGGACGCTGCGCACACCGATGACGTCATCGGTGCCGGCGCAGCGCTACCGGTCTACCGCGGCGGAAGGGCCCCAGGCAATTTCGGCGCCGGCGCCAATTGCAGCGCTAGGCCCTCTAGCGCCGCAAAATCGGCGCTAAGGGCACTCAATTTCTAGCCCATTGACTTTAACAAGTTGGCTTTTAATCACTAAAATCAGAGCTTTCATCTCAACACACCGACTGGCTCACAGGAATGAGTCATACAGATCCTGGGATCTTTAAGTAAGAGAAGTCAGGGGCGGAGCCAAGAGCCAAGACCTGGAACCTTCCAGGTTAGTCAGGAAAGAGGAAGTGAAACTATACACCGTGTGGGGGAGGGTTATATACATGAGTGCAAAACGAATACAGGCAAGACAAACAGATTTCATTACAAACAGTTTGCCATCAAATCTGTTTATGATACCATGACAAATATGGCTGGTCAAAAAACAATACATAAGAGATTAGCGTGTAAAATTAAGGCACATGGGATTGGGGGCAAGGTATTGACTTGGATAGAGAACTAGTTGGCAGACAGAAAGCAAAGAGCTGGAATAAACGGCTCTTTTTGCGAGTGGCAGGCAGTGATTAGTGGGGTACCACAGGGATCGGTCCTTGGACCCCAGCTATTCACAATATATATTAATGATCTGGACGAGGGAACTAGATGTAATATCTCCAAGTTTGCAGACGACACAAAGCTGGGTGGGCATGTGTGCTGTGAGGAGGATGCTGAGAAACTCCAGTATGATTTGGACAGGCTGGGTGATTGGGCAGAAGCATGGCAGATGCAATATAACGTGGATAAATGCAAGGTTATCCACTTTGGTGTCAAAAACAGGAAGGCAGATTATTATCTAAATGGCAATAGATTGGGAGAAGGGGAAGTGCAACGAGACCTGGGCGTCCTTGTGCACCAGTCGCTGAAAGTTAGCATGCAGGTGCAGCAGGCAGTTAAGAAGGCAAATGGTATGTTGGCCTTCATAGCGAGAGGGTTTGAGTACAGGAACAAGGATGTTTGCTGCAGTTGCACAGGTCCTTGGTGAGGCCACATCTTGAGTATTGTGTTCAGTTTTGGTCGCCTTATCGGAAGAAGAAGGTTCTTGCCATGGAAAGAGTGCAGCGAAGATTCACCAGGCTGATACCTGGGATGGCAGGAATGACGTATGAGGAGAGATTGGGTCGATTGGGCTTGTACTCGCTGGAGTTTAGAAGAATGAGAGGGGATCTCATCGAAACTTATAAAATTCTAACAGGACTAGACAGACTAGATGCTGGAAGGATGTTCCTGATGGTCGGGGAGTCCAGAACCAGGGGTCACAGTCTAAGGATAAGGGGTAAGCCATTTAGGACAGAGATGAGGAGGAATTTCTTCACCCAGAGAGTGGTGAACCTGTGGAATTCTCTGCCAAAGAAGGCAGTAGAGGCCAATTCATTAAATATACTCAAGAAGGAGTTGGATATATTTCTTAAGGCTAATGGGATCAAGGGATATGGAGAGAAGGCAGGAACAGGGTACTGAATTTGGATGATCAGCCATGATCTGATTGAATGGTGGAGCAGGCTCGAGGGGCCGAATGGCCTACTCCTGCTCCTATCTTCTATGTTTCTATGTTTCTATGTTTACATCACAAGCCATCCTCTCCACTACGGTAGCCAGCCTTACCACGGAGGTAGCCATCCTTTCCACGGAGGTTGCCATCCTTTCCGCGGTGATGCGTTCATGCGCCAATGCCTCCACAAAGGCTCTGGTCATGTTCGCGATTGTCTCCTCCATTCGCTTCACACTCACGGCGGCCCTGGAGACAAAACCTGCCAGCAACTCCTGCAACTGTTCCTGGAGTTCCAGCACTGCTCGCCTTCTGGATGGACCTGGAGGCACAGGGTCGACATGCAGCTGAGCCGAGCTGGCAGAGTCCTGAGCCCTCCGATGAGGACTCTCCACTGCTGTCCCTGTCTCCACCATCTGCTGATGCTCACTTGTGAGCTGTGATACACCAGGTGACAACACTACTCTATCTCGTGAAGGTCCCACCGATGTGTGAGTGTCTGCACTGGTGCTGGGTTCACTGAATTCTGCTGACGCTGCGCCCTCAGAGGTTGCAGTTTCCTCTGAGGAGTCTGGAGGCTCCGGCTGCTCCTCCTGGACAGTGAGGAGGGGGGCTTTCGATGGTCCTGTGGGGGAGTAAAGGAAAGAGTTAGAGATGTGAGGTCAAGGTGACATGAACATTGAATAGTGCAGATGATCATAAGTCAATCTGTTAGAGCATCAGATTCATTATCAGTGACTCATGCAATGTCAATGAGAGAGATGACAAACTATTCTGTCACCAGCTTGATGTGATGCGCCCATCTGTCCGTCCCCCACTTGGGAATCCTCCTCGATCCCGGCGATTTCCAGGGCCGCCTCCTGCCAGGCAGTGAGCTGGGCTACTGAGGGTGGCCCTCCTCCTGTCATGACTCTTTTCCTCTTATTGTGGGCTCTCTTTTCCTGCAATGAGGGACACAGGGGAGTTTGAGTGAGAATGAAGGAGTGAGTGTAGAGAATCCATATCATAGATGCTTAGAAGGAGACAAAGGACCCCCCCTGTGTGTTGTAAGTTTTCATTGCATCACAGTGATAGGGAGTGTGAGGGCTGCATGGTCGAATAGTTAAGTGAATGCGACCATAGAGAGAGAGGGAATGGGTAAGGGTGCAGGGATGTAAGTGTCAAGTGGAATGTGGAGGAAGAGGTTGGCAAAGCAGAGTGCTGGTGAGGAGAGGCAATGGGGATCAGATTGAGGGTGATGGGAAAGTCATACTCACTTTTCCTGTGTGGAGAAGGTCATGAAACATCTTCCTGCATTGCAGCCAGGTTCTGCAGCTCATCGAAATGGAGTTGACCTCCTGGGCCACTTGCAGCCACACAGCTTTAGTCTGCTGGGGTGGCTTTTTTCTCCCTGAGGAAGGGAAGAGCACCTCCTTATTAGATCTTGCTCCCTCCACCAGAGCTTGGAGGGAGGGCTCATCGAAGCGTGGAGCACACTTTGACCTACTGGTGGACATAGTCGATCAATGAAGTGCTTACTACAATGGCCATAAAGTTTGCAGTCTCCAGAAGAAGCAAGGCTGCTTGCAGGCCTTAAATCCAGTAGCATTGATGACATCATCGGAGGCAACTTTCTGGATGAAAAGATTCATTGGGCCAGGGGTTCCCACACACTGGAAATCAATTGCCCAATTAGGGGAAAATCGCACTTTTTCCCCACTTCACTTCGCAGTTGGGGTCCTGACACGAATGCCACCTGACACGCCCCAGCCCGTCCACACTGGCAAAATCGAGCCCTTAATGCCTGTTCACTATCAAGCAATATTAGGAATTAAATATTTTATTTCAACTAGGAAAAGCTGTTCTTTATGTAAAGATTTTCAGGAACTCAATGGCCCGTATTTTCCAATGCCTACAGGTGTGTATGAGCTGTGTACACACCCGTAGGGGCATCGGAAATGCCGGTTTCAGGCATGCGAAGCACACGTGCTGAAAACTGGCATTTCCAATCTGTCAAGGCCTGCTTTTACCAGCAGAAGAGTTTGAAAAAGTTTTAAAAAAAATTCACTCATTTATAATTTAAAAGTACTTTTAAAAAAGGTAAGTTTATTTTTAGCCCTGTTAAAAACTTAAATTATTTTTTTCAAAAAATTAAGTTTTTGTTTCAAATATTTAGTTTAATGTAATTTTAACTCATTTTAAAAAGTGATGTTTTAAAAAAAATGTATTTCATGTTTTAGTGTCCTTTTTCAGTGATCCCCATTCATATATTTGACAGATCTATCTGTCAAAAGTATGAAGGGGATTCCCTTCTTTCATTGGCTCGCCTGGTCCACGTGACCCCAGGGATGCTTGCGAACTGCGTGCGCCCCTGGGATACGTGGGCCCTGCGCACTTCGACTGTGGAGAGGCCCAGGATCGGAAGTGTCTGGACCTCGGGAGCCCTCAGGTAAGGGCGTAGATTTTTTTCCGATTGGAGGCATCCGCACGCAGGAAGTCTCCTATCGGAAATTACGGGCCATTATTACTTTAGAAAGTGGAAACTTGCAAGCTGACATATTAAATCATTCTTTATTAAAATGGACAAAAATCTTCTGATTTGGAAATAAAGGAGAGGTGGATCTGTGGTCATTCAGACTGTTCCTCACTGTGGTGCATTATGTGGTCACGCACAGCCTCTTCGCTGCCACTTTTCAGAGCTGCATGCGTCACTGTAAAACTTCTGAACTGGAGGTTGCAACTCCCTCTGTTAGTGCAGCACAGTAACTGCCCATTATTATCAAAGTGACCGATGCACTGAGCTTTTATGGTACTGCCTCATTTCAAGCCACCACTTGTGACATTTGCCATATCAGTCAAACGTCCAAACGCTGCTTCATCAAGCTGATCACTGAAGCCACCATTGCCAAGGGCAACTCATTTGTCACTTTTCCAATGGAAAGTAGGGAGCAACTCAAGAGGACCCAGCACTCTGGCTGTTGGCTGGGTTCTCAAAATTGCAGATACAGATCCTTCTATAAAAGGCAAGTGGTTACTGAATCATTGTAGGCAGATATAGAAGAAATGGAGGGAAGAAAAACAAATGATGTGTGAAATTTAGCACTGAGAAAGCCGAATAGTAACTCTGTTGAAGAAGATTGACCATGCTGTTGTCCCCTTTTACAGTTGAATGATTGCAAACTCTCTTCAGTGACAATATTCAGCTTCTTATAGAAATACACAGAAGTTACAATATGGAAGCAGGCCATTCAGCCTAACCATTCTACATTGGTGCTAACCTTTCATGTGAGCAGATAGTCCTAATCACATTTATCTGTTTCCATATCCCTTCATCTACTTTTCCTTCATCTACCTATCCAATCTAATATTGAATGTTGACATAGATTCTGCCTCAACCACTCACCCTAGAAGTGAATACCACAACCTCATAACTCTGTGTGTAAAGAAGTCTTCCTTGATCTAAGTTCTAAGGGGAAAAATTGAGTCGCGCCCCCTTTGGGGCACTAACTTCGCCGGGCCCCAAAAAAATTAAAGCTCCCCCGCAGCCACTTTTCCCAGGTAGCACCCCAAGAGGGAGGAAGTGCTCTATGGGAAGTGCCCCGTGTCCCTCTTGGGCGCTGCGAGGCAATATTGCTGTGCTACATGCCACAGCGCCATGCACTGCGTCACGTTGCGCCGCGGTACTGCAGGCCTTCCTCCCCTTATTAAAGGGGAGGGGCCTGGCGCTGCACGTCCCGGCGCCCAGCTGGGCCACCAGGGATCGGGAGTGCCGGCAAACGAGCCCAGCACTCAAGAGGAGTGCTGAGCTCACAGAGAGTAGTCGGCACCCTGTGGGTGGGGGCTTCACGGAGGCCGGGGACAGCAATGGGGGCAGGTGCTGGCAGGTGGCCAGCAACAAAAATGGTCTCCCGCCACCTCCCCTTTACCTAGCACCGCCCCGGCCGCAGGTAGGCCCCCACTGACTCCGTCGGACCTAGTATCCGGCAGTAAGTCAGGGGACGCTACCGAAGATCGCGGCTGGGGCGCGAGCGGGGCGCTGCACATGGCGATGACGTCATCGCCGGCGGCACAGCGCCACGGGGCGCTAACGGTTACCACCGCCGCTAACCTCCCGCTGAATTTCACGGGAGGCGTTGGCGGTGCCGCGCCCGGACGCTAGTTGCTTTGCGCCCAACGGGAGGCGAAAAGCAACTGAATTTTTCCCGCTAAATCTCTTACCTTTAGTCTTGTATCTATGGGCCCTCATTCAAGACCCTTCAATTACTGGAAACAGGCAGCTTCTATTTACCCTGCCCCATCTTTTCATAATTTTAAACACATCTATCATATCACCCATACTCTGCATTATTCTAATGAGAAAAGCCACAATTTTTCAAGTTTTTCTTCATATTTGTATTTCCTCATACCATTTCTCATCAACTAACTGTGTGCATGGTATCCTATCTCCTAATGTCACAAGCAGGGTAAGATGAGATAACGGAAACTGAGAAAGCCCAAATATTACAAAAGTTGAAATCTCTGACCTTGGAAAGATTTCCAGATGCAAAATCTGAAATTGATCCAACAGTTTTGGAACTTCTGAGATCAGCTGACTATTGAAAAGGACTTTCAAAAGTCATAAAGTTCTTATGCAGGTAATAGACAGGGTTAGAAAGTAATCCAGGGTAGGTCATATAGCATGTCTGAATGGTTTACTGAGGACCATCATTTTGGATCTGTCAAAGGGTAGTATTATCTGTGCATCGCAGTTCATCTAATGCATGAGAGGGGAAATCAATAGGCCGAGTTTATATCATTCCAGTAAACCACTAACAATAATATTTTCTTACATATTTTTATGCAATAATCCATTCAGTGAGAGCACTAGTCATTTAGAGGGGATAGATTGTCAAGAATATGAGACAGTTAACCCAGCATTGTGCGCACTAACCAGTTGAACTCATTTCACTGTCTGGATAAAAAAGTTCTAGTTAATATGCAGTGTTTACTAAATGTTGGGTGCATAGCAAGTAGGAGAATGACAGTTCAATTTTTTACAGCAAGCTATCTGTGCAGGTTGAGAGTTACAGAGAACTGCACTTTGTGTGGAATCAGCTTGTTCACATGCATTTTTTCATGCAAAGCAGATGTCCCCTTGGAACCAGTCAGGAATTGCATTTTCCAAAGCCTAAATAAATGCATTACTTTGTAATATCCTAATTGTGTAATAGTCCTTCCTGCCATAGAAAGTTCCCATAGTGTTACAGTTGCTACAAGGCCACTTTGAGTGGCGGTACACTCCTGACATTTTCCCAGCCAATATATTAACATAATGGCCCAGAAATTCGGGTCTCCACGGGTGAGTACGCACGGGGTACTCACCCGTGGGCCAAATGGAAATGCCGGTTTTCTGCATGCACTGCGCATGCGCGGGAAACTGGCACTTCCGATCCTCTGAACGAAGAGGTTCAGAGGTCGAACGCGCGCGCAGTAGAGGCTGCGCGTGCGCATCGAACTTAGGTTTTTTTTGCAGGTTTTCCCGGGATCGTAAGCCTGCAGGATTTAGAAATGTAAAAAGCAGACGTAAGGCCTGCTTTTTACAAGGTAAGTGGTCAATTAATTAAAATTAAAACATTTTTTCCACAGGCTTATTATTTTTAAATACTTTAAAGCAAGGTAAGTTTATTTTTAGCCCCGTTAGAATATTTAAAAAAAATTCAAAAATTTTAATTATTGTTTAAAATAGTTATTAAATGTAATTTATAGTTTACTAGCAGGGGAGCCACGCGTTGCAGGGCAATTTTGGGGCTGGTGGATGTGTGGGCCGGGAGCCTGGGACTGGATTTGGGTTGTCGGCAGTTTCCAGGGCTTTTTTGGGCCTGGTGGATGTGTGGGCCGGGAGCCTGGGACTGGATTTGGGCTGTCGGCAGTTGGAGAAGCCTAGGCCCGTTTTGCACTGTTTTTTAAGCTAAACATTTCTAGCTATTAATACCTTCAAAGATGAAAGTTAAAGTACTTATAAAACATTTTTGGTAAATCTTATTTTTTTTTAAAAAGAAACTGACCTGGATTACCAAAGTTTTTAGCTGCCCTGGCTGCTGTATAATGGCTGACAGATCCCTGAGATGAAAACGATTAGTCCTGCCCACACACACACCGATTGGTCAACCATCAGGTGACTGAACTGTAGGATTGGTCAATCATGACGGCACAGGATTGGTCGACCTTGACGTCAGTCAATGCTAATGAGTGGATAATGAGTGGAATTTTGAAGGTTTTTTGTATAAGGTGCAAACAATTTTTGTCCAACCAAAAAGTAAATACGCCTACAAGAGTCCCCTAATGATGAGCTTTCTTTTGATATAACACATGTGTAGGTACGCTCTATAACTTTTGATTGTATAGCCGGACAGACAGAGAGACAGAGAGACATACTTGTTTTATACATATAGACTAGCTGGAGTGCCCGGCGGTGCCGAGGCTTTTTCGAGGGCATGTTGTTGTTGGAAGAGAGAGAGAGAGAGAGAGAGAGCGACTGGGGGGGAAGAGAGAGAGCGACTGGGGGGGAAGAGAGAGAGCGACTGGGGGGGAAGAGGGGAGAGCGACTGGGGGGGAAGAGAGAGAGCGACTGGGGGGGAAGAGAGAGAGCGACTGGGGAGGAAGAGAGAGAGCGACTGGGGGGGAAGAGAGAGAGCGACTGGGGGGAAGAGAGAGAGCGACTGGGGGGGAATAGAGAGAGCGACTGGGGGGAAGAGAGAGAGCGACTGGGGGGAAGAGAGAGAGCGACTGGGGGGAAGAGAGAGAGCGACTGGGGGGAAGAGAGAGAGCGACTGGGGGGAAGAGAGAGAGCGACTGGGGGGAAGAGGGAGAGCGACTGGGGGAAGAGGGGGGGAAGAGGGGGGGAGGGGAAGGGGGGAGGGGAAGGGGGGAAGAGGGAGGAGGGGGAGAAGGGGGAAGGGGGGAGGAAAGGGGGGGAAGGGGAGGGGAGGGGGGAAGGGGGGAGGGAAGGGGAGGGAGGGAGGGGAGGGGGGAAGGGGGGGGGAGGGGGAGAGTCCCCGAGCCCCGTCCCCCCCCAATCACCCGAGCCCCGCCCCCCCCGATCTCCCGAGCCCCGCCCCCCCGATCTCCCGAGCCCCGCCCCCCCGATCTCCCGAGCCCCGCCCCCCCGGATCTCCGGAGCCCCACCCCCCGATCTCCCGAGCACCGCCCCCCCTGATCCCCGCCCCCCCCCCGATCTCCCGAACCCCGCCCCCGATCTCTGGAGCCCCGCCTTCCCAATCTCCCGAGCCCCGCCCCCCCCCGAGGCTCGCCCCCCCCGATCTCCCGAGCCCCGCTCCCCCGATCTCCCTAGCCCCGCCCCCCCCCGATGTCCCACCCCACGATCTCCCGATGTCCCGCCCCGCGATCTCCCGATGTCCCGCCCCCCAATCTCCCGCCCCCCGATGTCCCGAGCCCCGCCCCCCGCCCTCCCGAGCTCCGGCGTCCCGCTCTCCGGAGCCCCGCCCTCCCACTCTCCGGAGCCCCGCCCTCCCGAGCTGGCTTCAAGACCGCCAATTGCGGCTGTGAGAGACGGCCGGCGGGCCCGGTTGCCGCTCTCCAAGCCGATTGCGGCTGTGAGAGACGGCCGGCGGGCCCGGTTGCCGGGGTAACCCTTGCCACTCTCTAAGCCCCGCCCGAGATCCGCACTCCCGAGAGCCCCGCCCCCCCGCCCGAGCCGAGCGGGGAACAGAGAGAGACGCCGTGTCTCAGCTGCTCCTGCTGCGTGCGCACCCTGTATGTCCCGTAACCCTCGTGGCTGATGCCGTTGCCCCGGGTAACATGACACCGCGGGGGGGGGGAGCTTAGCAGAAGCCGTGGGACAATTACCTAGCTCGGGCGTGGCTGGGCAGGAGAGGCCCAGGCTTTGAGCCTAGGTTCTGAGGCCTTACAAAAACGGGGAAAGGTAGGAAAAAGAATGTTCAGGTAAGAGAAAATATTTACAAATGAATGAAGTTTTTTCAAAAACAATTTAATAAAAGCAATTTTTTTTTGCTGGAAATGTATATTTGAAAAGAAAGACGCAGAAAGCGGGAAAAAGAATGGAAGCAAGATGGCGGCTACTCACCTCGGTTCACAACGATAAGGCCTGCCCACACACGCACCGATTGGTCGACCGTCAGGTCACCGATGCGTAGGATTGGTCAATCGTCCCGTCACTCGGCTGTAGGAGGGCCCGCCCGCATGCGCCAGGAACCCGGCGTATGATTGGTCGACCTCGAAGTCACTCTGTCGCTAATGAGCGGATAATGAGATGCTAATGAGTGGAATTTTGACCGTTTTTCAGATACCACGGGCGCAATTTTTGTCCGGCCGAAACGTAAATACGCTTACGATCGTTTTGGAACGGTGAGCTTTCTTTCGACGTAACGCACGCGTAGGTACGCTCTAACTTTCGAGTGCATAGCCGGACAGACGCACACGTGAGGACAGACAGACAGAAGGACAGACAGACAGAAGGACAGACAGATAGACAGACAGACAGATCGATTCCTTTATATATATAGATAGATTTAAAAAGTGTGATTGAAAAAAAAAAATTATTTAAAGTTTACTGCTATTTTGGGGCCGTAGTATTTATAAGTCTTGACAGGTCTTCCTGTCAAGACTTATGAATGGGCTTTTCCCTCCTCCGATTGGCTGCCCATGGCCCACGTGATCCCAGGGGACGCATCGCACTAACTGCGCCCCTGGGACACGCAAGCACTGCGCGCCGGCAGCTGGGCCAGGCCCCGGATCGGAATTCCACGGGGCCCTACAGCTCAACTGCCGGCGCGCAAGGTAAGTGCAGGTCAGGGGCTTGCACCCGCGGGAAGCCCCCGACCCGAATTTCTGGGCCCTGCTTCCCAGACTACATAGTGAGTTCTTCACTCTCCCACAGAGCTACTTCATAGAGATTTCCAAAATGACTCCAACCTGTTTTACATTTCCAAAGGGAGTGGAAGGGGAAGTAACAAGATTTTCATTAATTACTCAAAATGTATCTCTTAGATTTATGAAAAAATGGAGGGCAAAATTTTATTATACTATAAATGTGAAAACTATTGAATTGTTATGGTAACTGATCTCAGTTTGTGGATGTAAATTAGCTTTTTATTTCCCAACTTTATCCCCATTTTCCCCTTGACTTTCCTAAAAGCAAGGTACACTTCCTCAGACCACAGCTGGCATTTTCAGTACCTCACTCAAGTGGCCATTTTTAACACGTCAGCCTGAGTGAGGGTTGGCAGATTATATTATCGTGGAGCGCATCACAACCAAGATCAATTGATCCTTCACCGAAACCCACACATGCACACCTTTTAGAAAAGGTCACTGAATAATGATCGGGAGCAGGCAACCAGACGTATTTCCCACTCATTCACCTCTTTCAGCCCTGGAGAGCTTGAACTCGGTTGTAGCATCCCCACAGAAAGGATCAGCAGACACAGCACAAAGCTGTCACTTTTTTGGGGCAGTATAGTTTCGGGATGCACCACTCAGTCTGTTTACCAAGTGAGCTGATTTCAGAACTTGCTCTCCACTTGCCCCTGTATAAAGTCTCCATTGTTTGCAGGATGACTGGCTCTCAATTCGTGTTCAATGCATTTATTGTAGACTCTGGTGCAAAACAATTAGTTCTTGTGTTAAAGGTTTCAATAGTAGCATTTCAATGTTAAAAATGATTGAATTTTACTGACAGACCAGTCAATGGATCCCATTGGTACTAATGAATGATAATATATGTGCACAGATTTTATTGCTTGCCCTTACTTAATACCTGTGCCTTCACTGGTGTGGTAAGCGCCCTGAATGCACTTGCCTTTTTTTAAATGTTCCCTTTACTCCCTTTCTTTCCTCAAAGTACTGACTTGTCTTAGGCTGTGACCTATGGAAGTCTGCAGCACTTTCCTTCCTCACCCAAATGGCCATTCTTTATATTTGAACCTTGACAGCGAGGGCTGGATTTTCCAAGCCCTGAGGAGGCGGGCATGGAGGCGGGACTGCTGGTAAAGTAGCAGAAAGTGGGGGCGGATGGCAAATCCGCCCCTATCCCACTTCCGTGCCCTTTTGCCAGGAAGCGGGAGGATGTGCTGCTTCAGGTCCCGTCTCCTGGAGGCGGGAAAGGCATTTAATCTGACGTTGACGTGCTCTGTCAGTGACTTCCTCCCTAATTGGCCTGCTGAGCCTGCAGGGCGGGCTTAACAAGGTCAATCAGGGGAAAATCCCTCTGGTTGGTCAGACGAGGATGGAGGCGGGACATTGACACGACAAGCAGTAGTCCCGCCTCCAACTCGCCTCCATTCACAAAATCCAGCTCTGAGTGTGAGTGAGATATATGATCATTGGTGGTATCATAGTGAAATCCATTCTTGTCCTTACCCAACATCCACGCACACGCACTATCAAGCACAGGTCACAGGGTCAAGAGCAAGAATGGGAGTCACAGCTTATTTGTGGCAAATGGCAGCATGCCTACCGTCCAATCCACGGGTACTGTTCCCGAGTCAATGGAGTTCCGGAAGATGATCCTTAGAGCATCTGCTATCTCCAGGGCCACCTCCTTAAGTACCCTAGGATGTAGTTTATCAGGCCCCGGGGATTTGTCGGCCTTCAGTCCCCTCAACTTACCCAACACCATATCCCTAGAGATACTAATTTCTGTCAGCTCCTCCCTCTCATTAGTCCCCATGTTTGCCGATATTCCTGGGAGGTTATTTGTGTCCTCCTTTGTGAATACAGAACCAAAGTATGAGTTTAATTGGTCTGCCATTTCCTTATTCTCCATTATATATTCTCCCGAATCGGACTGCAAGGGACCGACTTGGGATTTTACCAGTCTTTTCCTCCTGATATACCGATAAAAGCTTTTGCAGTCTGTCTTTATGTTTGCTGCAAGTTTACTTTCGTATTCTATTTTCCCCTTCCTGATTAATCCCTTTGTCCTCTTTTGCTGTATCCTGTACTGCCCCCAATCTTCCGGTCTGGTGCTTTTTTTTGCCAGTTGATATGCCCTTTTTTTTGATTTTATGCTGTCCCTAATTTCCCTCGTTATCCATGGTTGAGTCACCTTTTTAGGTTTATTTTTATGCCAAACCGGTATAAACATGTTCTGGAATTCTTCCATTCTATCTTTGAATGCTTGCCATTGTCTCTCTACTGTCAATCCCCCCAGAAACACCACCCAATCAATCTTACCCAATTCCCGTCTCAGACCCTCGTAATTCCCTTTATTTAAGTTCTGGACCTTAGTCTCTGATTCAATTTCCTCACTCTCCATCTCGACTGAGAGCTCGATCATATTATGATCGCTCTGACCCAAGGGGCCTCGTACTAGAAGATTGCTGATAAGTCCCTTCTCATTGCACAATACCCAGTCTAAAATGGCCTGATCTCGAGTCGGCTCCTCGACATATTGGTCCAGATAACCGTCCCGAAAACATTCCAGGAATTCCTCCTCCTCAGAATTTTTACTAATTTGGGTAGTCCAATCAATATGTAAATTAAAGTCACCCATGATGACAGCTGTGCTCTTATCGCACGCTTCTCTAATTTCCCTTTTTATGCCTTCCCTCACCTCCATATTACTATTTGGAGGCCTATATATCACACCCACTAACGTTTTCCTCCCCTTGCTATTTCTCATTTCTACCCATACAGATTCCGTTTCATCCGAGTTAATATCCTTCCTTTCCATTGCATTAATCCCCTCCTTTACCAGCAATGCTACCCCACCTCCCCTACCTTTTTGCCGATCCTTCCTAAATATTGTATATCCCTGGATGTTAAGTTCCCAGCCTTGCCCACCCTGCAGCCACGTTTCTGTAATCCCAATCAAATCATACTTGTTTACCTCTATTTCCACAACTAATTCATCCACCTTGTTCCTAATGCTTCTAGCATTAAGATACAAAGCCTTCAGGCTTGCTTTTTTCACACTCTCATTATGAATTAGTTTGGCCCTTTGTGTTTCTCTCCTTTGCTTATTGCTTCTCACCTTTCTACCATCTATTTCTGACTTCATATGACTTCCCTCTTTTCCACTACCTAGGTTCCCATCCCCCTGCCAAATTAGTTTAAATCCTCCCGAACCGCCCTAGAAAATATTACCCCGAGGACATCGGCTCCCTCACAGTTCAGGTGTAGACCGTCCCCTTGGTACAGGTCCCTCCTCCCCAAGAACTGGTTCCAATGCCTCAAGAATTTAAATCCCTCTCCCTTGCACCACTGCTCAAGCCACGTATTTAGCTTATCTATCTTACTCTCTCTAAACTTATTAGCTCGTGGCACTGGTAGCAATCCAGAGATTACTACCTTTGAGGTCCTACTTTTCAATTTAGCTCCTAACTCCCTAAATTCAGCTTGTAGGACCTCCTCCCTCTTTTTACCTACATCGTTGGTACCTACATGTACCACGACAACTGGCTGATCCCCCTCCCCCTTCAGACTGCTCTGCACCCGCTCCGAGACATCCTTGACCCTTGCACCAGGGAGGCAACATACCATCTTGGAGTCTCGGTCTCGGCCACAGAAACTCCTGTCTATCCCCCTTACAATTGAATCCCCTATCACTATAGCCCTATCCCTCTTTTTCCCGCCCTTCTGTGCAGCAGAGCCAGTCATGGTGCCCTGAACCTGGCTGCTGGTGCCTTCCCCTGATAAGTCATCTCCCCCAACAGTACCCAAAACGGTAAACCTGTTTTGGAGGGAGATGACCGCAGGTGACTCCTGCACTACCTTCCTGCCTTTACCCTGCCTTTTGGTCACCCATTTACTGTCTGAGCTAGCCTTTACCTGCGGTGTGACCAACTCACTGAATGTGCTATCCACAAGATCCTCAGCATCGCGTATGCTCCAGAGTGAGTCCATTCGCAGCTCCAGCGCCGCCATGCGGTCCGCTAGGAGCTGCAGCTGGACACACTTCCTGCACACATAGTTGTCAGGGACAGTGTCCCTGATTTCCCACATGGCACAGGAGGAGCATGACACGGGTCTGAGCTGCCCTTCCATGACTTAACCCTTACAAGACCCTTTTATTTACTACGATTTAGCTTAATTATTGAATTCTACTTAGAATAAGTTTGTGAAAGTACTCACCAACCAGTCACCTACCTGTTTTCTGGTGTTGTATTTTCACTGCCGCCTCCTGTCCTGGAACCTTTTCCACCTAGGTTAGGCTCCTGAAATAAAACAAATTGAACCTACCTTTTCAACTTCCCCTAACCCCTAAAAGGTTAGAGGAGGTGGAAGGGTGGGAGACACTACACTGTAGTGTTTCGGGTTTAGCAACAGCTCCACTTATATAAGAGTTACTGGCCTCCTGCTCTCCCGACTGCACCAGCTGCTCCCTGGTGACGTCACACACTGATTACTATTTACCCCTCTCCTCTGCTGTTGATTTGGTACGCCTCGCAACTGCCGCCGGTTTTTAAGCCGGGCTCCTCCTCGCTGCTCTCTGCTGCTCCAAGTGCTCTCGGGCCTCGCGGGTTTTTATACCCGACTGCTCCTCCTCTGCTCCCGCTGCTCCGAGTGCTCTCGGGCCTCGCTGGTCGTGGGTTTTTATACCCGACTGCTCCTCCTCTGCTCCCGCTGCTCCGAGTGCTCTCGGGCCTCGCTGGTCGTGGGTTTTTATACCCGACTGCTCCTCCTCTGCTCCCGCTGCTCCGAGTGCTCTCGGGCCTCGCTGGTCGTGGGTTTTTATACCCGACTGCTCCTCCTCTGCTCCCGCTGCTCCGAGTGCTCTCGGGCCTCGCTGGTCGTGGGTTTTTATACCCGACTGCTCCTCCTCTGCTCCCGCTGCTCCGAGTGCTCTCGGGCCTCGCTGGTCGTGGGTTTTTATACCCGACTGCTCCTCCTCTGCTCCCGCTGCTCCGAGTGCTCTCGGGCCTCGCTGGTCGTGGGTTTTTATACCCGACTGCTCCTCCTCTGCTCCCGCTGCTCCGAGTGCTCTCGGGCCTCGCTGGTCGTGGGTTTTTATACCCGACTGCTCCTCCTCTGCTCCCGCTGCTCCGAGTGCTCTCGGGCCTCGCTGGTCGTGGGTTTTTATACCCGACTGCTCCTCCTCTGCTCCCGCTGCTCCGAGTGCTCTCGGGCCTCGCTGGTCGTGGGTTTTTATACCCGACTGCTCCTCCTCTGCTCCCGCTGCTCCGAGTGCTCTCGGGCCTCGCTGGTCGTGGGTTTTTATACCCGACTGCTCCTCCTCTGCTCCCGCTGCTCCGAGTGCTCTCGGGCCTCGCTGGTCGTGGGTTTTTATACCCGACTGCTCCTCCTCTGCTCCCGCTGCTCCGAGTGCTCTCGGGCCTCGCTGGTCGTGGGTTTTTATACCCGACTGCTCCTCCTCTGCTCCCGCTGCTCCGAGTGCTCTCGGGCCTCGCTGGTCGTGGGTTTTTATACCCGACTGCTCCTCCTCTGCTCCCGCTGCTCCGAGTGCTCTCGGGCCTCGCTGGTCGTGGGTTTTTATACCCGACTGCTCCTCCTCTGCTCCCGCTGCTCCGAGGGCTCGTTTTCGGAGTGGCAGGCAGTGACCAGCGGGGTGCCGCAAGGATCTGTCCTGGGACCCCAGCTGTTCACAATATATATAAATGATCTGGATCAGGGAATTGGATGCAATATTTCCAAATTCGCTGACGACACTAAACTAGGAGGAGGGGTGGGCTCTGATGAGGATGTCAGGAGGCTACAGTGCGATTTGGACAGGTTGGGGGAATGGGCGGATACGTGGCAGATGCACTATAATGTGGATAAATGCGAGGTTATCCACTTTGGGGGTAAAAACAGGAGGGTAGATTATTATCTAAATGGCAATAGATTGGGAGATGGGGAAGTGCAGAGGGACCTGGGTGTTCTTGTGCACCAGTCACTGAAGGAGAGCATGCAGGTGCAACAGGCGATTAAGAAGGCAAATGGTATGTTGGCCTTCATATCAAGGGGGTTCGAGTATAGGAATAGGGATACCTTACTACAGCTGTACAAGGTGCTGGTGAGACCGCATCTGGAGTATTGTGTACAGTTTTGGTCGCCCCATCTGCGGAAGGATGTTCTTGCCATGGAAAGAGTGCAACGGCGATTCACCAGGCTGATACCTGGAATGGCGGGAATGACCTACGAAGAGAGATTAAATAGTTTGGGCTTGTACTCACTGGAGTTTAGAAGATTGAGAGGGGATCTCATCGAAACATATAAAATTATGGCAGGCCTGGACAGGCTGAATTCAGAGAGAATGTTTCCAATGGCCGGGGAGCACAGAACCAGGGGCCACAGTCTAAAAATAGCGGGCAAATCATTTAAAACAGAGATGAGGAAGAATTTCTTCACTCAAAGAGTGGTGAGCCTGTGGAATTCCCTGCCACAGAGGGCTGTGAAGGCTAATTCAATAAATATTTTCAAGAGAGAATTGGATATATTTCTGAAGGCTAAGGGGATTAAGGGTTACGGAGAAAAGGCGGGGACGGGGTACTGAACTGGTAAGATCAGCCATGATCTCATTGAATGGCGGAGCAGGCTCGAAGGGCCGAATGGCCTACTCCTGTTCCTATCTCTATGTAACTATGTAACTATGTCTCGTCCAAGCTGACATCAGCTTACGCACCACAGCCTGGAATAGAACGAAGGATCTTTCTAGTCTGCATGGCTCAGTTTCACTTTGGGTGGTGATTTTACTCTCTGGACCATTGGGCTGAGCAGATGTTAATTTATTATTGCCAAATTACAAATTAAAATTATCTCTAGTTGAAAGAATCACCAACTGCCTTTCAGTACGATTGCAAACGAGCTGCAGAAAGTGTTGAGTTCAACAAAGGAAGCCACAACTCTAAAATATAGAACAGTCCATGAAGCTAACGATTTAATCTTTCATACTTTGGCAAAATTTAAGCACAGCCAGCTAAAAATAATCATCTTAAAGTCTATTTAAAAGACAAGCACAGCTGTTAAATCTCCAAATGCCTGCTGATTATATATGAGAAGACCTTGGAGGATTTGAATAATATTCGATGTAGAAGACAAATTGTAGCTTTTCTTACTTATGGTATGAAGTGTAGTTCATCACCTGTGTCTGTGCAGTTTGTAGCAATAGTCATTCATTATTCTTTTAATTAATCACTTTCCAGAAATTGTACATGTACATAGTGAAAGCTAACATGACTATATCTATCTATATATATTTATATGGGAAATGTACACCATTTATATGAATCTGGTTTCTATCCAAAATGTTACATAAATGAATTAATCACTAAGAGAGCTTGTCTTATTCTCCAACATTAGCTTGTACCAAGTTCATACAACAACTGACAAGTGCAAGGACCATGTGGTACCAAGAGTAAATTGCTTGCTTTTCTCCAGTGTTGAGAATGTACAGAAGCTTTCACTGAGATGTACATAAATGATACATTAACAGACATACCGAAATGTCAACTTTTGGTTGTGTGTCTGTGCACGTAAATGAAATTACACTGAAATAATTGATCGGTACAGAACCAGATCTGAATGAACTGGTACTTCTTACCCAGTACTTAGTGCAGTTTTAATATTCTGAGGGTAGGATTAAAACCAACACTTTAATTAGGAATTTTATGATACCAAAAAAAGTAACTTGACATAAAGAGAAAAAAATAAAGAGAGGCTGTAACAGCATCATTTTTTTTAATATTCATTCTTGGGATGTGGGCATTGCTGGCAAAGCCAGCATTTATTGTCCATCCCGAGATGCCCCTGAGAATCAGGTGGTAGGCTTTTTTCCTTGAACCGTTGCAGTCCGTGCAGTGAAGGTGCTCCCCCAATGCTGTTAAGTAGCGAGTTCAAGGATTTTGACCCAGTGACGATGAAGGTACGGCGATATATTTCCAATTCGGGATGGTGTGTGACTTGGAGGGAAACTTGGAGGTAATTGTGCTGCAATGCACTTACTGTTCTTGTCCTTCTAGATGGCAGAGGTTGGAGGTTTGGGAGATGCTGCTAAAGAAGCCTTGGTGAGTTGCTGTACTGCAACCTGTAGATGGTACACACTGCAGACACTGTACGCCACTGAGTGGGTGTTTAAGCTGGTGCATATCAATCAAGTGGACTGTTTTGTCCTGGATAGTGCTGAGCTTTGAGTGTTAATTGCAGCTGTACCCATCCAAGCAAGTGGAGAGTATTCTACTACACTCCTAGCTTGTGCCTTGTAGATAGTGGAGCGACTTTGGGGAATCAGGAGCTGAGTCACTTGCCGCAGAATACCCAGCTTCTGATCAGCTTAGTATCCACGGAGCTGCTGTGGCTGGTCCAGTTGAGTGTCTGGTCAATGGCAGCCACCAGCATTCGGCGATGGTGATGCCACTGAATGTGAAGGGGAGGTGGTTAAGCTCTCTCTTGTTGGAGATGGTCATTGGCTGGCACTTTTGTGGTGCGAATGTTACTTGCCACTTATCAGCCGACACCTGGATGTTGTCCAGGTCTTGCTGCATGCGGGCACAGACTGCTTCATTATCTGAGGAATTGCGAATGGAACTGAACACTGTGCAATCATCAGCGAACATCCCCACCTCTGGCCTTATGATTGAGGGAAAGTCATTGATGAAGCAGCTGGAGATCGTGCAACCTAGGACATTGTCCTGAGGAACTCGTGAAGCAAAGTCCTGAGGCTGAGATGATTGGTATCCAACAACCAGAACCATCTTCCTTTGTGCCAGGTATAACTCCAGACACTGAAGAGTTTCCCCTGGTCCTCATTGACTTCAGTTTTACCAGTGCTCCTTGGTGCTACACTCGGTCAAATGCAGCCATGATGTCAAAGGCAGTCACTCTTACCTCATGTTTGGACCAAGGCTGTAATGAGGTCTGGAGCCGAGTGGTCCTGGTGGAACCCAAACTGGGCATCGACGAGAAATTCCTCCTCATCTCTGTCCTAAATGGCTTACCCCTTATCCTTAGACTGTGACCCCTGGTTCTGGACTCCCCGACCATCGGGAACATCCTTCCTGCATCTAGTCTGTCCAGTCCTGTCAGAATTTTATAAGTTTCAATGAGGTCCCCTCTCATTCTTCTAAACTCCAACGAGTATAAGCCCAATCGACCCAATCTCTCCTCATACGTCATTCCTGCCATCCCAGGTATCAGCCTGGTGAATCTTCGCTGCACCCCCTCCATGGCAAGAACATCCTTCCTCAGATAAGGCGACCAAAACTGCACACAATACTCAAGATGTGGTCTCAACAAGGCCCTGTACAACTGCAGCAAGACATCCTTGTTCCTGTACTCAAACCCTCTTGCTACGAAGGCCAACATACCATTTGCCTTCTTAACTGCCTGCTGCACCTGCATGCTTACCTTCAGCGACTGGTGCACAAGGACACCCAGGTCTCGTTGCACTTCCCCTTCTCCCAATCTATTGCCATTCAGATAATAATCTGCCTTCCTATTTTTGACACCAAAGTGGATAACCTCGCATTTATCCACGTTATATTGCATCTGCCATGCTTCTGCCCAATCACCCAACCTGTCCAAATCATACTGGAGTTTCTCGGCATCCTCCACACAGCACACATGCCCACCCAGCTTTGTGTTGTCTGCAAACTTGGAGATATTACATCTAGTTCCCTAAATTTAAATGTTATTTACTAAAAGTTTAGTTCTTGAAGTTGTAATCTTTTATTATTTTGTCGACTTGAGATGAATGAAAGATATTCTCCATATACATAACTATTATATAAAAACGATATCCCCGGCATGTTAATGAAAGCTTACCTAGATCTCAAAGCAAGTACAGACACTCTCATAGGCACTGGGAGTTGGGATTCACCTATGAGAATTATTTAAGGTAAAGCCTAGATAATCTAAGCCTAAAAATCTTAAAAAGATCTATATATTTAACAGTAACACACATTGGTCTGCCCTCTCTTAAATTACAGGGAGTGATATAGGCTGAGAACACCATTGATCCTCCTATGATTTGGCAACATAGACTACAGCATATTTCTTCCTCCTACACCTCAAGTGTGAAATAGTCTGGTACCATCATGCCTCCTCTTAGAGAATAGATAGTGTGGGACTGTGGTTCATTCTCCTAAAGCTCATGGAGTAAGAGAATCTGCGAACATTCCGCCTTTCCCAGAGCTCAAAGAATTAAACCAAGTTCATGAGTGTATGAGCTCATTGTGCTGGAGGTGGGATGTTGCCCACATTGACAATGATGAGATGTTAACTGCATTGACGACAGTGAGATGTTGATCATTTTGCAGCAGTGAGATGTTTAATGTATTGGCCGTAGCGAGATGTTGATTATATTGACAGGAATGAGATGTTGATTGTATTTGCCATAGTGAGATGTTTACCATATCAGCAGTAGTGAGATGTTGACCATATTGGCAGCAGTGAGATATTGACCATATCAGCAGTAGTGAGATGTTGACCATATTGGCAGCAGTGAGATATTGACCATATTGACAGCAGTGAGATATTGACCATATTGGCAGCAGTGAGATATTGACCATATTGACAGCAGTGAGATATTGACCATATTGGCAGCAGTGAGATATTGACCATATTGGCAGCAGTGAGATATTGACCATATTGGCAGCAGTGAGATGTTGATTATATTGGCAGCAGTAAGATATTGACCATTTTGGCAGCAGTGAGATATTGACCATATTGGCAGCAGTGAGATATTGACCATATTGGCAGCAGTGAGATATTGACCATATTGGCAGCAGTGAGATGCTGAATATATTGGCAGTAGTGAGATATTGCCCATATTGGCAGCAGTGAGATGTTGATTATATTGGCAGCAGTGAGATATTGACCATTTTGGCAGCAGTGAGATACTGGCCCCGATTTTCTGCCAGCCGTCGGGCAGCTTTTCAGGCGGCCAGGGGCCGAAAATCGCCGAAAAAGGGGGTCGCGACCCCACCCGCCTGATTCCCTGCCCCGTCCGACTTTCGGACCGCCGTTTCTCCGCGACCTGCTTCAGTCCCGCCCACCGCTGGCGGACTGGCCGTCGGAACACTAATGAGCAATTATTACCTTGTTTAAGTCAATTTTCAGGGGCCGTTGTGATTTTGGGGCTTTCCCCACATCAAACACGCCTGTGGGGAACCCCGCTGATGAAACCTGGCGTGAAGCTTGACGGCTTGCTTGCTGTCAGCTGCAGGTCATTCGGAAAAGCTGCGATTTAAAGGGACAGCATTTGTATGGTGAAGGACCTTGTTGCTGCAGGTTTGGGGCTACTTCTTCAAGGCTTAGGCACAACTGTGGAAGGTTGGAGCCTCACACACTTCTCCAATGCGATCTCCTGGGAAGCCCCTCTCACCACCCTCACTCAGCACTTCCTCAGCGGAGGCATCTACGAGAAGCATGGGACGCC
Source organism: Somniosus microcephalus (assembly GCF_052327205.1). Taxonomy (NCBI): domain Eukaryota; kingdom Metazoa; phylum Chordata; class Chondrichthyes; order Squaliformes; family Somniosidae; genus Somniosus; species Somniosus microcephalus. The sequence continues at coordinate 234,965,651 of NC_140989.1, read as the reverse complement.
TTTTTTTCCTTCCCTTCTTGCCATTAGAGGATCTCCAGCAGCAGAGGCAGCAGCAGAAGAACCAGGAACAGCATGATGAGCACCAGGAGCACCAGGCTGCTGCTCACTCATCCGAAGCTGCACAGGCCAGAAGGGGCCAGCGCTTGGAAGTGGCTTGAGAGCACCTTGCTGCGCTATAGGGGGCCATGGGGACCCATTTCTGCACTGGCAGTCCTACTCAGAAGGACTTCCATGAAGGTCTGGTTTCTCTGTTCAACAGATGGCCAACGCTCCTCAAGAGATGTCATTCTCTTATGAGCACTCACCATGTTTTCCGTACACTGGCGAGTTATCTCCTCCATGGAGGTTGCCAACCTTTCCATGGTGATGCGTTCATGCGCCAATGACTCCACAAAGGCTCTGCTCATGGTCGCTATTGATTCCTCCATTCGCTCCACACTCGCAGCGACCCTGGAGACAAAACCTGCCAGAGACTCCTGCATCTGTGCATGGAGATCCATCACCTCTTCTCTTGCGGATGGACCCAGAGGCAGAGGGTCGACATGCAGCGCAGCTGAGCTGAGCTGGCAGAGTCCTGCGCCCTCCGACGGGGACTCTCCACTGCTGTCCCTTTCTCCAGAATCTGCTGAGGCTCACTTGTGAGCTGTGAAACACCAGGTGACAACACTACTCTATGTCCCGAAGGTCCCCCTGAGGTGTGAGTGTCTGCGCTGGTGCTGGGTGCGCTTACTTCTGCTGGCGCTGCATCCTCAGAGGTTGGAGCTTCCTCTGAGGAGTCTAGCTGCACAGCCTCTTCCTCCTCCACAGTGAGGACGGGGGCTCTGGATGGTACTGTGGGGGAGTAAAGGAAGGAGTTAGAGATTTAATGCCAAGGTTCTTCTGGTGACTCCCAGCGAGTTGGCATCTGCTGACACCTGCATCCATGCAGCATTGGTCTCAGTGGGAGGCCTCTTCCTCCCTGACCTAGGGAAGAGGACCTCCCTGTGGGCCCTAACCCCATCCAATAATGCCTGCAGTGAAGCCTCGTCGAATTTGGAGGCAGCTCGAGGTCTGGCACTGGCCACAGCTGCTGCAGGCTCCTCTGCCATCCTGTATGGTTCATTTGGAAGCTTTCAGAGGATGCAGTGCTTGCTATGGACCTTGAAAGCACCACGAATAATGACATCATACTGTGGGGCTTTCTGACTAGAAATGGACAATTAGCAAGGCTGCCCACACGATGGAAATTAATTGGCCACTTGAGGGGAAATTGCGTGGAGCTGGCTGACACATTTTTTTGTGTGTCAGAACCCCACGTTCGGGGGAATCCGACCATTTCCCACACAAACCACAAAATCGGGCCCATTGACCATATTGGCAGCAGTGAGATATTGACCATATTGGCAGTAGTGAGATATTGACCATATTGAAGCAGTGAGATATTGACCATATTGGCTGCAGTGAGATATTGACCATATTGGCAGCAGTGAGATGTTGACCATGTTGAAGCAGTGAGATATTGACCATATTGGCAGTAGTGAGATGTTGACCATGTTGAAGCAGTGAGATATTGACCATATTGGAAGTAGAGAGATGTTGATTATATTGGCAGTAGTGAGATATTGACCACATTGGCAGCAGTGGGATGTTGATTATATTGGCAGTAGTGAGATATTGATTATATTGGCAGTAGTGAGATGTTGATTATATTGGCAGTAGTGAGATGTTGATTATATTGGCAGTAGTGAGATGTTGACCATATTGGCAGCAGTGAGATATTGACCATATTGGCAGTACTGAGATGTTGATTATATTGGCAGTAGTGAGATATTGACCATATTGGCAGCAGTGAGATATTGACCATATTGAAGCAGTGAGATATTGACCATCTTGGCAGCAGTGAGATATTGACCATATTGGCAGCAGTGAGATGTTGATTGTATTGGCAGCAGTGAGATATTGACCATATTGGCAGCAGTGAGATATTGACCATATTGGCAGCAGTGAGATATTGACCATTTTGGCAGCAGTGAGATGTTGATTGTATTGGCAGCAGTGAGATGTTGATTGTATTGGCAGCAGTGAGATGTTGATTATATTGGCAGCAGTGAGATATTGACCATATTGTCAGTAGTGAGATGTTGACCATATTGGCAGCAGTGAGATGTTGACCATGTTGAAGCAGTGAGATATTAATTATATTGGCAGTAGTGAGATGTTGATTATATTGGCAGTAGTGAGATATTGACCACATTGGCAGCAGTGAGATGTTGATTATATTGGCAGTAGTGAGATATTGATTATATTGGCAGTAGTGAGACATTGATTATATTGGCAGTAGTGAGATGTTGATTATATTGGCAGTAGTGAGATGTTGATTATATTGGCAGTAGTGAGATATTGACCATATTGGCAGTAGTGAGATGTTGACCATATTGGCAGCAGTGAGATATTGACCATATTGGCAGTACTGAGATGTTGATTATATTGGCAGTAGTGAGATATTGACCATATTGGCAGTAGTGAGATATTGACCATATTGAAGCAGTGAGATATTGACCATCTTGGCAGTAGTGAGATATTGACCATATTGGCAGCAGTGAGATGTTGATTGTATTGGCAGTAGTGAGATGTTGATTGTATTGGCAGCAGTGAGATGTTGATTATATTGGCAGCAGTGAAATATTGACCATATTGTCAGTAGTGAGATGTTGACCATATTGGCAGCAGTGAGATGTTGATTGTATTGGCAGCAGTGAGATGTTGATTATATTGGCAGCAGTGAGATATTGACCATATTGTCAGTAGTGAGATGTTGACCATATTGGCAGCAGTGCGATGTTGATTATATTGGCAGCAGTGCGATGTTGATTGTATTGGCAGCAGTGAGATGTTGACCATATTGGCAGCAGTGAGATGTTGAATGTGTTGGCCGTAGTGAGACATTGACCATATTGGCAGCAGTGAGATGTTCATCTTATTGACACTGGAGAAATGCTGACCATGTTGGTCGTAGTGAGTGGGGTGCTGCCTGCTTTAACTATGATGTTAAATTATTGATCATTAAATAGATTTAACATGAACAACTCAACAGTCAGTATAATTCAAGCTGCATCAATGTTCAGAATAAATGTTAATTTTTATTATTTGTTCTCAGGATGTGGGATATGGTGGCAAGGCTTATTTATTATCTGTAAAAGGTGATGGTGGTCTTTCTCCTTGAACCACTGCAGTCCTTGTGATCATGGTGCTGCTGAAATGATGTTATGTCAGGAGTTTGTCCCAGTGAGAATGAAGGAATGACTATATACTTCAAAGTTAAGATGATGTGTGATTTAGAGGGAAATTTACAGGTGATGGCATTCCTGTGATGTTGCTATTCTCATGCTGCTATGTGGTAGAGTTTCATGGGGAACGAAGTGCTGTGCTGTCGAAATTACAGGTTAGAAGCAAAGTGCACCAATGGCGGACGGCGTGGATATTGAGTTCAGTTGCAAGGGCACTGTCCAAGGGCTTTGTCCTGGATGGTGTCGAGCTTCTTGAGTGTTGGAACAGTTGCAGCCATCCAGGCAAGTAGGTAGTATTCCATCACACTTCTGACTTGCATCTTGTAAATGATGGAGAGGCACTGAGGGGTCAACAGCTGAGATATTCATTGCACAGTACCCAGTTTTTGCCCTGCTGTTGTAGCCATGGTGAAGATTTGGCTGGTCTAGATAAGCTTCCGGTCAATGGTGACACCCAGGATATCGATGGTAGGACCATTGAAGGTCAAGGAAGGTGGTACGGCCTTGTCTTGTGGATGCTCATTGTCTGGTACTTATTGGCACAAATGTTACCTGCCATTTGTCAGTCCAGGGATGGAAGTTATTTAGGTCCTGCTGTAGGCTGGCATGTACTGTCCTATTATCAGAAGACCCTATTTCCACTAAACTGCTGACCACCCAACTTCCTCTTCTGGCTCCCATGTTAGCTGAGATTGTTAACGGTTCGCTCTCCTCAGGTACTGTCCCCTCTCCTTCAAATCTGCCGTCATCACCCATCTAAAAAATCAACCCTTGACCCCTCCGTCCTTGCAAACAACCGTCCCCTTCTCCAACCTCCCTTTCTTCTCCAAAGTCCTTGAACGTGTGTTGTCGCCTCCCAAATCTGTGCCCATCTTTCCCACAACTTCATTTTTGAATCCCTCCAATCCGGTTTCCGCCCCGCCACAGTTCTGAAACGGGTCTCCTCAACGTCACAAATGACATCCTTTGTGACTGTGACAAAGGTAATCAATCCCTCCTCGTCCTTCTCGACCTGTCTGCAGCCTTTGACACCGTTGACCATTCCATACTCCTCCAATGCCTCTCCACCATCATCCAGCTGGGTGGGACTGCACTCGCCTGGTTCCATTCTTATCTATCTAATCGTAGCCTGAAAATCACCTGCAATGTTTTCTCTTCCCACTCCCACATCGTTACCTCTGGGGTCCCCCAAGGATCTCTCCTTGGCCCCATCCTATTTCTCATCTATACGCTGCCACTTGGCGACATCATCCGAAAACACAGCGTCAGTTTCCACATGTACACTGACGATACCCAGCTCTACCTCACTACATCTTCCCTCGACCCGTCCAAGGTCTCTAAATTGACACACTGCTTGTCCGACGTACAGTTCTGGATGAGCAGAAATGTTCTCCAATTAAATATTGGGAAAACCAAAGCCATTGTCTTTGAGCCCTGCCACACACTCTGTTCCCTAGCCACGGACTCTATCCCTCTCCCTAGCATCTGTCTGAGGCTGAATCAGACTGTTCGCAACCTTGGTGTCATATTTGACCCTGAAATGAGCTTCCGACCACATATCCATGGCATAACTAAGACCGCCTATTTCCACCTCCGTAACATCACCCGTCACCGCCCTGCCTCAGCTCATCCGCTGCTGAAACCCTCATTCATGCCTTTGTTACCTCTGGACTTGACTATTCCAATGCACTCCTGGCTGGTCTCCCACATTCTACCCGACGCAAACTTAAGGTCATCCAGAACTCGGCTGTCCGTGCCCTAACTCGCACCAGGTCCCGTTCGCCCATCACCCCTGTGCTCACTGACCTACATTGGCTCCCGGTTAAGCAATGCCTTGATTTCAAAATTCTCATCCTTGTTTTCAAAGCCCTCCATGGCCTCGCCCCTCCCTATCTCTGTAATCTCCTTCAGCCCCACAACCACCCGAGATATCTGCGCTCCTTAAATTCTGCCTTCTTGAGCATCCCTGATTATAATCGCTCACCCATCAGTGGCTGTGCCTTCAGCTGCATCGGCCCTAAGCTCTGGAATTCCCTGCCTAAACCTCTCCGCCTCGCTACCTCTGTTTCCTCCTTTAAGACGCTCCTTAAAACCTACCTATTTGACCAAGCTTTTGGTCACCTGCCCTAATTTCTCAGTTTTTTGTCCTATAACACTCCTGTGAAGTGCCTTGGGATGTTTTATTATGTTAAATGCGCTATATAAATATAAATGCAAGTTGTTGTTGAGTTGTGAATGGAATTGAACATTGTAAAATTGTCAACAAACAGCCCCACTCCTATAATGGAGAAAGATCATTGATGAAGCAGTTGAAGATGCTTATGCCAAGGATGCTGCCCTGAGGAACTCCAGCGGTGATGTCCTGGGGTGACAATGATTGGCCTCCAACAAACACAACCATCTTCCGTGTGTCAGGTACGGCTCCAGCACATTGGCTCAGCTGGTAGCACTCTCACTTCTAAGTCAGAAGATTGTGGGATCAAGCCATAGTTTAGGACCAGAGCACATAATCTAGCCTGACACTGCAATGCAGCACTGCATTGTCAGAGTCACCAGCTTTCAAATGAGAGGTCAGACCAAGCTCAAGAGAATGTAAAAGATCCAGGGCATTATTTGAAGAACAGGGACTTCTTCCAGTGTTGTTGCTGATATTCTTCAGTCAATCGACAACCACCATTAAAAAAAAATAGGTTAACTGTTGATTCATCTCATTTACTGTTTGCTGTGCACAAAATTGTTTACGATATTTTGCTGCATAACAATGACTGAACTTCAAAAGTAATTCATTTTTTATGAAGTGCTTTGGGACATTCTGAGGATTGGTTATGGGGGGAAAATTCGGTCGCGCCCCCTTTCGCCTACTGGAAGTGCTCCCCTCCCTCTTGAGGTGCTCCCATGGAATATCGTGCCGCTACACTCAGCAGCGCCACGCGCGCCGGCACGTAGCGCCGCGGTACTGCAGGCCTCCCTCCCCTGCTGGGCCACCAGGGAGCGGGGTGCCGGCAAAAGAGCCCGGCACTCAAGAGGAGTGCCGGGCTGAACGATCACGGCCGGCACCCTGCAGCAGGAGGTGAAAGGGGGCCAGGTGCTGGCAGGCAGCCCAAAAGAAAATGGCCGCCTGGCACCTGCCCTTTAATTATTGCCGCCCTGGCCACTAAAACGCACCCCTGACCCTGTCAGACATAGCGTCCGGCGGCAGGTCAGGGTATGCGAGCCAGGTTTGTGAGCGGGGCGCTGCACACAGCAATGACGTCATCGCCTGAGGCACAGCTCCGCGGGGCGCTACCGGCTACCGCCGCCGCTAACCTCCCACTGAATTTCGTGGGAGTCGCTAGTTGCTTTGCGCCCTGTTAGCGCCCCCCTCAGGGTGCTAACGGGAGGTGCAAAGCAACCGAATTTTTCCCCCACGTTTTTTTAAGTTCTTTTGTAACATTTTCCAACTGGATTGCTCGTGTATTTATTCATATACGCCCCGGATAGCAATTAATTCAGCACAGACTGGGCATTGATGCTGGCACCTTCCTGATACAGTTACCCAGCGGATGAACTCATTAAATGATCGGCAGACCTAATATTCTAAAAGCCTTAGAGTTTTTACAGTATGGTTATCACCAATCATCAGCTACTATCAGTGAGTCCCACTGATGATAGCAGATTTGACCAAACCAACTTTACTCTAATGCACTTTCAGCAGAAACTGTGGAGGTTTACAACACATTATGCTGTGAGTTAACACACAAGGCTTAATTATGGCTCCATTTTTTAATTCAAACTCCTATTGGCCCTTTTAACTCAGCACAACGCATCTTTAAACTTCATATTACAGCAATATGTCCTTTTAACAACTTTAAAAAAAATATTAAATGGTTTTTATTGAAGCAGTTCAACCTCCCGATTGTGATTGCTCCCCAGTTAATTTGTCAACTAATGCTCAGTGTCATACTAGAAAACTCAGGCTAGGAAAAAACCTTTGCTGAGATCCTTTAAGCCTACTTCCGGTTTTAATGGGGGCGGGCAGCCAATCCACTGCCAGGAGGCGGGTCGTTTATTTAAATATTGTAATGAGACTAGAAGCCGCTGCTTTAACTGCCATTTTGTATTTAACTTTAGCTGGTTGGGTTTTGCAGGCCTCGTGAAACCTGCCAGCTAAAGCAAGTGAGGAATGCTGCATCCATGATTAACTGCCTTTACACTAACCGCCTGGATAGAGGGTCTCTACCTAACCCACCCCCTTGCGATCAGAGACCGCCCTCACGAGGCCTCCGATTCCCCACCCAGGTCTACTTATGTAACCATAGTTAATACGCACAGTAAAGAAGGGGGCAAGAGGAGAAATCACCTCCCAAATTTTAAAGAAAACGACAAGATTGCTGGAGCTCGTGTCGCGGTTACTTTTTAACCTCATTTAAAGTGCAGCGTGATGCTCTGTGGAACTGAACCATGTTGAGCTCCAGTCATGTGGTTGAATTTTATGTGCATATATATTAATGAACAGGAAATGTGGCATAAAAGACCCACTTTATAGTCACAATAAAAAATGAGTGATTGATGGACAAAAAATATGATCTTGTAAAACTCAGTCTGTATTTCAGGGTGGCATATTAAGCTGCATGTCACAGGTGATGAAGTACAACATTGTAATACTTTTGCAAACATCATATATAACAGATCCGCATTATTAGAAAAATACTGTATCCTCCCTAACCATGAATATGGGATGTATATTTACACTCTATTAACCATGAATACTGGGAACCCTTATATAAATACTGCACCACCTTAAACCACGTGGGGGGAAATGTGGGTTGGGGCGTGAGGGGAGTTAAAGTGTTAAAAATTGGAATCCCGACCTGAACCTGCCTACTTCCGGTTTTAATGGAGGTGGGCAGCTAATCTGCTGCCAGGAGGCGGGTCGTCTATTTAAATATTATAATGAGGCTGGAAACCGCTGCTTTAACCGCCATTTTGTATTTAACTTTAGCTGGTTGGGTTTTGCAGGCCTCGTGAAACCTGCCAGCTAAAGCAAGTGAGGAATGCTGCATCCATGATGAACTGCCTTTACACTAACCACCTGGATAGAGGGTCTCTACCTAACCCACCACCTTGCGATCAGAGACCGCCCCCACAAGGCCTCCGATTCCCCGCCCAGGTCTAGAATCCCCCCTCCACCCCAGCATCCCCCGGACTACGATCCCACCACAAGAACTCTTCCCCCATGCTCCTCCGTCCCACCCCCACATCTTCAGGATCCCTCCCTCCTGCTGTGTCTGCTCCCCGGCCCCCAATCGATCTTCAGACCACTTCCTGCTCCTCCACACCACCGATCTTCAGACCACTCCCTGCTCCTCCACGCTGCCGATCTTCAGACCCACTCCCTGCTCATCCACGCTGCCGATCTTCAGACCCACTCCCTGCTCCTCCACGCTGCCGATCTTCAGACCCACTCCCTGCTCATCCACGCTGCCGATCTTTAGACCACTCCCTGCTCCTCCACACCACCGATCTTCAGACCACTCCCTGCTCCTCCGCACCGCCGATCTTCAGCCCACTCCCTGCTCCTCCACGCTGCCGATCTTCAGACCCACTCCCTGCTCATCCACGCTGCCGATCTTCAGACCCACTCCCTGCTCCTCCACGCTGCCGATCTTCAGACCCACTCCCTGCTCCTCCACGCTGCTGATCTTCAGACCCACTCCCTGCTCATCCACGCTGCCGATCTTTAGACCACTCCCTGCTCCTCCGCACCGCCGATCTTCAGACCCACTCCCTGCTCATCCACGCTGCCGATCTTCAGACCCACTCCCTGCTCCTCCACGCTGCCGATCTTCAGACCCACTCCCTGCTCATCCACGCTGCCGATCTTTAGACCACTCCCTGCTCCTCCACACCACCGATCTTCAGACCACTCCCTGCTCCTCCGCACCGCCGATCTTCAGCCCACTCCCTGCTCCTCCACGCTGCCGATCTTCAGACCCACTCCCTGCTCATCCACGCTGCCGATCTTTAGACCACTCCCTGCTCCTCCACGCTGCCGATATTCAGCCCACTCCCTGCTCCTCCGCACCGCCGATCTTCAGACGACTCCCTGCTCCGCCACGCTGCTGATCTTCAGACAGCTCCCTGCTCCTCCATGTTGCTGATTTCAGCCCACTCCCTGCTCCTCCACACTGCTGATCTTCAGCCCACTCCCTGCTCCTCCATGTTGCTGATTTCAGCCCACTCCCTGCTCCTCCACACTGCTGATCTTCAGACCACGCCCTGCTCCTCCACACTGCTGATCTTCAGACCACTCCCTGCTCCTCCACGTTGCTGATCTTCAGACCACTCCCTGCTCCTCCACACTGCTGATCTTCAGACCACTCCCTGCTCCTCCACGTTGCTGATCTTCAGACCACTCCCTGCTCCTCCACACTGCTGATCTTCAGCCCACTCACTGCTCCTCCACACCTCTGATCTTCAGACAACTCCCTGCTCCTCCACACCTCTGATCTTCAGACCACTCCCTGCTCCTCCACACTGCTGATCTTCAGACCACTCCCTGCTCCTCCACACCGCTGATCTTCAGACCACTCCCCGCTCCTCCACGCTGCCGATCTTCAGCCCACTCCCTGCTTCTCCACGCTGCTGATCTTCAGCCCACTCCCTGCTCCTCCACGCTGCTGATCTTCAGACCACTCCCTGCTCCTCCACGCTGCTGATCTTCAGCCCACTCCCTGCTCCTCCACGCTGCCGATCTTCAGCCCACTCCCTGCTCCTCCACACCGCTGATCTTCAGACCATTCCCTGATCCGCCACACTGCTGATCTTCAGACCACTCCCTGCTCCTCCACGCTGCTGATCTTCAGCCCACTCCCTGCTCCGCCACACTGCTGATCTTCAGACCACTCCCTGCTCCTCCACGCTGCTGATCTTCAGCCCACTCCCTGCTCCTCCACACTGCTGATCTTCAGACCACTCCCTCCTCCTCCATGCTGCTGATCCTCAGCCCACTCCCTGCTCCTCCGCACCGCCGATCTTCAGACCCTCCCCTCGCTCCTCCACACCGCTGATCTTCAGCCCATGCCCTGCTCCTCCACACCGCTGATCTTCAGCCCACTCCCTGCTCCTCCACACCGCTGATCTTCAGACCACTCCCTGCTCCTCCACACTGCTGATCTTCAGCCCACTCCCTGCTCCTCCATGCTGCTGATCTTCAGCCCACTCCCCGCTCCTCAGCACCGCCGATCTTCAGCCCACTCCCTGCTCCTCCACACCGCTGATCTTCAGCCCACTCCCTGCTCCTCCATGCTGCTGATGTTCAGCCCACTCCCTGCTCCTCCACGCTGCTGATCTTCACACCACTCCCTGCTTCTCCGCACCGCCAATCTTCAGACACTCCCCTCGCTCCTCCACACCGCTGATCTTCAGACCCTCACACCGCTCCTCCACAGCGCTGATCTTCAGCCCACTCGCTGCTCCTCCACACCGCTGATCTTCAGCCCACTCCCTGCACCTCCACACCGCTGATCTTCAGCCCACTCCCTGCTCCTCCACGCTGCTGATCTTCACACCACTCCCTGCTCCTCCGCACCGCCAATCTTCAGACACTCCCCTCGCTCCTCCACACCGCTGATCTTCAGACCCTCACACCGCTCCTCCACAGCGCTGATCTTCAGCCCACTCGCTGCTCCTCCACACCGCTGATCTTCAGCCCACTCCCTGCTCCTCCACACCGCTGATCCTCAGCCCACTCCTTGCTCCTCCACGTTGCTGATCTTCAGACCACTCCCTGCTCCTCCACACTGCTGATCTTCAGCCCACTCCCTGCTCCTCCACGCTGCTGATCTTCAGCCCACTCCCTGCTCCTCCACGCTGCTGATCTTCAGCCCACTCCCTGCTCCTCCACACTGCTGATCTTCAGCCCACTCCCTGCTCCTCCACACTGCTGATCTTCAGCCCACTCCCTGCTCCTCCACACTGCTGATCTTCAGCCCACTCCCTGCTCCTCCACACGGCTGATCTTCAGACCACTCCTTACTCCTCCACACCTCTGATCTTCAGACCACTCCCTACTCCTCCGTCTCGCCGATCTTCAGACCACTCCCTGCTCCTCCACCCTGCCGATCTTCAGACCACTCCCTGCTCCTCCACACTGCTGATCTTCAGCCCAATCCCTGCTCCTCCACACTGCTGATCTTCAGCCCACTCCCTGCTCCTCCACACTGCTGATCTTCAGCCCACTCCCTGCTCCTCCACACTGCTGATCTTCAGACCACTCCTTGTTCCTCCACACCTCTGATCTTCAGACCACGCTCTGCTCCTCTGCACCGCTGATCTTCAGACCACTCCCTGCTCCCCCACATCGCTGATATTCAGACCACGCCCTGCTGCTCCGCACCGCTGATCTTCAGACCACTACCTGCTGCTCCACACTGCTGATCTTCAGACCACTCCCTCCTCCTCCACACCGCTGATCTTCAGACCACTCCCTGCTCCTCCACACCACCGATCTTCAGCCCACTCCCTGCTCCTCCACACTGCTGATCTTCAGACCACTCCCTGCTCCTCCACACTGCTGATCTTCAGACCACTCCCTGTTCCTGCAGGTTGCTGATCTTCAGACCACTCCCTGCTCCTCCACGCTGCTGATCTTCAGCCCACTCCCTGCTCCTCCACGCTGCTGATCTTCAGACAACTCCCTGCGCCTACACACTGCTGATCTTCAGCTCACTCCCTGCTCCTCCACACTGCTGATCTTCAGCCCACTCCCTGCTCCTCCACACTGCTGATCTTCAGACCACTCCCTGCTCCTCCACACTGCTGATCTTCAGACCACTCCCTGTTCCTGCAGGTTGCTGATCTTCAGACCACTCCCTGCTCCTCCACGCTGCTGATCTTCAGCCCACTCCCTGCTCCTCCACGCTGCTGATCTTCAGCCCACTCCCTGCTCCTCCACGCTGCTGATCTTCACACCACTCCCTGCTCCTCCGCACCGCCAATCTTCAGACACTCCCCTCGCTCCTCCACACCGCTGATCTTCAGACCCTCACACCGCTCCTCCACAGCGCTGATCTTCAGCCCACTCGCTGCTCCTCCACACAGCTGATCTTCAGCCCACTCCCTGCACCTCCACACCGCTGATCTTCAGCCCACTCCCTTCTCCTCCACACCACCGATCTTCAGACCACTCCCTGCCCCTCCACGCTGCCGATCTTCAGCCCACTCCCTGCTCCTCCACACCGCTGATCCTCAGCCCACTCCCTGCTCCTCCACGTTGCTGATCTTCAGACCACTCCCTGCTCCTCCACACTGCTGATCTTCAGCCCACTCCCTGCTCCTCCACACTGCTGATCTTCAGCCCACTCCCTGCTCCTCCACGCTGCTGATCTTCAGCCAACTCCCTGCTCCTCCACACTGCTGATCTTCAGCCCACTCCCTGCTCCTCCACACTGCTAATCTTCAGCCCACTCCCTGCTCCTCCACACTGCTGATTTTCAGACCACTCCTTACTCCTCCACACCTCTGATCTTCAGACCACTCCCTACTCCTCCGTCTCGCCGATCTTCAGACCACTCCCTGCTCCTCCACCCTGCCGATCTTCAGACCACTCCCTGCTCCCCCACACTGCTGATCTTCAGCCCAATCCCTGCTCCTCCACACTGCTGATCTTCAGCCCACTCCCTGCTCCTCCACACTGCTGATCTTCAGACCACTCCTTGTTCCTCCACACCTCTGATCTTCAGACCACGCTCTGCTCCTCCGCACCGCTGATCTTCAGACCACTCCCTGCTCCCCCACATCGCTGATATTCAGACCACGCCCTGCTGCTCCGCACCGCTGATCTTCAGACCACTACCTGATGCTCCACACTGCTGATCTTCAGACCACTCCCTCCTCCTCCACACCGCTGATCTTCAGCCCACTCCCTGCTCCTCCACATCGCTGATCTTCAGCCCACTCCCTGCTCCTCCACATCGCTGATCTTCAGACCACTCCCTGCTCCTCCACGCTACTGATCTTCAGACCACTCCCTGCTCCTCCACACTGCTGATCTTCAGCCCACTCCCTGCTCCTCCACACCGCTGATCTTCAGCCCACTCCCTGCTCCTCCATGCTGCTGATCTTCAGCCCACTCCCTGCTCCTCCACGCTGCTGATCTTCACACCACTCCCTGCTCCTCCGCACCGCCGATCTTCAGACCCTCCCCTCGCTCCTCCACACCGCTGATCTTCAGCCCACGCCCTGCTCCTCCACACCGCTGATCTTCAGACCCTCACACCGCTCATCCACAGCGCTGATCTTCAGCCCACTCGCTGCTCCTCCACACCGCTGATCTTCAGCCCACTCCCTGCTCCTCCACACTGATGATCTTCAGCCCACTCCCTGCTCCTCCACACTGCTGATCTTCAGCCCACTCCCTGCTCCTCCACACCGCTGATCTTCAGCCCACTCCCTTCTCCTCCACACCGCCGATCTTCAGACCACTCCCTGCTCCTCCACACCACCGATCTTCAGCCCACTCCCTGCTCCTCCACACTGCCGATCTTCAGCCCAATCCCTGCTCCTCCACAATGCTGATCTTCAGACCACGCCCTGCTCGTCCACACCTCTGATCTTCAGACAACACCCTGCTCCTCCACGTTGCTGATTTCAGCCCACTCCCTGCTCCTCCACACTGCTGATCTTCAGAGCACGCCCTGCTCGTCCACACCTCTGATCTTCAGACAACTCCCTGCTCCTCCACGTTGCTGATTTCAGCCCAATCCCTGCTCCTCCACACTGCTGATCTTCAGACCACTCCCTGCTCCTGCACGTTGCTGATCTTCAGCCCACTCCCTGCTCCTCCACACTGCTGATCTTCAGCCCACTCCCTGCTCCTCCACACCGCTGATCTTCAGACCACTCCCTGCTCCTCCACACTGCTGATCTTCAGACCACTCCCCGCTCCTCCACGCTGCCGATCTTCAGCCCACTCCCTGCTCCTCCACACCACCGATCTTCAGCCCACTCCCTGCTCCTCCACGCTGCTGCTCTTCAGCCCACTCCCTGCCCCTCCACGCTGCTGATCTTCAGACAACTCCCTGCGCCTACACACTGCTGATCTTCAGCCCACTCCCTGCTCCTCCACACTGCTGAACTTCAGCCCACTCCCTGCTCCTCCACACTGCTGATCTTCAGACCACTCCCTGCTCCTCCACACTGCTGATCTTCAGACCACTCCCTGTTCCTGCAGGTTGCTGATCTTCAAACCACTCCCTGCTCCTCCACGCTGCTGATCTTCAGCCCACTCCCTGCTCCTCCATGCTGCTGATCTTCAGCCCACTCCCTGCTCCTCCACACTGCTGATCTTCAGACCACTCCTTGCTCCTCCACACCTCTGATCTTCAGACCACTCCCTGCTCCTCCGCACCGCCGATCTTCAGCCCACTCCCTGCTCCTCCACGCTGCTGATCTTCAGCCCACTCCCTGCTCCTCCACACTGCTGATCTTCAGACCACTCCTTGCTCCTCCACACCTCTGATCTTCAGCCCACTCCCTGCTCCTCCACGCTGCTGATCTTCAGCCCACTCCCTGCTCCTCCACACTGCTGATCTTCAGACCACTCCTTGCTCCTCCACACCTCTGATCTTCAGACCACGCCCTGCTCCTCCGCACCGCTGACCTTCAGACCACTCCCTGCTCCGCCACACCGCTGATCTTCAGACCACTCCCTGCTCCTCCACACCGCTTATCTTCAGACAACTCACTGCTCCTCCACACCGCTGATCTTCAGCCCACTCCCTGCTCCTCCATACCGCTGATCTTCAGCCCACTCCCTGCTCCTCCACACCGCTGATCTTCAGCCCACTCCCTGCTCCTCCATGCTGCTGATCTTCAGCCCACTCCCTGCACCTCCACGCCGCTGATCTTCACACCACTCCCTGCTGCTCCGCACCACCGATCTTCAGACACTCCCCTCGCTCCTCCACACCGCTGATCTTCAGACCCTCACACCGCTCCTCCATACCGCTGATCTTCAGCCCACTCGCTGCTCCGCCACGCTGCTGATTTTCAGACACTCCCTGCTCCTCCACACTGCTGATCTTCAGACACTCCCTGCTCCTCCACACTGCTGATCTTCAGACACTCCCTGCTCCTCCACACTGCTGATCTTCAGCCCAGTCCCTGCTCCTCCACACTGCTGATCTTCAGACCACTCCTTGCTCCTCCACACCTCTGATCTTCAGACCACGCCCTGCTCCTCCGCACCGCTGACCTTCAGACCACTCCCTGCTCCGCCACACCGCTGATCTTCAGACCACTCCCTGCTCCTCCACACCGCTTATCTTCAGACAACTCACTGCTCCTCCACACCGCTGATCTTCAGCCCACTCCCTGCTCCTCCATACCGCTGATCTTCAGCCCACTCCCTGCTGCTCCACACCGCTGATCTTCAGCCCACTCCCTGCTCCTCCATGCTGCTGATCTTCAGCCCACTCCCTGCACCTCCACGCCGCTGATCTTCACACCACTCCCTGCTGCTCCGCACCACCGATCTTCAGACACTCCCCTCGCTCCTCCACACCGCTGATCTTCAGACCCTCACACCGCTCCTCCATACCGCTGATCTTCAGCCCACTCGCTGCTCCGCCACGCTGCTGATTTTCAGACACTCCCTGCTCCTCCACACTGCTGATCTTCAGACACTCCCTGCTCCTCCACACTGCTGATCTTCAGACACTCCCTGCTCCTCCACACTGCTGATCTTCAGCCCAGTCCCTGCTCCTCCACACTGCTGATCTTCAGACCACTCCCTGCTTCTCCAGGCTGCTGATCTTCAGCCCATTCCCTGCTCCTCCGAGCTGTTGATCTTCAGACACTCCCTGCTCCTCCACACTGCTGATCTTCAGCCCACTCCCTGCTCCTCCACTCTGCTGATCTTCAGACCACTCATTGCTCCTCCGCACCGCCGATCTTCAGACAACTCCCTGCTCCGCCACGCTGCTGATCTTCAGCCCACTCCCTGCTCTGCCACACTACCGATCTTCAG
Source organism: Somniosus microcephalus (assembly GCF_052327205.1). Classification (NCBI taxonomy): domain Eukaryota; kingdom Metazoa; phylum Chordata; class Chondrichthyes; order Squaliformes; family Somniosidae; genus Somniosus; species Somniosus microcephalus. Next base: position 234,949,376 of record NC_140989.1, on the reverse strand, counting down.
CCCACTCCCTGCTCCTCCACACCGTTGATCTTCAGACCACTCCCTGCTCCTCCACGCTGCCGATCTTCAGACCACTCCCTGCTTCTCCACAACACCAATCTTCAGACCACTCCCTGCTCCTCCACACCGCTGATCTTCAGACCACTTCCTGCTCCTCCACACCGCTGATCTTCAGACCACTCCCTGCTCCTCCACGCTGCTGATCTTCAGACCACTCCCTGCTCCTCCACACTGCTGATCTTCAGCCCAATCCCTGCTCCTTCACACTGCTGATCTTCAGACCACTCCCTGCTCCTCCACACTGCTGATCTTCAGCCCAATCCCTGCTCCTCCACACCACCGATCTTCAGCCCACTCCCTGCTCCTCCACACCGCTGATCTTCAGACCACTCCCTGCTCCTCCACGCTGCTGATCTTCAGCCCACTCCCTGCTCCTCCACACTGCTGATCTTCAGCCCACTCCCTGCTCCTCCACACTGCTGATCTTCAGACCACTCCCTGCTCCTCCACACTGCTGATCTTCAGCCCAATCCCTGCTCCTCCACACTGCTGATCTTCAGACCACTCCCTGCTCCTCCACACTGCTGATCTTCAGACCACGCCCTGCTCCTCCACACCGCTGATCTTAACCCCCTCCCTGCTCCTCCACACCGCTGATCTTCAGACCACTCCCTGCTCCTCCACACTGCTGATCTTCAGCCCACTCCCTGCTCCTCCACACCGCTGATCTTCAGACCACTCCCTGCTCCTCCACACTGCTGATCTTCAGCCCACTCCCTGCTCCTCCACACTGCTGATCTTCAGACCACTCCCTGCTCCTCCACACTGCTGATCTTCAGCCCACTCCCTGCTCCACCACACCGCTGATCTTCAGACCACTCCCTGCTCCTCCACACCGCTGATCTTCAGCCCACTCCATGCGCCTACACACTGCTGATCTTCAGACCACTCCCTGCTCCTCCACACTGCTGATCTTCAGCCCACTCCATGCGCCTACACACTGCTGATCTTCAGCCCACTCCCTGCTCCTCCACGCTGCTGATCTTCAGCCCACTCCCTGATCCTCCACACCGCTGATCTTCAGCCCACTCCCTGCTCCTCCACACCGCTGATCTTCAGCCCACTCCCTTCTCCTCCATGCTGCTGATCTTCAGCCCACTCCCTGCTCCTCCACGCTGCTGATCTTCACACCACTCCCTGCTCCTCCACACCGCCGATCTTCAGCCCACGCCCTGCTCCTCCACACCGCTGATCTTCAGACCCTCACACCGCTCATCCACAGCGCTGATCTTCAGCCCACTCGCTGCTCCTCCACACCGCTGATCTTCAGCCCACTCCCTGCTCCTCCACAATGATGATCTTCAGCCCACTCCCTGCTCCTCCACACTGCTGATCTTCAGCCCACTCCCTGCTCCTCCACACCGCTGATCTTCAGCCCACTCCCTTCTCCTCCACACCACCGATCTTCAGACCACTCCCTGCTCCTCCACACCACCGATATTCAGCCCACTCCCTGCTCCTCCACACTGCCGATCTTTAGCCCAATCCCTGCTCCTCCACACTGCTGATCTTCAGACCACGCCCTGCTCGTCCACACCTCTGATCTTCAGACAACTCCCTGCTCCTCCACGTTGCTGATTTCAGCCCACTCCCTGCTCCTCCACACTGCTGATCTTCAGACCACGCCCTGCTCCTCCACACCTCTGGTCTTCAGACCACTCCCTGCTCCTCCACACCTCTGGTCTTCAGACCACTCCCTGCTCCTCCACGTTGCTGATCTTCAGCCCACTCCCTGCTCCTCCACACTGCTGATCTTCAGCCCACTCCCTGCTCCTCCACACCGCTGATCTTCAGACCACTCCCTGCTCCTCCACACTGCTGATCTTCAGACCACTCCCCGATCCTCCACGCTGCCGATCTTCAGCCCACTCCCTGCTCCTCCACACCACCGATCTTCAGACCACTCCCTGCTCCTCCACACCACCGATCTTCAGCCCACTCCCTGCTCCTCCACACCACCGATCTTCAGCCCACTCCCTGCTCCTCCACGCTGCTGCTCTTCAGCCCACTCCCTGCTCCTCCACACCGCTGATCTTCAGCCCACTCCCTGCTCCTCCACACTGCTGATCTTCAGACCACTCCTTGCTCCTCCACACCTCTGATCTTCAGACCACTCCCTGCTCCTCCGCACCGCCGATCTTCAGCCCACTCCCTGCTCCTCCACGCTGCTGATCTTCAGCCCACTCCCTGCTCCTCCACGCTGCTGATCTTCAGCCCACTCCCTGCTCCTCCACACTGCTGATCTTCAGACCACTCCTTGCTCCTCCACACCTCTGATCCTCAGACCACTCCCTGCTCCTCCGCACCGCCGATCTTCAGCCCACTCCCTGCTCCTCCACGCTGCTGATCTTCAGCCCACTCCCTGCTCCTCCACACTGCTGATCTTCAGACCACTCCTTGCTCCTCCACACCTCTGATCTTCAGCCCACTCCCTGCTCCTCCACGCTGCTGATCTTCAGCCCACTCCCTGCTCCTCCACACTGCTGATCTTCAGACCACTCCTTGCTCCTCCACACCTCTGATCTTCAGACCACGCCCTGCTCCTCCGCACCGCTGACCTTCAGACCACTCCCTGCTCCGCCACACCGCTGATCTTCAGACCACTCCCTGCTCCTCCACACCGCTTATCTTCAGACAATTCACTGCTCCTCCACACCGCTGATCTTCAGCCCACTCCCTGCTCCTCCATACCGCTGATCTTCAGCCCACTCCCTGCTCCTCCACACCGCTGATCTTCAGCCCACTCCCTGCTCCTCCATGCTGCTGATCTTCAGCCCACTCCCTGCACCTCCACGCCGCTGATCTTCACACCACTCCCTGCTGCTCCGCACCACCGATCTTCAGACACTCCCCTCGCTCCTCCACACCGCTGATCTTCAGACCCTCACACTGCTCCTCCATACCGCTGATCTTCAGCCCACTCGCTGCTCCACCACGCTGCTGATTTTCAGACACTCCCTGCTCCTCCACACTGCTGATCTTCAGACACTCCCAGCTCCTCCACACTGCTGATGTTCAGCCCACTCCCTGCTCCTCCACACTGCTGATCTTCAGACACTCCCTGCTCCTCCACACTGCTGATCTTCAGCCCAGTCCCTGCTCCTCAACACTGCTGATCTTCAGACCACTCCCTGCTTCTCCAGGCTGCTGATCTTCAGCCCATTCCCTGCTCCTCCGAGCTGTTGATCTTCAGACACTCCCTGCTCCTCCACACTGCTGATCTTCAGCCCACTCCCTGCTCCTCCACACTGCTGATCTTCAGACCACTCATTGCTCCTCCGCACCGCCGATCTTCAGACAACTCCCTGCTCCGCCACGCTGCTGATCTTCAGCCCACTCCCTGCTCTGCCACACTACCGATCTTCAGCCCACTCCCTGCTCCTCCACACCGTTGATCTTCAGACCACTCCCTGCTCCTCCACGCTGCCGATCTTCAGACCACTCCCTGCTTCTCCACACCACCAATCTTCAGACCACTCCCTGCTCCTCCACACCGCTGATCTTCAGACCACTTCCTGCTCCTCCACACCGCTGATCTTCAGACCACTCCCTGCTCCTCCACGCTGCTGATCTTCAGACCACTCCCTGCTCCTCCACACTGCTGATCTTCAGCCCAATCACTGCTCCTTCACACTGCTGATCTTCAGACCACTCCCTGCTCCTCCACACTGCTGATCTTCAGCCCAATCCCTGCTCCTCCACACCACCGATCTTCAGCCCACTCCCTGCTCCTCCACACCGCTGATCTTCAGACCACTCCCTGCTCCTCCACGCTGCTGATCTTCAGCCCACTCCCTGCTCCTCCACACTGCTGATCTTCAGCCCACTCCCTGCTCCTCCACACTGCTGATCTTCAGACCACTCCCTGCTCCTCCACACTGCTGATCTTCAGCCCAATCCCTGCTCCTCCACACTGCTGATCTTCAGACCACTCCCTGCTCCTCCACACTGCTGATCTTCAGACCACGCCCTGCTCCTCCAGACCGCTGATCTTAACCCCCTCCCTGCTCCTCCACACCGCTGATCTTCAGACCACTCCCTGCTCCTCCACACTGCTGATCTTCAGCCCACTCCCTGCTCCTCCACACCGCTGATCTTCAGACCACTCCCTGCTCCTCCACACTGCTGATCTTCAGCCCACTCCCTGCTCCTAAACACTGCTGATCTTCAGACCACTCCCTGCTCCTCCACACTGCTGATCTTCAGCCCACTCCCTGCTCCACCACACCGCTGATCTTCAGACCACTCCCTGCTCCTCCACACCGCTGATCTTCAGCCCACTCCATGCGCCTACACACTGCTGATTTTCAGACCACTCCCTGCTCCTCCACACTGCTGATCTTCAGCCCACTCCATGCGCCTACACACTGCTGATCTTCAGCCCACTCCCTGCTCCTCCACGCTGCTGATCTTCAGCCCACTCCCTGATCCTCCACACCGCTGATCTTCAGCCCACTCCCTGCTCCTCCACACCGCTGATCTTCAGCCCACTCCCTGCTCCTCCATGCTGCTGATCTTCAGCCCACTCCCTGCTCCTCCACGCTGCTGATCTTCACACCACTCCCTGCTCCTCCGCACCGCCGATCTTCAGCCCACGCCCTGCTCCTCCACACCGCTGATCTTCAGACCCTCACACCGCTCATCCACAGCGCTGATCTTCAGCCCACTCGCTGCTCCTCCACACCGCTGATCTTCAGCCCACTCCCTGCTCCTCCACAATGATGATCTTCAGCCCACTCCCTGCTCCTCCACACTGCTGATCTTCAGCCCACTCCCTGCTCCTCCACACCGCTGATCTTCAGCCCACACCCTTCTCCTCCACACCACCGATCTTCAGACCACTCCCTGCTCCTCCACACCACCGATCTTCAGCCCACTCCCTGCTCCTCCACACTGCCGATCTTTAGCCCAATCCCTGCTCCTCCACACTGCTGATCTTCAGACCACGCCCTGCTCGTCCACACCTCTGATCTTCAGACAACTCCCTGCTCCTCCACGTTGCTGATTTCAGCCCACTCCCTGCTCCTCCACACTGCTGATCTTCAGACCACGCCCTGCTCCTCCACACCTCTGGTCTTCAGACCACTCCCTGCTCCTCCACACCTCTGGTCTTCAGACCACTCCCTGCTCCTCCACGTTGCTGACCTTCAGCCCACTCCCTGCTCCTCCACACTGCTGATCTTCAGCCCACTCCCTGCTCCTCCACACCGCTGATCTTCAGCCCACTCCCTGCTCCTCCACACTGCTGATCTTCAGACCACTCCCCGATCCTCCACGCTGCCGATCTTCAGCCCACTCCCTGCTCCTCCACACCACCGATCTTCAGACCACTCCCTGCTCCTCCACACTGCTGATCTTCAGCCCACTCCCTGCTCCTCCACGTTGCTGATCTTCAGACAACTCCCTGCGCCTCCACACTGCTGATCTTCAGCCCACTCCCTGCTCCTCCACGCTGCTGATCTTCAGCCCACTCCCTGCTCCTCCACACTGCTGATCTTCAGACCACTCCCTGCTCCTCCACACTGCTGATCTTCAGACCACTGCCTGCTCCTCCACACTGCTGATCTTCAGACCACTCCCTGCTCCTGCAGGTTGCTGATCTTCAGACCACTCCCTGCTCCTCCACGCTGCTGATCTTCAGCCCACTCCCTGCTCCTCCACGCTGCTGATCTTCAGCCCACTCCGTGCTCCTCCACACTGCTGATCTTCAGCCCACTCCCTTCTCCTCCACACTGCTGATCTTCAGACCACTCCTTGCTCCTCCACACCTCTGATCTTCAGCCCACTCCCTGCTCCTCCATGCTGCTGATCTTCAGCCCACTCCCTGCTCCTCCACACTGCTGATCTTCAGACCACTCCTTGCTCCTCCACAGCTCTGATCTTCAGACCACGCCGTGCTCCTCCGCAACGCTGATCTTCAGACCACTCCCTGCTCCGCCACACCGCTGATCTTCAGACCACTCCCTGCTCCTCCACACCACTTATCTTCAGACAACACCCTGCCCCTCCACACCGCTGATCTTCAGCCCACTCCCTGCTCCTCCATGCTGCTGATCTTCAGCCCACTCCCAGCACCTCCACGCCGCTGATCTTCACACCACTCCCTGCTGCTCCACACCACCGATCTTCAGACACTCCCCTCGCTCCTCCACACCGCTGATCTTCAGACCGTCACACCGCTCCTCCATACCGCTGATCTTCAGCCCACTCGCTGCTCCGCCACGCTGCTGATCTTCAGACACTCCCTGCTCCTCCACACTGCTGATCTTCAGACACTCCCTGCTCCTCCACACTGCTGATGTTCAGGCCACTCCCTGCTCCTCCACACTGCTGATCTTCAGACACTCCCTGCTCCTCCACACTGCTGATCTTCAGCCCAGTCCCTGCTCCTCCACACTGCTGATCTTCAGACCACTCCCTGCTTCTCCAGGCTGCTGATCTTCAGCCCATTCCCTGCTCCTCCGAGCTGTTGATCTTCAGACACTCCCTGCTCCTCCACACTGCTGATCTTCAGCCCACTCCCTGCTCCTCCACACTGCTGATCTTCAGACCACTCGTTGCTCCTCCGCACCGCCGATCTTCAGACAACTCCCTGCTCCGCCACGCTGCTGATCTTCAGCCCACTCCCTGCTCTGCCACACTACCGATCTTCAGCCCACTCCCTGCTCCTCCACACCGTTGATCTTCAGACCACTCACTGCTCCTCCACGCTGCCGATCTTCAGACCACTCCCTGCTTCTCCACACCACCAATCTTCAGACCACTCCCTGCTCCTCCACACCGCTGATCTTCAGACCCATTCCCTGCTCCTCCACACCACCGATCTTCAGCCCACTCCCTGCTCCTCCACACCGCTGATCTTCAGACCACTCCCTGCTCCTCCACGCTGCTGATCTTCAGCCCACTCCCTGCTCCTCCACACTGCTGATCTTCAGCCCTCTCCCTGCTCCTCCACACTGCTGATCTTCAGACCACTCCCTGCTCCTCCACACTGCTGATCTTCAGCCCAATCCCTGCTCCTCCACACTGCTGATCTTCAGACCACTCCCTGCTCCTCCACACTGCTGATCTTCAGCCCACTGCCTGCTCCTCCACACCGCTGATCTTCAGACCACTCCCTGCTCCTCCACAGTGCTGATCTTCAGCCCACTCCCTGCTCCTCCACACTGCTGATCTTCAGACCACTCCCTGCTCCTCCACACTGCTGATCTTCAGCCCACTCCCTGCTCCACCACACCGCTGATCTTCAGACCACTCCCTGCTCCTCCACACCGCTGATCTTCAGCCCATTCCATGCGCCTACACACTGCTGATCTTCATACCACTCCCTGCTCCTCCACACTGCTGATCTTCAGCCCACTCCATGCGCCTACACACTGCTGATCTTCAGCCCACTCCCTGCTCCTCCACGCTGCTGATCTTCAGCCCACTCCCTGATCCTCCACACCGCTGATCTTCAGCCCACTCCCTGCTCCTCCATGCTGCTGATCTTCAGCCCACTCCCTGCACCTCCACGCTGCTGATCTTCACACCACTCCCTGCTGCTCCGCACCACCGATCTTCAGACACTCCCCTCGCTCCTCCACACCGCTGATCTTCAGACCTTCACACCGCTCCTCCATACCGCTGATCTTCAGCCCACTCGCTGCTCCGCCATGCTGCTGATCTTCAGACCCATTCCCTGCTCCTCCACACCACCGATCTTCAGCCCACTCCCTGCTCCTCCACACCGCTGATCTTCAGACCACTCCCTGCTCCTCCACGCTGCTGATCTTCAGCCCACTCCCTGCTCCTCCACACTGCTGATCTTCAGCCCACTCCCTGCTCCTCCACACTGCTGATCTTCAGACCACTCCCTGCTCCTCCACACTGCTGATCTTCAGACGACGCCCTGCTCCTCCACACCGCTGATCTTAACCCCCTCCCTGCTCCTCCACACCGCTGATATTCAGACCACTCCCTGCTCCACCACACTGCTGATCTTCAGCCCACTCCCTGCTCCTCCACACCGCTGATCTTCAGACCACTCCCTGCTCCTCCACAGTGCTGATCTTCAGCCCACTCCCTGCTCCTCCACACTGCTGATCTTCAGACCACTCCCTGCTCCTCCACACTGCTGATCTTCAGCCCACTCCCTGCTCCACCACACCGCTGATCTTCAGACCACTCCCTGCTCCTCCACACCGCTGATCTTCAGCCCATTCCATGCGCCTACACACTGCTGATCTTCAGACCACTCCCTGCTCCTCCACACTGCTGATCTTCAGCCCACTCCATGCGCCTACACACTGCTGATCTTCAGCCCACTCCCTGCTCCTCCACGCTGCTGATCTTCAGCCCACTCCCTGATCCTCCACACCGCTGATCTTCAGCCCACTCCCTGCTCCTCCACACCGCTGATCTTCAGCCCACTCCCTGCTCCTCCATGCTGCTGATCTTCAGCCCACTCCCTGCTCCTCCACGCTGCTGATCTTCACACCACTCCCTGCTCCTCCGCACCGCCGATCTTCAGCCCACGCCCTGCTCCTCCACACCGCTGATCTTGAGACCCTCACACCGCTCATCCACAGCGCTGATCTTCAGCCCACTCGCTGCTCCTCCACACCGCTGATCTTCAGCCCACTCCCTGCTCCTCCACAATGATGATCTTCAGCCCACTCCCTGCTCCTCCACACTGCTGATCTTCAGCCCACTCCCTGCTCCTCCACACCGCTGATCTTCAGCCCACTCCCTTCTCCTCCACACCACCGATCTTCAGACCACTCCCTGCTCCTCCACACCACCGATCTTCAGCCCACTCCCTGCTCCTCCACACTGCCGATTTTTAGCCCAATCCCTGCTCCTCCACACTGCTGATCTTCAGACCACGCCCTGCTCCTCCACACCTCTGGTCTTCAGACCACTCCCTGCTCCTCCACACCTCTGGTCTTCAGACCACTCCCTGCTCCTCCACGTTGCTGATCTTCAGCCCACTCCCTGCTCCTCCACACTGCTGATCTTCAGCCCACTCCCTGCTCCTCCACACCGCTGATCTTCAGACCACTCCCTGCTCCTCCACACTGCTGATCTTCAGACCACTCCCCGATCCTCCACGCTGCCGATCTTCAGCCCACTCCCTGCTCCTCCACACCACCGATCTTCAGACCACTCCCTGCTCCTCCACACCACCGATCTTCAGCCCACTCCCTGCTCCTCCACACCGCTGATCTTCAGACCACTCCCTGCTCCTCCACACCACCGATCTTCAGCCCACTCCCTGCTCCTCCACGCTGCTGCTCTTCAGCCCACTCCCTGCTCCTCCACACCGCTGATCTTCAGCCCACTCCCTGCTCCTCCATGTTGCTGATCTTCAGACAACTCCCTGCTCCTCCACACTGCTGATCTTCAGACCACTCCCTGCTCCTCCACACTGCTGATCTTCAGACCACTCCCTGCTCCTCCACACTGCTGATCTTCAGACCACTCCCTGCTCCTGCAGGTTGCTGATCTTCAGACCACTCCCTGCTCCTCCACGCTGCTGATCTTCAGCCCACTCCCTGCTCCTCCACGCTGCTGATCTTCAGCCCACTCCCTGCTCCTCCACACTGCTGATCTTCAGCCCACTCCCTTCTCCTCCACACTGCTGATCTTCAGACCACTCCTTGCTCCTCCACACCTCTGATCTTCAGACCACTCCCTGCTCCTCCGCACCGCCGATCTTCAGCCCACTCCCTGCTCCTCCACGCTGCTGATCTTCAGCCCACTCCCTGCTCTTCCACACTGCTGATCTTCAGACCACTCCTTGCTCCTCCACACCTCTGATCTTCAGCCCACTCCCTGCTCCTCCACGCTGCTGATCTTCAGACCACTCCTTGCTCCTCCACACTGCTGATCTTCAGACCACTCCTTGCTCCTCCACAGCTCTGATCTTCAGACCACGCCGTGCTCCTCCGCACCGCTGATCTTCAGACCACTCCCTGCTCTGCCACACCGCTGATCTTCAGACCACTCCCTGCTCCTCCACACCGCTTATCATCAGACAACTCCCTGCTCCTCCACACCGCTGATCTTCAGCCCACTTCCTGCTCCTCCACACCGCTGATCTTCAGCCCACTCCCTGCTCCTCCATGCTGCTGATCTTCAGCCCACTCCCTGCACCTCCACGCCGCTGATCTTCACACCACTCCCTGCTGCTCCGCACCACCGATCTTCAGACACTCCCCTCGCTCCTCCGCAACGCTGATCTTCAGACCCTCACACCGCTCCTCCATACCGCTGATCTTCAGCCCACTCGCTGCTCCGCCACGCTGCTGATCTTCAGACACTCCCTGCTCCTCCACACTGCTGATGTTCAGCCCACTCCCTGCTCCTCCACACTGCTGATCTTCAGACACTCCCTGCTCCTCCACACTGCTGATCTTCAGCCCACTCCGTGCTCCTCCACACTGCTGATCTTCAGACCACTCCCTGCTTCTCCAGGCTGCTGATCTTCAGCCCATTCCCTGCTCCTCCGAGCTGTTGATCTTCAGACACTCCCTGCTCCTCCACACTGCTGATCTTCAGCCCACTCCCTGCTCCTCCACACTGTTGATCTTCAGACCACTCCCTGCTCCTCCGCACCGCCGATCTTCAGACCACTCCCTGCTCCGCCACGCTGCTGATCTTCAGCCCACTCCCGGCTCTGCCACACTACCGATCTTCAGCCTACTCCCTGCTCCTCCACACCGCTGACCTTCAGACCACTCCCTGCTCCTCCACGCTGCCGATCTTCAGACCACTCCCTGCTTCTCCACACCACCAATCTTCAGACCACTCCCTGCTCCTCCGCACCGCTGATCTTCAGACCCATTCCCTGCTCCTGCAGATTGCTGATCTTCAGACCACTCCCTGCTCCTCCACGCTGCTGATCTTCAGCCCACTCCCTGCTCCTCCACGCTGCTGATCTTCAGCCCACTCCCTGCTCCTCCACACTGCTGATCTTCAGCCCACTCCCTTCTCCTCCACACTGCTGGTCTTCAGACCACTCCTTGCTCCTCCACACCTCTGATCTTCAGACCACTCCCTGCTCCTCCACACTGCTGATCTTCAGCCCAATCCCTGCTCCTCCACACTGCTGATCTTCAGACCACTCCCTGCTCCTCCACACTGCTGATCTTCAGACGACGCCCTGCTCCTCCACACCGCTGATCTTAACCCCCTCCCTGCTCCTCCACACCGCTGATCTTCAGACCACTCCCTGCTCCACCACACTGCTGATCTTCAGCCCACTCCCTGCTCCTCCACACCGCTGATCTTCAGACCACTCCCTGCTCCTCCACAGTGCTGATCTTCAGCCCACTCCCTGCTCCTCCACACTGCTGATCTTCAGACCACTCCCTGCTCCTCCACACTGCTGATCTTCAGCCCACTCCCTGCTCCACCACACCGCTGATCTTCAGACCACTCCCTGCTCCTCCACACCGCTGATCTTCAGCCCATTCCATGCGCCTACACACTGCTGATCTTCAGACCACTCCCTGCTCCTCCACACTGCTGATCTTCAGCCCACTCCATGCGCCTACACACTGCTGATTTCAGCCCACTCCCTGCTCCTCCACGCTGCTGATCTTCAGCCCACTCCCTGATCCTCCACACCGCTGATCTTCAGCCCACTCCCTGCTCCTCCACACCGCTGATCTTCAGCCCACTCCCTGCTCCTCCATGCTGCTGATCTTCAGCCCACTCCCTGCTCCTCCACGCTGCTGATCTTCACACCACTCCCTGCTCCTCCGCACCGCCGATCTTCAGCCCACGCCCTGCTCCTCCACACCGCTGATCTTGAGACCCTCACACCGCTCATCCACAGCGCTGATCTTCAGCCCACTCGCTGCTCCTCCACACCGCTGATCTTCAGCCCACTCCCTGCTCCTCCACAATGATGATCTTCTGCCCACTCCCTGCTCCTCCACACTGCTGATCTTCAGCCCACTCCCTGCTCCTCCACACCGCTGATCTTCAGCCCACTCCCTTCTCCTCCACACCACCGATCTTCAGACCACTCCCTGCTCCTCCACACCACCGATCTTCAGCCCACTCCCTGCTCCTCCACACTGCCGATCTTTAGCCCAATCCCTGCTCCTCCACACTGCTGATCTTCAGACCACGCCCTGCTCATCCACACCTCTGATCTTCAGACAACTCCCTGCTCCTCCACGTTGCTGATTTCAGCCCACTCCCTGCTCCTCCACACTGCTGATCTTCAGACCACGCCCTGCTCCTCCACACCTCTGGTCTTCAGACCACTCCCTGCTCCTCCACACCTCTGGTCTTCAGACCACTCCCTGCTCCTCCACGTTGCTGATCTTCAGCCCACTCCCTGCTCCTCCACACTGCTGATCTTCAGCCCACTCCCTGCTCCTCCACACCGCTGATCTTCAGACCACTCCCTGCTCCTCCACACTGCTGATCTTCAGACCACTCCCCGATCCTCCACGCTGCCGATCTTCAGCCCACTCCCTGCTCCTCCACACCACCGATCTTCAGACCACTCCCTGCTCCTCCACACCACCGATCTTCAGCCCACTCCCTGCTCCTCCACACCGCTGATCTTCAGACCACTCCCTGCTCCTCCACACCACCGATCTTCAGCCCACTCCCTGCTCCTCCACGCTGCTGCTCTTCAGCCCACTCCCTGCTCCTCCACACCGCTGATCTTCAGCCCACTCCCTGCTCCTCCATGTTGCTGATCTTCAGACAACTCCCTGCTCCTCCACACTGCTGATCTTCAGACCACTCCCTGCTCCTCCACACTGCTGATCTTCAGACCACTCCCTGCTCCTCCACACTGCTGATCTTCAGACCACTCCCTGCTCCTGCAGGTTGCTGATCTTCAGACCACTCCCTGCTCCTCCACGCTGCTGATCTTCAGCCCACTCCCTGCTCCTCCACGCTGCTGATCTTCAGCCCACTCCCTGCTCCTCCACACTGCTGATCTTCAGCCCACTCCCTTCTCCTCCACACTGCTGATCTTCAGACCACTCCTTGCTCCTCCACACCTCTGATCTTCAGACCACTCCCTGCTCCTCCGCACCGCCGATCTTCAGCCCACTCCCTGCTCCTCCACGCTGCTGATCTTCAGCCCACTCCCTGCTCTTCCACACTGCTGATCTTCAGACCACTCCTTGCTCCTCCACACCTCTGATCTTCAGCCCACTCCCTGCTCCTCCACGCTGCTGATCTTCAGACCACTCCATGCTCCTCCACACTGCTGATCTTCAGACCACTCCTTGCTCCTCCACAGCTCTGATCTTCAGACCACGCCGTGCTCCTCCGCACCGCTGATCTTCAGACCACTCCCTGCTCTGCCACACCGCTGATCTTCAGACCACTCCCTGCTCCTCCACACCGCTTATCATCAGACAACTCCCTGCTCCTCCACACCGCTGATCTTCAGCCCACTTCCTGCTCCTCCACACCGCTGATCTTCAGCCCACTCCCTGCTCCTCCATGCTGCTGATCTTCAGCCCACTCCCTGCACCTCCACGCCGCTGATCTTCACACCACTCCCTGCTGCTCCGCACCACCGATCTTCAGACACTCCCCTCGCTCCTCCGCAACGCTGATCTTCAGACCCTCACACCGCTCCTCCATACCGCTGATCTTCAGCCCACTCGCTGCTCCGCCACGCTGCTGATCTTCAGACACTCCCTGCTCCTCCACACTGCTGATGTTCAGCCCACTCCCTGCTCCTCCACACTGCTGATCTTCAGACAGTCCCTGCTCCTCCACACTGCTGATCTTCAGCCCACTCCCTGCTCCTCCACACTGCTGATCTTCAGACCACTCCCTGCTTCTCCAGGCTGCTGATCTTCAGCCCATTCCCTGCTCCTCCGAGCTGTTGATCTTCAGACACTCCCTGCTCCTCCACACTGCTGATCTTCAGCCCACTCCCTGCTCCTCCACACTGTTGATCTTCAGACCACTCCCTGCTCCTCCGCACCGCCGATCTTCAGACCACTCCCTGCTCCGCCACGCTGCTGATCTTCAGCCCACTCCCGGCTCTGCCACACTACCGATCTTCAGCCTACTCCCTGCTCCTCCACACCGTTGACCTTCAGACCACTCCCTGCTCCTCCACGCTGCCGATCTTCAGACCACTCCCTGCCTCTCCACACCACCAATCTTCAGACCACTCCCTGCTCCTCCACACCGCTGATCTTCAGACCCATTCCCTGCTCCTGCAGGTTGCTGATCTTCAGACCACTCCCTGCTCCTCCACGCTGCTGATCTTCAGCCCACTCCCTGCTCCTCCACGCTGCTGATCTTCAGCCCACTCCCTGCTCCTCCACACTGCTGATCTTCAGCCCACTCCCTTCTCCTCCACACTGCTGGTCTTCAGACCACTCCTTGCTCCTCCACACCTCTGATCTTCAGACCACTCCCTGCTCCTCCGCACCGCCGATCTTCAGCCCACTCCCTGCTCCTCCATGCTGCTGATCTTCAGCCCACTCCCTGCTCCTCCACACTGCTGATCTTCAGACCTCTCCTTGCTCCTCCACACCTCTGATCTTCAGCCCACTCCCTGCTCCTCCACGCTGCTGATCTTCAGCCCACTCCCTGCTCCTCCACACCGCTGATCTTCAGCCCACTCCCTGCTCCACCACGCCGCTGATCTTCAGACCACTCCCTGCTCCGCCACACTGCCAATCTTCAGCCCACTCCCTGCTCCTCCACGCTGCCGATCTTCAGACACTTACCGCTCTTGCACGCTGCTGATCTTCAGACAACTCCCTTCTCCTCCACACTGCCAATCTTCAGACCCACTCCCTGCTCCTCTACACTGCTGATCTTCAGACCACTCCCTGCTCCTCCACACTGCCAATCTTCAGACCACTCCCTGCTCCTCCACGCTGCCGATCTTCAGACCACTCCCTGCTCCTCCGCACCGCTGATCTTCAGCCCTCTCCCTGCTCCTCCACACCGCCGATCTTCAGCCCTCTCCCTCCTCCTCCACGCTGCTGATCTTCAGACCCACCCCACTCCTCCTCCATGCTGCTGATCTTCAGACCACTCCCTGCTCCTCCACACCACTGATCTTCAGCCCACTCCCTGCTCCTCCACACTGCTGATCTTCAGCCCACTCCCTGCTCCTCCACACTGCTGAGCTTCACACCAATTCCTTCTCCTGCACGTTGCTGATCTTCAGACCACTCCCTGCTCCTCCACGCTGCTGATCTTCAGCCCACTCCCTGCTCCTCCACACCACTGATTTTCAGCCCACTCCCTGCTCCTCCACACTGCTGATCTTCAGCCCACTCCCTGCTCCTCCACACTGCTGATCTTCAGACCACTACTTCCTCCTCCACACCTCTGATCTTCAGACCACTCCCTACTCCTCCGTCCCGCCGATCTTCAGACCACTCCCTGCTCCTCCACCCTGCCGATCTTCAGACCAATCCCTGCTCCTCCACACTGCTGATCTTCAGCCCAATCCCTGCTCCTCCACACTGCTGATCTTCAGCCCACTCCCTGCTCCTCCACACTGCTGATCTTCAGCCCACTCCCTGCTCCTCCACACTGCTGATCTTCAGACCACTCCTTGCTCCTCCACACCTCTGATCTTCCGACCACTCTCTGCTCCTCCGCACCGCTGATATTCAGACCACTCCCTGCTCCCCCACATCGCTGATATTCAGACCACGCCCTGCTGCTCCGCACCGCTGATCTTCAGACCACTACCTGCTCCTCCACACTGCTGATCTTCAGACCACTCCCTGCTCCTCCACACCGCTGATCTTCAGCCCACTCCCTGCTCCTCCACACCGCTGATCTTCAGCCCACTCCCTGCTCCTCCACACCGCTGATCTTCAGACCATTCCCTGATCCGGCTCACTGCTGATCTTCAGACCACTCCCTGCTCCTCCACGCTGCTGATCTTCAGACCACTCCCTGCTCCTCCACACCGCTGACCTTCAGCCCACTCCCTGCTCCTCCACACCGCTGATCTTCAGCCCACTCCCTGCTCCTCCATGCTGCTGATCTTCAGCCCACTCCCTGCTCCTCCACGCTGCTGATCTTCACACCACTCCCTGCTCCTCCGCACCGCCGATCTTCAGACCCTCCCCTCGCTCCTCCACACCGCTGATCTTCAGCCCACTCCCTGCTCCTCCACACCGCTGATATTCAGACCCTCACACCGCTCCTCCGCACCGCTGATATTCAGACCACTCCCTGCTCCCCCACATCGCTGATATTCAGACCACGCCCTGCTGCTCCGCACCGCTGATCTTCAGACCACTACCTGCTCCTCCACACTGCTGATCTTCAGACCACTCCCTGCTCCTCCACATCGCTGATCTTCAGCCCACTCGCTGCTCCTCCACACCGCTGATCTTCAGCCCACTCCCTGCTCCTCCACACTGATGATCTTCAGCCCACTCCCTGCTCCTCCACACTGCTGATCTTCAGCCCACTCCCTGCTCCTCCACACCGCTGATCTTCAGCCCACGCCCTGCTCCTCCACACTGCTGATCTTCAGACCACTCCCTGCTCCTCCACACCGCTGATCTTCAGCCCGCTCCCTTCTCCTCCACACCACCGATCTTCAGACCACTCCCTGCTCCTCCACACCACCGATCGTCAGCCCACTCCCTGCTCCTCCACACTGCTGATCTTCAGACCATGCCCTGCTCCTCCACACTGCTGATCTTCAGACCATTCCCTGCTCCTCCACACCGCTGATCTTCAGCCCACTCCCTGCTCCTCCACACCGCTGATCTTCAGACCACTCCCTGCTCCTCCACACTGCTGATCTTCAGACCACTCCTTGCTCCTCCACACCACCGACCTTCAGCCCACTCCCTGCTCCTCCACACCGCTGATCTTCAGCCCACTCCCTGCTCCTCAACGTTGCTGATCTTCAGACAACTCCCTGCGCCTACACACTGCTGATCTTCAGCCCACTCCCTGCTCCTCCACACTGCTGATCTTCAGCCAACTCCCTGCTCCTCCACACTGCTGATCTTCAGACCACTCCCTGCTCCTCCGCAGTGCTGATCTTCAGACCACTCCCTGCTCCTCCACACTGCTGATCTTCAGACCACTCCCTGCTCCTGCAGGTTGCTGATCTTCAGACCACTCCCTGCTCCTCCACGCTGCTGATCTTCAGCCCAACTCCCTGCTCCTCCACGCTGCTGACCTTCAGCCCACTCCCTGCTCCTCCACGCTGCTGATCTTCAGCCCACTCCCTGCTCCTCCACACTGCTGACCTTCAGACCACTCCTTGCTCCTCCACACCTCTGATCTTCAGACCACTCCCTGCTCCTCCGCACCGCCGATCTTCAGCCCACTCCCTGCTCCTCCACGCTGCTGATCTTCAGCCCACTCCCTGCTCCTCCACACTGCTGATCTTCAGACCACTCCTTGCTCCTCCACACCTCTGATCTTCAGACCAGGCCCTGCTCATCCGCACTGCTGATCTTCAGACCACTCCCTGCTCCTCCACACCGCTGATCTTCAGACCACGCCTTGCTCCTCCGCCCTGCTGATCTTCAGACCACTCCCTGCTCCTCCACACCGCTGATCTTCAGACCACTCCCTGCTCCTCCACACCGCTGATCTTCAGACCACTCCCTGCTCCTCCACACCGCTGATCTTCAGCCCACTCCCTGCTCCTCCACACCGCTGATCTTCAGCCCACTCCCTGCTCCTCCACACCGCTGATCTTCAGCCCACTCCCTGCTCCTCCACGCTGCTGATCTTCACACCACTCCCTGCTGCTCCGCACCGCCGATCTTCAGACACTCCCCTTGCTCCTCCACACCGCTGATCTTCAGACCCTCACACCGCTCCTCCATACCGCTGATCTTCAGCCCACTCGCTGCTCCGCCACGCTGCTGATCTTCAGACACTCCCTGCTCCTCCACACTGCTGATCTTCAGACACTCCCTGCTCCTCCACACTGCTGATGTTCAGCCCACTCCCTGCTCCTCCACACTGCTGATCTTCAGACACTCCCTGCTCCTCCACACTGCTGATCTTCAGCCCACTCCCTGCTCCTCCACACTGCTGATCTTCAGACCACTCCCTGCTCCTCCACGCTGCTGATCTTCAGCCCATTCCCTGCTCCTCCGAGCTGTTGATCTTCAGACACTCCCTGCTCCTCCACACTGCTGATCTTCAGCCCACTCCCTGCTCCTCCACACTGCTGATCTTCAGACCACTCCCTGCTCCTCCGCACCGCCGATCTTCAGACCACTCCCTGCTCCGCCACGCTGCTGATCTTCAGCCCACTCCCTGCTCTGCCACACTACCGATCTTCAGCCCACTCCCTGCTCCTCCACACCGCTGATCTTCAGACCACTCCCTGCTCCTCCACGCTGCCGATCTTCAGACCACTCCCTGCTTCTCCACACCACCAATCTTCAGACCACTCCCTGCTCCTCCACACCGCTGATCTTCAGACCACTTCCTGCTCCTCCACGCTGCCGATCTTCAGACCCACTCCCTGCTACTCCACACCACCGATCTTCAGCCCACTCCCTGCTCCTCCACACCGCTGATCTTCTGACCACTCCCTGCTCCTCCACACTGCTGATCTTCAGCCCACTCCCTGCTCCTCCACACTGCTGATCTTCAGCCCACTCGCTGCTCCACCACTCCGCTGATCTTCAGACCACTCCCTGCTCCTCCACGCTGCCGATCTTCAGCCCACTGCCTGCTCCTCCACACCTGCGATCTTCAGACCACTCCCTGATTCTACACAAAGCTGATCTTCAGCCCTCTCCCTGCTCCTCCACACTGCTGATCTTCAGCCCTCTCCCTGCTCCTCCACGCTGCTGATCTTCAGACCACTCCCTGCTCCTCCACACCGCTGATCTTCAGCCCACTCCCTGCTCCTCCACACTGCTGATCTTCAGACCACCCCACTGCTCCTCCACACCGCTGATCTTCAGCCCACTCGCTGCTCCTCCATACCGCTGATCTTCAGCCCACTCGCTGCTCCTCCACACCGCTGATCTTCAGCCCACTCGCTGCTCCTCCACGCCGCAGATCTTCAGCCCACTCCCTGCTCCTCCACACCGCTGATCTTCAGCCCACTCCCTGCTCCACCACTCCGCTGATCTTCAGACCACTCCCTGCTCCGCCACACTGCCAATCTTCAGCCCACTCCCTGCTCCTCCACGCTGCCGATCTTCAGACACTTACCGCTCTTCCACGCTGCTGATCTTCAGCCCAATCCCTGCTCCTCCACACGGCTGATCTTCAGACCACTCCCTGCTCCTCCACACTGCTGATCTTCAGCCCACTCCCTGCTCCTCCACACCGCTGATCTTCAGACCACTCCCTGCTCCTCCACACTGCTGATCTTCAGCCCACTCCGTGCTCCTCCACACCGCTGATCTTCAGACCACTCCCTGCTCCTCCACACTGCTGATCTTCAGCCCACTCCCTGCTCCTCCACACTGCTGATCTTCAGACCACTCCCTGCTCCTCCACACTGCTGATCTTCAGCCCACTCCCTGCTCCACCACACCGCTGATCTTCAGACCACTCTCTGCTCCTCCACGCTGCCGATCTTCAGCCCACTCCCTGCTCCTCCACACCACCGATCTTCAGACCAGTCCCTGCTCCTCCACACCGCTGATCTTCAGCCCACTCCCTGCTCCTCCACACTGCTGATCTTCAGCCCTCTCCCTGCTCCTCCACGCTGCTGATCTTCAGACCACTCCCTGCTCCTCCACACCGCTGATCTTCAGCCCACTCCCTGCTCCTCCACACTGCTGATCTTCAGACCACCCCACTGCTCCTCCACACCGCTGATCTTCAGCCCACTCGCTGCTCCTCCACACCGCTGATCTTCAGCCCACTCGCTGCTCCTCCACACCGCTGATCTTCAGCCCACTCCCTGCTCCTCCACGCTGCTGATCTTCAGACCACTCCCTGCTCTGCCACGCTGCTGATCTTCAGACCACTCCCTGCTCCTCCACACCACCAATCTTCAGACCACTCCCTGCTCCTCCACACTGCTGATCTTCAGACCACTCCCTGCTCCTCCACACTGCTGATCTTCAGCCCACTCCCTGCTCCTCCACACTGTTGATCTTCAGACCACTCACTGCTCCTCCGCACCGCCGATCTTCAGACCACTCCCTGCTCCGCCACGCTGCTGATCTTCAGCCCACTCCCGGCTCTGCCACACTACCGATCTTCAGCCTACTCCCTGCTCCTCCACACCGCTGACCTTCAGACCACTCCCTGCTCCTCCACGCTGCCGATCTTCAGACCACTCCCTGCTTCTCCACACCACCAATCTTCAGACCACTCCCTGCTCCTCCGCACCGCTGATCTTCAGACCCATTCCCTGCTCCTGCAGATTGCTGATCTTCAGACCACTCCCTGCTCCTCCACGCTGCTGATCTTCAGCCCACTCCCTGCTCCTCCACGCTGCTGATCTTCAGCCCACTCCCTGCTCCTCCACACTGCTGATCTTCAGCCCACTCCCTTCTCCTCCACACTGCTGGTCTTCAGACCACTCCTTGCTCCTCCACACCTCTGATCTTCAGACCACTCCCTGCTCCTCCACACTGCTGATCTTCAGCCCAATCCCTGCTCCTCCACACTGCTGATCTTCAGACCACTCCCTGCTCCTCCACACTGCTGATCTTCAGACGACGCCCTGCTCCTCCACACCGCTGATCTTAACCCCCTCCCTGCCCCTCCACACCGCTGATCTTCAGACCACTCCCTGCTCCACCACACTGCTGATCTTCAGCCCACTCCCTGCTCCTCCACACCGCTGATCTTCAGACCACTCCCTGCTCCTCCACAGTGCTGATCTTCAGCCCACTCGCTGCTCCTCCACACTGCTGATCTTCAGACCACTCCCTGCTCCTCCACACTGCTGATCTTCAGCCCACTCCCTGCTCCACCACACCGCTGATCTTCAGACCACTCCCTGCTCCTCCACACCGCTGATCTTCAGCCCATTCCATGCGCCTACACACTGCTGATCTTCAGACCACTCCCTGCTCCTCCACACTGCTGATCTTCAGCCCACTCCATGCGCCTACACACTGCTGATTTCAGCCCACTCCCTGCTCCTCCACGCTGCTGATCTTCAGCCCACTCCCTGATCCTCCACACCGCTGATCTTCAGCCCACTCCCTGCTCCTCCACACCGCTGATCTTCAGCCCACTCCCTGCTCCTCCATGCTGCTGATCTTCAGCCCACTCCCTGCTCCTCCACGCTGCTGATCTTCACACCACTCCCTGCTCCTCCGCACCGCCGATCTTCAGCCCACGCCCTGCTCCTCCACACCGCTGATCTTGAGACCCTCACACCGCTCATCCACAGCGCTGATCTTCAGCCCACTCGCTGCTCCTCCACACCGCTGATCTTCAGCCCACTCCCTGCTCCTCCACAATGATGATCTTCAGCCCACTCCCTGCTCCTCCACACTGCTGATCTTCAGCCCACTCCCTGCTCCTCCACACCGCTGATCTTCAGCCCACTCCCTTCTCCTCCACACCACCGATCTTCAGACCACTCCCTGCTCCTCCACACCACCGATCTTCAGCCCACTCCCTGCTCCTCCACACTGCCGATCTTTAGCCCAATCCCTGCTCCTCCACACTGCTGATCTTCAGACCACGCCCTGCTCATCCACACCTCTGATCTTCAGACAACTCCCTGCTCCTCCACGTTGCTGATTTCAGCCCACTCCCTGCTCCTCCACACTGCTGATCTTCAGACCACGCCCTGCTCCTCCACACCTCTGGTCTTCAGACCACTCCCTGCTCCTCCACACCTCTGGTCTTCAGACCACTCCGTGCTCCTCCACGTTGCTGATCTTCAGCCTACTCCCTGCTCCTCCACACTGCTGATCTTCAGCCCACTCCCTGCTCCTCCACACCGCTGATCTTCAGACCACTCCCTGCTCCTCCACACTGCTGATCTTCAGACCACTCCCCGATCCTCCACGCTGCCGATCTTCAGCCCACTCCCTGCTCCTCCACACCACCGATCTTCAGACCACTCCCTGCTCCTCCACACCACCGATCTTCAGCCCACTCCCTGCTCCTCCACACCGCTGATCTTCAGACCACTCCCTGCTCCTCCACACCACCGATCTTCAGCCCACTCCCTGCTCCTCCACGCTGCTGCTCTTCAGCCCACTCCCTGCTCCTCCACACCGCTGATCTTCAGCCCACTCCCTGCTCCTCCATGTTGCTGATCTTCAGACAACTCCCTGCTCCTCCACACTGCTGATCTTCAGACCACTCCCTGCTCCTCCACACTGCTGATCTTCAGACCACTCCCTGCTCCTCCACACTGCTGATCTTCAGACCACTCCCTGCTCCTGCAGGTTGCTGATCTTCAGACCACTCCCTGCTCCTCCACGCTGCTGATCTTCAGCCCACTCCCTGCTCCTCCACGCTGCTGATCTTCAGCCCACTCCCTGCTCCTCCACACTGCTGATCTTCAGCCCACTCCCTTCTCCTCCACACTGCTGATCTTCAGACCACTCCTTGCTCCTCCACACCTCTGATCTTCAGACCACTCCCTGCTCCTCCGCACCGCCGATCTTCAGCCCACTCCCTGCTCCTCCACGCTGCTGATCTTCAGCCCACTCCCTGCTCTTCCACACTGCTGATCTTCAGACCACTCCTTGCTCCTCCACACCTCTGATCTTCAGCCCACTCCCTGCTCCTCCACGCTGCTGATCTTCAGACCACTCCATGCTCCTCCACACTGCTGATCTTCAGACCACTCCTTGCTCCTCCACAGCTCTGATCTTCAGACCACGCCGTGCTCCTCCGCACCGCTGATCTTCAGACCACTCCCTGCTCTGCCACACCGCTGATCTTCAGACCACTCCCTGCTCCTCCACACCGCTTATCATCAGACAACTCCCTGCTCCTCCACACCGCTGATCTTCAGCCCACTTCCTGCTCCTCCACACCGCTGATCTTCAGCCCACTCCCTGCTCCTCCATGCTGCTGATCTTCAGCCCACTCCCTGCACCTCCACGCCGCTGATCTTCACACCACTCCCTGCTGCTCCGCACCACCGATCTTCAGACACTCCCCTCGCTCCTCCGCAACGCTGATCTTCAGACCCTCACACCGCTCCTCCATACCGCTGATCTTCAGCCCACTCGCTGCTCCGCCACGCTGCTGATCTTCAGACACTCCCTGCTCCTCCACACTGCTGATGTTCAGCCCACTCCCTGCTCCTCCACACTGCTGATCTTCAGACAGTCCCTGCTCCTCCACACTGCTGATCTTCAGCCCACTCCCTGCTCCTCCACACTGCTGATCTTCAGACCACTCCCTGCTTCTCCAGGCTGCTGATCTTCAGCCCATTCCCTGCTCCTCCGAGCTGTTGATCTTCAGACACTCCCTGCTCCTCCACACTGCTGATCTTCAGCCCACTCCCTGCTCCTCCACACTGTTGATCTTCAGACCACTCCCTGCTCCTCCGCACCGCCGATCTTCAGACCACTCCCTGCTCCGCCACGCTGCTGATCTTCAGCCCACTCCCGGCTCTGCCACACTACCGATCTTCAGCCTACTCCCTGCTCCTCCACACCGCTGACCTTCAGACCACTCCCTGCTCCTCCACGCTGCCGATCTTCAGACCACTCCCTGCTTCTCCACACCACCAATCTTCAGACCACTCCCTGCTCCTCCACACCGCTGATCTTCAGACCCATTCCCTGCTCCTGCAGGTTGCTGATCTTCAGACCACTCCCTGCTCCTCCACGCTGCTGATCTTCAGCCCACTCCCTGCTCCTCCACGCTGCTGATCTTCAGCCCACTCCCTGCTCCTCCACACTGCTGATCTTCAGCCCACTCCCTTCTCCTCCACACTGCTGGTCTTCAGACCACTCCTTGCTCCTCCACACCTCTGATCTTCAGACCACTCCCTGCTCCTCCGCACCGCCGATCTTCAGCCCACTCCCTGCTCCTCCATGCTGCTGATCTTCAGCCCACTCCCTGCTCCTCCACACTGCTGATCTTCAGACCTCTCCTTGCTCCCCCACACCTCTGATCTTCAGCCCACTCCCTGCTCCTCCACGCTGCTGATCTTCAGCCCACTCCCTGCTCCTCCACACCGCTGATCTTCAGCCCACTCCCTGCTCCACCACGCCGCTGATCTTCAGACCACTCCCTGCTCCGCCACACTGCCAATCTTCAGCCCACTCCCTGCTCCTCCACGCTGCCGATCTTCAGACACTTACCGCTCTTGCACGCTGCTGATCTTCAGACAACTCCCTTCTCCTCCACACTGCCAATCTTTAGACCCACTCCCTGCTCCTCTACACTGCTGATCTTCAGACCACTCCCTGCTCCTCCACACTGCCAATCTTCAGACCACTCCCTGCTCCTCCACGCTGCCGATCTTCAGACCACTACCTGCTCCTCCGCACCGCTGATCTTCAGCCCTCTCCCTGCTCCTCCACACCGCCGATCTTCAGCCCTCTCCCTCCTCCTCCACGCTGCTGATCTTCAGACCCACCCCACTCCTCCTCCATGCTGCTGATCTTCAGACCACTCCCTGCTCCTCCACACCACTGATCTTCAGCCCACTCCCTGCTCCTCCACACTGCTGATCTTCAGCCCACTCCCTGCTCCTCCACACTGCTGAGCTTCACACCAATTCCTTCTCCTGCACGTTGCTGATCTTCAGACCACTCCCTGCTCCTCCACGCTGCTGATCTTCAGCCCACTCCCTGCTCCTCCACACCACTGATTTTCAGCCCACTCCCTGCTCCTCCACACTGCTGATCTTCAGCCCACTCCCTGCTCCTCCACACTGCTGATCTTCAGACCACTACTTCCTCCTCCACACCTCTGATCTTCAGACCACTCCCTACTCCTCCGTCCCGCCGATCTTCAGACCACTCCCTGCTCCTCCACCCTGCCGATCTTCAGACCACTCCCTGCTCCTCCACACTGCTGATCTTCAGCCCAATCCCTGCTCCTCCACACTGCTGATCTTCAGCCCACTCCCTGCTCCTCCACACTGCTGATCTTCAGCCCACTCCCTGCTCCTCCACACTGCTGATCTTCAGACCACTCCTTGCTCCTCCACACCTCTGATCTTCAGACCACTCTCTGCTCCTCCGCACCGCTGATATTCAGACCACTCCCTGCTCCCCCACATCGCTGATATTCAGACCACGCCCTGCTGCTCCGCACCGCTGATCTTCAGACCACTACCTGCTCCTCCACACTGCTGATCTTCAGACCACTCCCTGCTCCTCCACACCGCTGATCTTCAGCCCACTCCCTGCTCCTCCACACCGCTGATCTTCAGACCATTCCCTGATCCGGCTCACTGCTGATCTTCAGACCACTCCCTGCTCCTCCACGCTGCTGATCTTCAGACCACTCCCTGCTCCTCCACACCGCTGACCTTCAGCCCACTCCCTGCTCCTCCACACCGCTGATCTTCAGCCCACTCCCTGCTCCTCCATGCTGCTGATCTTCAGCCCACTCCCTGCTCCTCCACGCTGCTGATCTTCACACCACTCCCTGCTCCTCCGCACCGCCGATCTTCAGACCCTCCCCTCGCTCCTCCACACCGCTGATCTTCAGCCCACTCCCTGCTCCTCCACACCGCTGATATTCAGACCCTCACACCGCTCCTCCGCACCGCTGATATTCAGACCACTCCCTGCTCCCCCACATCGCTGATATTCAGACCACGCCCTGCTGCTCCGCACCGCTGATCTTCAGACCACTACCTGCTCCTCCACACTGCTGATCTTCAGACCACTCCCTGCTCCTCCACATCGCTGATCTTCAGCCCACTCGCTGCTCCTCCACACCGCTGATCTTCAGCCCACTCCCTGCTCCTCCACACTGATGATCTTCAGCCCACTCCCTGCTCCTCCACACTGCTGATCTTCAGCCCACTCCCTGCTCCTCCACACCGCTGATCTTCAGCCCACGCCCTGCTCCTCCACACTGCTGATCTTCAGACCACTCCCTGCTCCTCCACACCGCTGATCTTCAGCCCGCTCCCTTCTCCTCCACACCACCGATCTTCAGACCACTCCCTGCTCCTCCACACCACCGATCGTCAGCCCACTCCCTGCTCCTCCACACTGCTGATCTTCAGACCATGCCCTGCTCCTCCACACTGCTGATCTTCAGACCATTCCCTGCTCCTCCACACCGCTGATCTTCAGCCCACTCCCTGCTCCTCCACACCGCTGATCTTCAGACCACTCCCTGCTCCTCCACACTGCTGATCTTCAGACCACTCCTTGCTCCTCCACACCACCGACCTTCAGCCCACTCCCTGCTCCTCCACACCGCTGATCTTCAGCCCACTCCCTGCTCCTCAACGTTGCTGATCTTCAGACAACTCCCTGCGCCTACACACTGCTGATCTTCAGCCCACTCCCTGCTCCTCCACACTGCTGATCTTCAGCCAACTCCCTGCTCCTCCACACTGCTGATCTTCAGACCACTCCCTGCTCCTCCGCAGTGCTGATCTTCAGACCACTCCCTGCTCCTCCACACTGCTGATCTTCAGACCACTCCCTGCTCCTGCAGGTTGCTGATCTTCAGACCACTCCCTGCTCCTCCACGCTGCTGATCTTCAGCCCAACTCCCTGCTCCTCCACGCTGCTGACCTTCAGCCCACTCCCTGCTCCTCCACGCTGCTGATCTTCAGCCCACTCCCTGCTCCTCCACACTGCTGACCTTCAGACCACTCCTTGCTCCTCCACACCTCTGATCTTCAGACCACTCCCTGCTCCTCCGCACCGCCGATCTTCAGCCCACTCCCTGCTCCTCCACGCTGCTGATCTTCAGCCCACTCCCTGCTCCTCCACACTGCTGATCTTCAGACCACTCCTTGCTCCTCCACACCTCTGATCTTCAGACCAGGCCCTGCTCATCCGCACCGCTGATCTTCAGACCACTCCCTGCTCCTCCACACCGCTGATCTTCAGACCACGCCTTGCTCCTCCGCCCTGCTGATCTTCAGACCACTCCCTGCTCCTCCACACCGCTGATCTTCAGACCACTCCCTGCTCCTCCACACCGCTGATCTTCAGACCACTCCCTGCTCCTCCACACCGCTGATCTTCAGCCCACTCCCTGCTCCTCCACACCGCTGATCTTCAGCCCACTCCCTGCTCCTCCACACCGCTGATCTTCAGCCCACTCCCTGCTCCTCCACGCTGCTGATCTTCACACCACTCCCTGCTGCTCCGCACCGCCGATCTTCAGACACTCCCCTTGCTCCTCCACACCGCTGATCTTCAGACCCTCACACCGCTCCTCCATACCGCTGATCTTCAGCCCACTCGCTGCTCCGCCACGCTGCTGATCTTCAGACACTCCCTGCTCCTCCACACTGCTGATCTTCAGACACTCCCTGCTCCTCCACACTGCTGATGTTCAGCCCACTCCCTGCTCCTCCACACTGCTGATCTTCAGACACTCCCTGCTCCTCCACACTGCTGATCTTCAGCCCACTCCCTGCTCCTCCACACTGCTGATCTTCAGACCACTCCCTGCTCCTCCACGCTGCTGATCTTCAGCCCATTCCCTGCTCCTCCGAGCTGTTGATCTTCAGACACTCCCTGCTCCTCCACACTGCTGATCTTCAGCCCACTCCCTGCTCCTCCACACTGCTGATCTTCAGACCACTCCCTGCTCCTCCGCACCGCCGATCTTCAGACCACTCCCTGCTCCGCCACGCTGCTGATCTTCAGCCCACTCCCTGCTCTGCCACACTACCGATCTTCAGCCCACTCCCTGCTCCTCCACACCGCTGATCTTCAGACCACTCCCTGCTCCTCCACGCTGCCGATCTTCAGACCACTCCCTGCTTCTCCACACCACCAATCTTCAGACCACTCCCTGCTCCTCCACACCGCTGATCTTCAGACCACTTCCTGCTCCTCCACGCTGCCGATAATCAGACCCACTCCCTGCTACTCCACACCACCGATCTTCAGCCCACTCCCTGCTCCTCCACACCGCTGATCTTCTGACCACTCCCTGCTCCTCCACACTGCTGATCTTCAGCCCACTCCCTGCTCCTCCACACTGCTGATCTTCAGCCCACTCGCTGCTCCACCACTCCGCTGATCTTCAGACCACTCCCTGCTCCTCCACGCTGCCGATCTTCAGCCCACTGCCTGCTCCTCCACACCTGCGATCTTCAGACCACTCCCTGATTCTACACAAAGCTGATCTTCAGCCCTCTCCCTGCTCCTCCACACTGCTGATCTTCAGCCCTCTCCCTGCTCCTCCACGCTGCTGATCTTCAGACCACTCCCTGCTCCTCCACACCGCTGATCTTCAGCCCACTCCCTGCTCCTCCACACTGCTGATCTTCAGACCACCCCACTGCTCCTCCACACCGCTGATCTTCAGCCCACTCGCTGCTCCTCCATACCGCTGATCTTCAGCCCACTCGCTGCTCCTCCACACCGCTGATCTTCAGCCCACTCGCTGCTCCTCCACGCCGCAGATCTTCAGCCCACTCCCTGCTCCTCCACACCGCTGATCTTCAGCCCACTCCCTGCTCCACCACTCCGCTGATCTTCAGACCACTCCCTGCTCCGCCACACTGCCAATCTTCAGCCCACTCCCTGCTCCTCCACGCTGCCGATCTTCAGACACTTACCGCTCTTCCACGCTGCTGATCTTCAGCCCAATCCCTGCTCCTCCACACGGCTGATCTTCAGACCACTCCCTGCTCCTCCACACTGCTGATCTTCAGCCCACTCCCTGCTCCTCCACACCGCTGATCTTCAGACCACTCCCTGCTCCTCCACACTGCTGATCTTCAGCCCACTCCGTGCTCCTCCACACCGCTGATCTTCAGACCACTCCCTGCTCCTCCACACTGCTGATCTTCAGCCCACTCCCTGCTCCTCCACACTGCTGATCTTCAGACCACTCCCTGCTCCTCCACACTGCTGATCTTCAGCCCACTCCCTGCTCCACCACACCGCTGATCTTCAGACCACTCTCTGCTCCTCCACGCTGCCGATCTTCAGCCCACTCCCTGCTCCTCCACACCACCGATCTTCAGACCACTCCCTGCTCCTCCACACCGCTGATCTTCAGCCCACTCCCTGCTCCTCCACACTGCTGATCTTCAGCCCTCTCCCTGCTCCTCCACGCTGCTGATCTTCAGACCACTCCCTGCTCCTCCACACCGCTGATCTTCAGCCCACTCCCTGCTCCTCCACACTGCTGATCTTCAGACCACCCCACTGCTCCTCCACACCGCTGATCTTCAGCCCACTCGCTGCTCCTCCACACCGCTGATCTTCAGCCCACTCGCTGCTCCTCCACACCGCTGATCTTCAGCCCACTCCCTGCTCCTCCACGCTGCTGATCTTCAGACCACTCCCTGCTCTGCCACGCTGCTGATCTTCAGACCACTCCCTGCTCCTCCACACCACCAATCTTCAGACCACTCCCTGCTCCTCCACACTGCTGATCTTCAGACCACTCCCTTCTCTGCCACGCTGCTGATCTTCAGACCACTCCCTGCTCCTCCACACCACCAATCTTCAGACCACTCCCTGCTCCTCCACACTGCTGATCTTCAGCCCACTCCCTGCTCCTCCACACCGCTGATCTTCAGACCACTCCCTGCTCCTCCATGCTGCCAATCTTCAGCCCACTCCCTGCTCCTCCACGCTGCTGATCTTCAGCCCACTCCCTGCTCCGCCACACCGCTGATCTTCAGACCACTCCCTGCTCCTCCACACCGCTGATCTTCAGCCCACTCCCTGCTCCACCACACCGCTGATCTTCAGACCACTCCCTGCTCCGCCACACTGCCAATCTTCAGCCCACTCCCTGCTCCTCCACGCTGCCGATCTTCAGACACTTACCGCTCTTCCACACCACCGATATTCAGACCACTCCCTGCTCCTCCACGCTGCCGATCTTCAGACCACTCCCTGCTCCTCCGCACCGCTGATCTTCAGCCCTCTCCCTGCTCCTCCACACCGCTGATCTTCAGCCCTCTCCCTGCTCCTCCACGCTGCTGATCTTCAGACCCACCCCACTCCTCCTCCTCCACGCTGCTGATCTTCAGACCACTCCCTGCTCCTCCACACCTCTGATCTTCAGACCACTCCCTGCTCCTCCACGCTGTCGATCTTCAGCCCACTCCCCGCTCCTCCACACTGCTGATCTTCAGCCCACTCCCTGCTCCTCCACACCTCTGATCTTCAGACCACTCCCTGCTAATCCGCGCTGCCGATCTTCAGACCCTCCCCCCTGCTCAGCCTGGCCGACCAGTGCCCTCAAGCGACCCTCCCTCCCTCCTCTGTGTGGCCTAGTGCCGCAGGCCTACCCACCCAGAGCCAGCCAGCCTCTCAATCTGGCTGGCTGCGGGTGGGAAACAGCTGGTTCGGCAGGGCCTGCGGGAATCCTATTCTCCCAGGTCTAAATTGCTATATTTATCCCTGAATACAATTCAGGTCATGGGCACATGCTGCATTTCTTTTTTTCCTACTCCAATTATCTCACCTCTGATCCAGAAGGACTGGTCCATGTGATAGGTAAGTTATGTCACCTCCTACCCTTGGGGAACAGTATGTAAGGCAAAATCCAGAAGGTTCAAGGGAGCGAGATGGAAAACTTAGTGCTATTTCAGTTGCTAACTTGTATCATTGTTACTAGTTATTTTAAATACACTGGTGCCAATATTTCTCATTGGAATGCCCTGTTAGTGCCTGTTTTGATGCACATTTCTAGCAATGGCAGAGGCAGAAACAAACATACAGGTGTAGTGGACAGACGCAAATTATAGTCTAAGGATGGAGAATTGACATTCTAAAGGTCAACCACGCGACTTTCCTCCTTTCATACTGGACATGGGTTAGTTGCAAGCAGCATTCCTGTAAGGGCACCGTTACCGTTACACAATCGGCGCCCCCTTCAGGGTCCCATTGTACTTGAGGTACTTAGAGGAAGAGAAGGATGGGCAGGAGCTGCAGGATGTTGTGAAGTGAGGCAACAGCGGAGCACATTCTCTGAGTGGCGTGCTGAATCAATTGTCATCATATCAGGATAGGGTGGGGAAGATCATTTCCCAAGTGCCTTATTATCTTGGAAGGGAAGCCTCGCTGGTGGTTTGCAGTTCACCAAGAGAATATTTGAATGTGGGATGAACTGTTCAAAATGTATTAATAAAGCGATCTTATGACCTGGAAATCCTAGCTGGAAAGCCAGAGGACTCACTGTCCATATTTGCATGCCTAGTGGCAGCACAGTGCAGAAGCCTTCTATGGACATGTAGCAAACCGTCATAATTCTGAGAAGGCGTCCGATGAAATGCCAAATTGTACTGAGGTCTGTAGATTTGGCAACCATACGTGAGCTGGCATTACAAGTGCCATATATTGTGTTGCAGAATTGGGATGCCTGAACATGGAAACCTTCCAAGGAATATCAGAAGCTTTGGCAAAGAATCGGCAGCTGAATTGTTTTCATTTACTGTATCATTTACTTCACAATCTATACTTGTCCACATTTCAATAAAACCTCTCAAACATTTTTATCCTAAGGGAAAGTGTTAATTATAGCGAGGGAAGCCGACTGACTGAAAAGGGTAATGATTATCTTTAAATGTTTCCTGGGGAGAAGGGACCTGTAACAAATCGCTAACAATCAGACAGGTGCAGAACAAAAGAATTCAAATTAATTTATCTGCTTCACAGTAAAACGATGGGTTGAAAGACAGGAACATACTTGATTACATTGATAGCAGGCAGTCCACAGCACCACTGAACATATTTACCGCATTCTCTGTGATAAAGGCAGAATTCATCAGTGATATTCCAGAATTGATCATCAAACACTGCATAGGTCCAGACCTTGTAATGGTAAATTATACAAACAGCAGAACCACTGGAGCAGTTAATGGAGAATTTAAATGTCAGTGTAAAAATTCAATTAGGATTGTCTATTAATTGAAATTTAGTCAACGTATTACAAACAAACAAAAATGACATATAGGAAAAGACCCATTGGTCCATCTAACCTGCCTTGCACAATGGTGATGCCCGGTGCATCACAATACAAACACTCCCCAGCTGCCCAGAGCCATGTAATTTCCACGGAGAGGCGAAAAAACAGACGAAAACCCATGCCAATTTGGGAAAAGAATCTGGAAATTCCTCCCTGACGCCTTCAGGTGATCAAAAATAGTCCAGGAGATCACATTGACCCGAATTAATACTACAGGATGCCTAGCTCTTGTACCCCCACCCTGTGATCCTGGTGTCCAATGCTGACCCTCATTGGAAGCGGCAGTGGCACTGGGTGAGCACCACATTTGTATGGGGCCGGCTGGTGGGAATGCCACTGGAGGCACTTCCTTGGTGCCTGCCTGCCACATATGGAAGGAAGCTGGGACAGCTGCCCACCCGTGGTGGGGCCAGTGTGGGTTGCCCAGGCATCACCTACCATCATCCACTAACCCAGCCAAGTGGTTATTCACAAGAATCTTAAAAGTAAGGAAAGGCCAGTTGGCCTATCAAGCTCACTCCATCTGAAGTCCAACACCACTAGCAGTTGATCACATATTGTAAGGAGCACTAAGATCCTTCTTTTATCTTCACTTAAAAAAAAAATCAAGCAGTGATGTTAGTATCTCCATAATTCCCTAAATTGCCTGACAGTTTTTTTTCCCTCTGTGTTTGTTGCCTCTCTTAGGAAATGATGTGGCTGCAGAGCGAAAGGTTTTATGATGAATGAGGCAGGCTCATTGGACCAGCTAGTTTTTTCCTCTCCTTTTTCATATGTTCTTATATTTGTAATCCATGTACATACCTACTGTCCTGTGGCTCAGTGGGTAGCACTCTCTAGGTGGGAGGGGCTAGGAGTGAGCCAGGTGTTACTGGTTGCCTGATTGCAGCTGGGAGTCGGAGGGAGTTTTGTAAAAAGTTGGTAGTGGGTTTTGGGGTTTTATTTTCAGGTTTTAGGGCTTTTTTTGGTCCACAAAAACAGCCAGATGGCTGCTGAGGGGTCCTGAGTGCCGGGCCCCTCAGAGGACAATGTTCCCGAGAGGAATTTAATTAGGGAAGAAACTGTGGTGGCAAAGGGAAAAAAAAGGCCCAAAGATTTGGGCCAGGACCTCAGGAGGTTTGGTAAAGAAAACACGGTGGTGGTGTAGTGTGAAGATAAGAAGATTCGGGCTTGGGATATTATCCAGGCGGTTCATGAGGACTGTGGCGAGGGAAGCTGCTTTGCCTGCCGACCTAAGCCAAATGTGCGATTCGAGGTGATGGTCAGTGGCCGTGAGGAGGTGGAAAGACTGTTACTCAGTCTGAAAGTTGGTGAGAAATTCTTGGAGGTGACTCTGCTATATTCAGAGGAGGTGGTGGTTTCATTTTTAAACTTGCCAGTTTACATTGAGGACGAAGTGCTAAGCAAAAAGTTGCAGTCGTGGGACATAAAAATCTGTTCTGCAATAAAGAGGAGGTATTATCCGGGAACACGGGTAGCAGACGGAACCCGGTATGTAAAGGTGCGGTTCCCTGAGGGGGTGAGGTCATTGCCGTACAGTATGAAGTTCGAGACACTGGAAGGAGTGCAGTACTTTCGTGTGCTGCATGATAACCAAGTAAAGGTGTGCTATTATTGTCTTGGACATGACCATCTCGTAAGAAACTGTCAAGACCTGTATTGTTACAATTGCGGTAAGTCAGGACACATTGCTTGGAGCTGCAAGGCGGAGAGCTGTGGGGTGTGTTGTAAAGGCCCCACCCGCTATGAGTGTGTGGCAGAAAGGAGCGATATGAGTGATGAGGAGATGGGAGAAGGAGCAGGAGATGAGTGTGGAATGGCCGGAGGAGCGGTGTAGTCGGAGGACGCAGCCGGTAAAATGAAGGAAAAAGGAGCACAGGACGAGGCAGAGGATGGCGGAGCGGAGAACGGGATGGAGATGGTGGAAAACACGCCGAGTGCTGTGGAGGGGAACAAAGACAGCAGCGGGCAGCGAGGGTCGAGTGCAGACTCGAGCCTTAGTGCAGTTTGGCTCCCCCTGGGGAGTCTGGTGTCTGCGGGGGGAGAGGAGGCAGGAGCGGGGTGTGTGGTGGATGTGGGTGCTCCGGGGAGAGGCGGGGAGTCGGATATGTTGGTGAGCGGGAGTGGGCAGGACGGGGAGAGGGTGCAAGAGGCAGGAGCCTTAAAGGGACAGCAGGATGGGATCGGCGAGATAGAGACGTCAGAAGGGAACAATTTAGGTGCGCCATTGTCCCATGGAGTGAGGGAACAAGGTGCAAGGGTCAGCGGTGGAGATGTGGTCAAAGGGAGTGGCACAGTGGGAGGAACTGCGATAGCAGGAAGACTCTCTATGGGAGATGAAGTATCTGACGGGGAGCAGGATTATGTATCTGACGGGGAGCAGGCACAAGGGGTTGCAGAAGAGCTTGAGTGTAAGGAATTAGAGGGGGACAGAGACATGGGAGTCGGGGGTGGGGTGGCTTCATGTGGAAAGGGAAAGGTTAGTGAGGGGCAGAAGGAGGGAGAAAGGGCAGCTCCTGGGCCCAAACTTAATGCAAGGAAGAGGCTGAAACAGCAGGGAGGGGTCAAACAGGAGGTGAAAAAGAGTCGGAGGCTGCAGGAAAAAGCAACAGCTGCCCGAAAAGTTGAGAAGGAGCATGAGAGGAGGGAAGAGCCAGAGATTAAATGATGGGGAGATTATCGGGCATACTTCCCTTCTTTGGAGCCATGATTACATTGGTCTCGATTAATGTGAACGGACTGAGGGGTGAGAAGAAATTGCAGCAGTTGTTGCAGGGTTTTAAAGGTTCGGACTTGGTGGCCTAGAAATTCAGTGCCCTTAGCACCGATTTTGCGGCGCTAGAGGGCCTAGCGCTGCAATTGGCGCCGGTTCCTAAATTGCCTGGGGCCCTTCCGCGGCGGTAGACCAGTAGCGCTGCGCCGGCACCGATGACGTCATCGGTGTGCGCAGCGTCCCGGTTGCCGTGGTAACCCGGCCCCAAGCCGAAATTCAGTTGCGGCCGCCTCGCCAGTGGCAGCCGCAACTAAGACTCCGGCAAACGAGTGTTGCCGGAGTCTGCGCCGGCGCTTTAAGGAGGCGCGGCGGCCGGCCGCTTTCCCGCCGGCCGCCTGGCCGCAGCTCCCTCCCCGGACTTCTCCCCCCCACCCCCCGGAACAGATGCAAGCCCGGCACTTGTCCGAGGTGCCGGGCTCATTTTTGCAGAGATTTGCGCGGGCCGCGGCCGGGTGCAGGCAGCTCCTCCTTAACGGAAGGAGGAGGCCTGCACTTCACGAGCCTGCCGCACCGCAGCGGGCGCCGCAGCGCCGGAATAGCGCTGCAATGCGGCGCGTTGCGCCAGTTTTCAGGCGCTAAAACCCTTCAGTAGCGCCGGCAGCCGTTTGGGCGCGGCGCTACTGAATTTTTGGCGCGCGCAAAGGGACTTAGCGCCGGCGCTAACTTCCGGCGCTAAAGCCCTGGCGCAGCGCAAACTCAATTTCTAGGCCGCTGTGTCTGCAAGAAACCTTTTGGGATAAGGAGATCCTAGAAAGAGTTCAGAAGGTTTGGAAGGGAGAGGTGTTTGCAAGTTGTGCAAACAATAACCGTAGAGGGGTGGCTGTTTTGGTGAGTCTGTCCATAGAAGAGAACGTTGCCTTGGTGGACAAGGACACTGAGGGGAGATTTTTACAGCTAAGGGTAAAAATGGAGGGATTTAATTGCGATCTCTTTAATATCTATGCACCGAACGACCATTGCAAGTGTCGCGGGTTTTTTCAGGGGTTATTCACTGAAGCGGCAGAGGTGGAAAATCCTTGTATAGTGGGGGATTTTAATGTATTTTTATCTTGGATGGACATTTCAGCCCAGATGACCTTTAAGGATGATAACTCCAGAGGGATGATTGTAAAAATGATGGCAAATTTAAATTTGAGAGACTTATGGAGGGACCGGAACCCCATAAAAAGGGAGTTCTCCAGAGCAGGTTGGGTGGGTGATGTTTTAAAACAGAGCCGAATAGATTTTGTGTTAATGCGGGAAGGGTTAAGTTTTGAAGTGATGGAGATTTATTATAAAAAAGTATTTTTTAGTGATCACTCGGCTTTGGTTCTTAGAATTAGGAACTGCAGAGTTGGGATCGGCTCAGGGGTGTGGATTTTAAACAATCAATACCTGAAAGAAATTGCTTATAAAGAAGGGATTATAAATATAATAAAGAATGCTCGGAAGGAACCTTTGTTCTTGAAAGAAAGAAGAGTTTGGTGGGACAATTTCAAATATGAGATAAAAGTTTTTTTGGTACGTTATGGGAAAAAGAGGGCGGCAGCTAACCAGCGTCGAGAAGAGAATATAAACAAAAGGTTTACAGATGTTTGTAAAGCAGTTGACGGAGGGGATAAGGGAGCTGAGACTAAGTTTTGGGTGCTAAAGGAAGAGTGGGAATTATTGCAAGCTGAAAAATGTAAGGGGGCCATTCTCCGTGCAAAGGCTGGAGATGCATTGGAGGGCGAAAGATGCACTAGATATTTTTTAGAGCAAGAGAAGCTGCGACAGAGATTATCGTTTATTGAAAAGTTGAAGGTTGGGGAGAAGATCATTCATGAAAGTGGGGAGATTTTAGAGGCGGCTAGTAGCTTTTATCAAGAGTTATATACAAAAGAAGACATTTCCAATTTGGCGATGGAGAAGGTTACTGCTTTTATTGAAGAGGGTTTAAAGGAGGATGAGAGAAGCATGTGTGACAAAGAAGTAGGATTAGCGGAAATAAAAGTAGCAATAAGTGGAATGAAGGGGGGGAAATCCCAGGATCTGATGGACTAATTGCAGAATTTTATAAAGAATTTTTTGAGATTGTAAGTCCATTGCTCTTAGTTTTTAAGGAAATTAAAATTGAGGGAAGCCTGGCCCCATCTATGAGGAGAGGTATCATAAGCTTAGCTTATATAAAAATAAAGGGGATAGACGGGTTCTGAAGAATTGGAGGCCCATCACATTTTTATTAAATGTGGATTATAAGATCTTGGCGAGGGTTATGGCAAATCGTTTGAAGCAGGTGTTACCGCAGATAGTTTGGCCCTCTCAGTCCTATGGAGTCATAGGCCGGGACATCGCAGACTCTGTGGTCTCAATCCGAGATGCAATAGAGCTCATGGAAGAGAGTGGGAGGGAGGCTTATGTATTAAAAATAGATCAAGAGAAAGCCTTTGATAGGGTCTCTCATGAGTTTTTATTGAAGGTTTTGGAAGCATTTGGTTTCAAGGAAAATTTCATTCAGTGTATAAGGATTTTTTATTCAAACATATTTAGCTGCGTTAAATGTAATGGTTTTTTATCCAAGTATTTTCCGATACAGAGATCAGTGAGACAGGGTTGTCCCCTGTCCCCATTGTTGTACACATTGGTAGCAGAACCATTAGGTTACATGATGCGAAAGAAACAATATGTAGTTAGGATTGTGGTCCCCAGTTCTGGGCTGGTGTCGGTGATACACCAATATGCAGATGACACAACCTTAACATTGAGAAATGGGGAGTCAGTGAGGAAAGCTATGGATGTAGTGGAGGAATATTGTAGAGCTGCAGAAGCCAGAGTGAATTATAGTAAGTCCCAATGCCTGGTTGCAGGGAGGGGTAGGGGGGAATGGTTGGGGGAATGTCCCTTTAAGGTGGTGGAGGTTTTGGAAGTTCTTGGGTGCATATGGGGTGCAAGAAAGACAGGGATGAAGTGGATCGATTAAATTGGGAACCGAAGGTTATGAAAATTAAAAGATTTTGGGAAGATGGGAAAGAAGGTGGTTGAAAGTGCAAGGAAGAGCGACAGTGGTGTCTGCTCTCCTGTTATCTAAGCTGTGGTACTTATTGACGGTGGAGGTTATTCCTGAGTGGGCGGAAAAGTCCATCCGAGAGGCTTGTGTGAGGTTTTTATGGGAAGGGAAACCAGCCTTGGTGGCTTACAATACCATCATTGGGCGGAGAAATCAGGGAGGACTCAATTTCCCAGATATTGATTTGAAGAAAAAATCCTTTAGAATCAAATGGGTGAAGAGATTTCTTCAGAAGTCAAATACAAGTTTTTGGAAGAGTTGTTTTGAGCATTTTTTAAAACGAAGTGGGATAGGAGGGCAGGGGATATTGTATATGGAATACAATAATATGTTTTTGAAATCGATTAAACTTCTCCCTAGATTTTATAAGGGGGTTGTAGAGACTTGGGCCCAATTTTTAAAAAGTGTGCAGTTTATGCCCAAGGGGGCTGAGGAATTTTTAGAACAGCCCTTATTTTTGAACAGGTGGGTCAACATCGAAGGAAAGGTTTTATTTAATCACAAGCTTTTATAAAAGCTGGGATTATATCTGTGAAAGATGTATTATACGAGGTAATTCCAGGTTGGTTGCCGGAAGCGATAGTGAGGGACATTGTGTAGGAGGAGGATCAGGAGGTAGAAGGAAAAGCAATAGGAATCATGTGTGAGAAGATTGTGAGGGCAATGCCACAGGATTGGATGGAAGAAATAAATGCGGAAATCTCCAAAGGAATTAAAATGCGTCCTGCTTTTCCAAGCTTTGTACTGGAAAAAGGGGGAGAGTTAGTCCAATTTGACAACTGTAATACTCGAGATTTCTATGAGGTATTTAGAGAATGGAGATTCAAGACACCTGCTGGTCAGGAGTTTTGGCAGAGTATATACCCACAGCTGGATTTCAACAGGATTTGGAAGGGAGTGTGGGCGAATTTTAAATGTCCAGAATGGATTGAACTGGATTTCAAATTGGCTCATAACCGGATTTTTACCATGACGGTCTTGTGCAAGATTGGACGAGTGGAGGCGGCAACTTGCCCAATGTGTGGGACACGGGATAAGACTCTGTCCCATTTACTGGTGTTATGTCCGCAGTTAAATGACTTTAAGTACTATGTTCGACAGTTGTGTGAAGCTTTTTTGCTGGGTGGGGACCGAAGAGCGAGAATGGGAATCCCGTGGGACTCAATCTTGAGATGGGGATTGCAGGAGAGCCTGCCTGAGTCTAGTGGAGCAGCAATTAATTTAATGTTCAGTTTGGCTAGATTCGTGATTGTGCAAAGAAGGAATGCTCTGTTTTTTAAGGGGAGGAGAATCAATCTAAAAGAGTATTTTAAATATAAGCTAAAAGATCATTATAAGGCTCTGTGGATGTTTTATTCAGAAAGGAATTTAAGGACAGTATTTTACAACCAATTTTTAAAGTACAATCGATTAATATATGTTACAGGTGACAAATTAAACTTCGGGTTTTGATGTTAAAATGTGGTGGCGGAATGGCTGTGCAGAGCGGCGGAATTGATTTGATCACGATGTTGTAAATGTTCTTAATGTTCAATAAAGTATATTAATAATAAAAAAAAGTGGGTAGCACCCTCATCCGTGGGTCAGAAGGTTCAAGTCCCACTGCAGGCACTTAAGCAGAAATATCCAGGCTGACACTCCCAGTACAGTACTGAGAGAATGCTGCACTGTCGGAGGTGCCGTCTTTCAGATGAGACGTTAAACCGAGGTCCCGTCTGCTCTCTCAGGCGGATGTAAAAGATACTGTGGCACTATTTTGAAGAAGAGCAGGGGAGTTATCCCCGGTGTCCTGGCCAATATTTATCCTTCAAACAACATCACTAAAAAACAAATTACCTGGTCATTATCACATTGCTGTTTGTGGGAGCTTGCTGTGTGCAAATTGGCTGCTGCGTTTCCTACATTACAACAGTGACTACACTTCAAAAGTACTTCACTGGATGTAAATCGCTTTGGGACATCTGGTGGTCATGAAAGGCGCTATATAAATGTAAGTCTTTCTTTTTTGTGAGAAAAATAATGCTTTTCTTCGAATCTCTAACTTTGCTTGTGCATTCTGTACTTGTGTCCTCTGGTCCTCTGTTTATTCAAAAAAAAAAATCAAAATCAACTTTTTATTGGGCCAGAAATTCGTGACCAAATGCGTGAGTACGGTCTGGGTACTCACGCACCTGGCCGTTGGAAATGCCGGCGTTCAGCATGCACAGCGCATGCGGGGAACGCCGGCATTTCCAGTCCTCGGAACGAAGGGGTTCATAGGCACAGCGCGTGCGACTGCACAGGCAGCGCTTGCGCAGTGAACTTCGTCGATTTCATTCATGGATTCAGTGAGGGTAAGTCCTTACAAGTTACACTTGAAAAAAGCATGTGTAAAGTTGTTCCAAGGCTGCGGAGGAAGATATATTTTATCGTGGAGCTTCTGAAAGGCAATATTTTTGTTTGGGAAAGGGAGGGAAGTTATTTTAAGAAATTTTAAGTAAGTTTTAAAGTTAAAAAAAAAATTTTAAACGGGTTTTCAGAATGGTAGGTAGAAGGAGCAATTGTGGCTGTGTGAATTGAATGTGAAAATGAGTGTTCTAAAATGAGTAATGTAACATTTCCAGCACTTTTAAGAAAGAATCTTTTCATCAGTAATAAGTAATTATGTATGTATGTCCGCATATATTCCTTTACGTATATGTATGTATGTTTTATATTCCTTTACTTATGTGTATGAATGTATGTTTTTAATTATGATTTTCCAATAAGTTACTTTCTCTGAAAGTCATAATTAAATAATACATTCATACACATAAGTAAAGGAATATATACATAACACGCAAAGGAATATATACAGACATACATACTTTCAGAAGCTCCACGATAAGAAATATCTTCCTCCGCAGCCTCTGGAGCAACTGTACCCATGCTTTTTTCATGTGTAAGTTGTAAGGACTTGACCTCACTGAAAGCATGAATGAAAGCGGCGAATTTTACTGCGCACGCGTTCTGCCTCTGAACCCCTTCGTTCAGAGGACAGGAAATGCCGGTTTTCCCCGCATGCGCTGTGCATGCTGAAAACCGGCATTTCCTCCGGCCAGACGCGTAAGTACCCCGACCGTACTCGCGCATTTGGAAGGGAATTACTGGGCCAACATTTTACATGTCAATAAAATGAAAAATTTAACAATTGCACGATTTGCCCCCTCGCATCTGCGACTGAGGGTCCAAGGAGGTGCATTGCGCAAGAGGTCATCGTCGTACGTATCCTCACACTGTTCCCTTTCGGGAACTGTATGAAGTGGTGGAAGGATTTATGGCCGTGATTAACGCTCATTCCGTGACCGTAACCATCTTTGAACCAGCCATTAGGGTGGTTAGTCCTATGGCGTGAGGGTTTTACGGGCTCCCACAGCCCATCTGAGGGGGGGGGCCACCCACACCCACGGACGCAAGTATCCCGCTGGATGTCCACCCAGAATTTATAGTTGGAGCTCCGACTCCACTTGCCGGGACTGTCTGGAGTGGGGTTCGAAACCCTACTCCTTCTGGCCCAGCGGCAGGGATGCTTACTGCTACGCAAAAGGCCCACTCCGCACAAAAGGTGACACCCATACGTTTCCTGCGCCTTTTCCCTCCCCGTGACTGGAGCCCTATGCTGCCACTTGAAAGACCAAGCTATCATCTGCCCTTTTTGCGGCGCCTTTGACTTCTCATTACCAATGATGAGCAGGCACTGCGCCTCCACCTCCTTGAGGAGATTGCTGAGGTCATCATCAGTTCAATTGTGAGTTCTTTTAATGCCGTGAATTGTGCTCATTCCAGCCATTTCACGTTGCTAATCGGATTGGGCCTTTGGCATAGCGGTAGGATCCCCGCCGCTGGGCCAGATCAGGGTAGGGTTTCGAACCCCGCTCCAGACAGTCCCGGCAAGTGGAGTCGGAGCTCCGGCTCTAAATTCTGGGTTGACATCCAGTGGGATATTTGCGTCCGTGGGTGTGGGTGGCCCCCCTCCTTGTATAGCTTGTGGGAGCCCGTAAAACCCTCCCGCCATAGGACTAACCGCCCTAATGGCTGGTTCAAAGATGGTTACGGTCACGGAATGAGCGTTAATCATGGCCATAAATCCTTCCACCACTTCATACAGTTCCCCAAAGGGAAGTGTGAAGACACGTGTGATGACGACATTGCTAAATAAATAAATGGAATTAAAAAAATTCTTTTATGGCTTTTAAAAGTCTTTAAATTGCTTTAATTCTGTTTAAAACTACTTCAGATTCTTCAAAATAATGTAAACATTTTTAAAAGTTTATAAAAGTTACCAAAAGCTTCAAAGAACTTCCAAAAACCTATTTAAACTGCTGCTTTGCATGTAAAAATGCTTAGCAGCTTGGCAGAAACATTGGGGGCGTGTCCTGTTAAACTGAGACCTCAAGGGGCGTGTCTCAGTTGCACAGCGCGCTACAGGCTTCGCGCTGGCTGCACTCCTGGGCGGCGTGACGTCAGACGCTGCCCGGGAGTCAACATTTTAAAACAGCAATTCCAGGCGTCCCTGAAGCTCAACGGCCGGCGTGTCGGGTAAGTGCAG
The DNA here is from genome assembly GCF_052327205.1 of Somniosus microcephalus. Classification (NCBI taxonomy): domain Eukaryota; kingdom Metazoa; phylum Chordata; class Chondrichthyes; order Squaliformes; family Somniosidae; genus Somniosus; species Somniosus microcephalus. Next base: position 234,906,962 of record NC_140989.1, on the reverse strand, counting down.
ATCGGGGGCTTACACGCGCGGCAAGCCCCCGACTCGAATTTCTGGGCCAATGTCATTGTTAGTGCACAAGTGCAGTACAACGAAATGTAGGCTTGCGGCTCCCGAGAGTGTACATTTGGATTAAGACATTTAAACATTCAACATACATTTGGCTTGTAGTAAATTAACATAAATATAACCATAATAAAGTGCATTGGCAGATGTGCAGGCTTTAGAGTTTATTTGTGGAGTTCAGTAGGATGACAGCCCTGGGAAAGAAGCTGTTCCTAAATCTGGTCGTACGGGTGCGAATGCATCTGTAGCGTCTCCCAGATGGCAGGAGGGCGAACAGACTGTGGCTGGGGTGGGTAGGGTCTTTGATGATGGACCGTGACCTCTGTAGACAGCATTTCTGGTATATGTGCTCTATGGTCGGTAGCCGGGTGCCGGTAATGCGTTGGGCAGTTTTGACTACCCGCTGCAGGGCTTTCCGGTCATAGTAGCTACAGCTGCCATACCATACTGTGATACAGTTTGTCAGGATGCTCTCTATAGTGCAGCGGTAAAATTTAGAGAGGATCAGGGGTGACAAGTTACACCCCTTCAGCCTCCTTAGGAAATATAGGCACTGCTGGGCCTTCTTCACCAGAGAGGAGGTATTGAGGGACCAGGAGAGGTCTTCCGTGATGTGGACTCCGAGGAACTTAAAGCTGTCCACCCTTTCCACCACAGCCCCATTGATGTGGATGGGGGTGTGACTTCCGCCTTTGGACTTCCTGAAGTCCACAATGATTTCTTTTGTTTTCTTGGTGTTAAGGGCTAGGTTGTTATCGGCGCACCACTTCACGAGATGCTGGACCTCCTCCCTGTAGGCTGACTCATCGTTGTTGGTGATCTGGCCTACTACCGTGGTATCATCCGCAAACTTGATGATGGTGTTGGAACCCTTAACAGCCACACAGTCGTGGGTGAAGAGGGAGTAGAGGAGGGGGCTCAGCACACATCCTTGTGGGGCCCCCGTGTTCAGGGTCAGGGGGGGGAGGTGTGGTTACCTAATTTGACAGACTGGGGTCTGTTTGTTAGGAAGTCCAGGATCCAGTTGCAGAGGGAAGTGTTCAGGCCAAGAGTTTGGAGTTTGGTGGCCAGCTTGTTGGGGATGATAGTGTTGAATGCTGAGCTGTAGTCTATGAACAGCATCCTGATGTAGGTCTCCTTACCATCTAGGTGATTCAGTGCCGAGTGTAGAGCAGTTGTGATTGCATCCTCCGTTAATCTGTTTGCCCGATAGGCAACCTGGTGTTGGTCAAGAGAGGCAGGAACACTGGCTTTGATGTGGGCTAAGACCAGTCTCTCGAAACACTTCATTATGATGGGTGTGAGTGCGACAGGTTGATAGTCGTTCAGGCACGTCACATCCGTTTGTTTTGGCACAGGAATAATGGTAGCGGTCTTGAAGCATGTAGGGACTACTGCCTGGGCCAATGACAGATTGAAGATGGCGGTGAAGACATCAGCCAGCTGATCAGCACATTCCTTGAGTACCCGTCCAGGGATGCTATCTGGTCCAGCAGCCTTTCGTGTGTTCACTCCGCGTAGAACACCCCTTACATCGGAGGTCGACAGAGTGAGCACCTGGTCTTCCAGGGGTGGCAAGGCTTTGGTAGCCGGCTCCCTGTTGTCCCTGTCGAAGCGAGCGTAGAAGTTGTTAAGCTCCTCCGGAAGGGAGGCTGATGTTTTTGCCCTTGTAGTCAGTGATGGACTGGATGCCTTGCCACATGCGCCGGGGGTTCGAGTTGTTGCAGAAGTGATCCTCTATCCGCAGTGTCGTCCTTTGGCAGTCCTGATACCCTTTTTTACCTGTCCAAGTTAACTAGATTGCTTCATTCAATCTTACCTATAATTTTCATTATTCCCTGTTTAAAGGCCTAGACAGTGAGAATGGGGAGGAGACATTGACCACAGGGACATGAAAGTCAAACCCAACCAAGTCCTCATCCAAGATCTAGATGTGCACTGACCAGTGATGGGGAAAGTGGGTTGTGGTCACTGGATAACAATCAGGAGCAGGAATCCTGAATGGTTCCTTTCTGTAATCAAGGGGTTCTGAGGCCAATTGTAACACAGCCTCCCTAGATGAGGTCAGCTAACCCAGCACAGATGGGGAACTGAAGCTGGGTCATTAGTCTATATGGCTTTAATCAGCTAAACCATCAGGAGAGTTTAATGTTGTGTTTTAGGCTGCATTTATATTGCAACTAGCTAGGGGGAGCCCGGCTTTGTCAGGGCTGTTTTGGGCCAGGCGGTTTAAATCGAGTGCCAGGCTTTGGGGCCTCTCTGTGTCCCTCTGTGAATCTGGTGCCGGGCAACATTTTAAATTGAGTCCCAGGCTTTTGGGCCCTGTCTGTGTCCCTTTGTGAATCTGGTGCCGGGCAACATTTTAAATCGAGTGCCAGGCTTTGGAGTCTCTCTGTGTCCCTCTGTGAATCTGCTGCCGGGCAACATTTTAAATCGAGTTCCAGGCTTTCAGGCCCTGTCTGTCTGTCCCTCTGTGAATCTGCTGCCGGGCAACATTTCTACCTTTTAATACCTTGAAAGATGAAAGTGAAAGTACTTATAAAACATTTTTGGTAAATCTTATGTTATTTTTAAAAGAGATACTAACTTTTTCAAAGCTGGTTGATCAAAGTAGTTTGAGCTGGAAGCTGAAGTAATGGCAGTGAAACAATGGCTGCCAGATCCCTGAGATGAAAACGATTAGTCCCGCCCACACACACACACACCGATTGGCCAACCATCAGGGGACCGTACTGTAGGATTGGTCAATCGTGACGGCACAGGATTGGTCGAACCTTGACGTCAGTCAATCAATGCTAAGTAGCCAATAATGAGTTTAATTTTGAAGGTTTTTTGCATAAGGCGCGAACACTTTTCGTCTGACCGAAAAGTAAATATGCTTATGAACGTCCCGGAAGTGTAAGCTTTCTTCGGAGGTAACGCGCGCTTAGGTACGCTCTATAACTTTCGAGCGCATAGCCGGACAGACGCACACATGAGGACAGACAGATAATATAATAATACTAGCTGGGGGGAGCCCGGCTTTGCCAGGGCTGTTTTGGGCTGGGCGGTTTAAATCGAGTGCCAGGCTTTGGGCCCTGTCTGTCTGTCCCTCTGTGAATCTGCTGCCGGGCAACATTTTAAATCGAGTCCCAGGCTTTTGGGCCCTGTCTGTGTCCCTTTGTGAATCTGCTGCCGGGCAACATTTCTACCTTTTAATACCTTGAAAGATGAAAGTGAAAGTACTTATAAAACGTTTTTGGTAAATCTTATGTTATTTTTAAAAGAGATACTAACTTTTTCAAAGCTGGATGATCGAAGGGCTTTCAGGCCCTGTCTCTCTCTCCCTGTGTGAATCTGCTGCCGGGCAACATTTCTACCTTTTAATACCTTGAAAGATGAAAGTGAAAGTACTTATAAAACGTTTTTGGTAAATCTTATGTTATTTTTAAAAGAGATACTAACTTTTTCAAAGCTGGATGATCAAAGTAGTTTGAGCTGGAAGCTGAAGTAATGGCAGTGAAACAATGGCTGCCAGATCCCCGAGATGAAAACGATTAGTCCCGCCCACACACACACACACCGATTGGCCAACCATCAGGGGACCGTACTGTAGGATTGGTCAATCGTGACGGCACAGGATTGGTCGAACCTTGACGTCAGTCAATCAATGCTAAGTAGCAGATAATGAGTTTAATTTTGAAGGTTTTTTGCATAAGGCGCGAACAATTTTCGCATAGCCGGACAGACGCACACCCGAGGACAGACAGAAGGACAGATAGACAGATCGATTCCTTTATTTATATATATAGATGAGATCTGTGCTGTGGCCACCTTCTCCTGCAAGGCAGCTGGAAACTGAAAGTGAAATTACCAAGTCGTCCTGACTGTTAGTCCTGATGGATCCTGGGAAGTGTACCTTCGGGTTGTAGCTGGCTGCATGAAGCCTGGACATTGGGAAGTAATACTGGGTGAGGACGAATGAATAAAGGATCCCCACTGATACTGTGTTTTATCCTGAATGTAGGCTTCATATTCATTTTGAATTTGATCTTGAATATTTGGTGCACATTAATGCTGTGATGTTTTGTGCATCAGCTAAAATTCCATTTCAAAAGACAATAAAGACATTGAAATGTTTATAAATATTGTAACAGGCATAATACATTAGTTGCCTTGCAGGGTTTGTAGTTACATCTGCCCATGACTTGGAAATGTGATATTTGCTTTCTTCTCGGAGCTGACACAGTTGAAAGACAGTGCTGAACGGCTTAATTGTAAAAACTAAAGCTTTTATTGATGATAACTCATAGGATTGAGGAGTTCTCTGCCTTTAGATTTCAATATTACAGAAATGAAAAATGTATGCAATATAAATGCCATTGGTCACGACATTTGTCATTCCCAAATCAAATTATCTTTCATCAATCATTCCCGTGTAACTGAACTTGTCTCACTTGAAAATAATTCCTCACCTAAACAAGACTTTTATGGGGTATCAGGAACAAATGGCAGAGGATAAGCCCTTCCTTATCTACAAAGGGAAATATAAACAAATCAGTCTAATTCACCCAATTATTGCTACTGAAGGGTTTCTACCATCAAGCACCACAGTTTAAGTGACGTAATACAGACACCTCCGGAAGCATAAAATACCACCTTGAAAGAAGGTTTAGTTCCTCACCACTGAAACAAAGTGCTGACAGCTGTCACCCCACCTATGCAGACCAGCAATTCAGTATTCACGCTCTCGGCAAGTGCTATCTGTAGTGTATGTACTTTGAAGAAGGAACTATATTCTGCAGCCCCTGTATACTGCAGTACCAGTAGTGACCACCCCTGTATATAAGCCTGTGGAGTAACTTTATATAGTAGTTCCAGTTTTGTCTCCATTCAGTAAACACCTGTTATAACCAACTTCTGCAGTCCGTGTCTCAATTACACATGGACATTACATTGGCGACGAACAGATCCGAACTTACCTACAGTTCTGCACCACCTCACGGGGATCCATCCCTGAAGCGAAGTTATTAGAGGTCGAAGCCAGAAGGAAGAAATCCAAAAAGAAAAAAAAACAAACAGAAGAAACGGGCGTCGACCGTGGGCAACCGCCCTCTGATTCATCGAATTCGAAGATTTGCAGGAGAGGCTGTCGAGAGCTGGGCTTGGTTCTCCAGTCTATGGTGTTCCAGCTAATCGGGCTGGTGGCAGGTAGTACACTGATCCTAACTGGGCTGCGGCGGGCTAGAGCTCGATCGGGTGGCTTTTCAACGGGGCCGAGCAGCGTTGTCGGGAAGAGGAGAGGGAGGGTGGAGCACACAGGGCGCAGCCGGTGCTACGAAGCCGGGCAGCGTACAGACCCGAGAAGAGGGAGGAAAGTGTCCCATAGGGTCTGCTCTGATGACGGGAACAGTAATTAAAATAAAAGAAAAAGAAATTAGAAGCGCAGATTGCCGCGAGGAGCTGCAGTTTGCCACGGGGACCGCGGAGAGCGGCGTTGGCAGCAGCGCGGGGGGGAAGCGCGCGAAGACAATAGGGCGTCACCATCAAGGCATAAAAACACCAGCAACAGCGTTGGCAGCAGCGGGAAAGACAGAAAGCGCGGGAGGCGCCATCTTAATCCAGCGGGGAAGAAGGAAAAGCGCGGGAGGCGCCATTTTGTTCAATCGGGGAAGAAGGCAAAGCACGGGAGGCGCCATTTTGTTCAATCGGGGAAGAAGGCAAAGCGCGGGAGGTGCCATCTTAGATCTCCAAGATGTCGAAGATAGGCAATATCATTGCCTTCGATAATGAAATAGAAGACTGGACCACGTATGTGGAAAGAGTCGAAGTATATTGCAAGGCAAATGAAGTAGCTGATGAGAAAAAGGCATCGGTACTACTAAACTTAATGGGCGCAAGAACGTACGGCCTATTGCGGAACCTGATCACTCCAGTCAAACCGATGGAGAAGAGTTTTAACGAAATTGTTGATATCCTACAGGAACACCTAAATCCTACACCGCTGCTGATAGCAGAAAGATTTAAATTCCACAAGAGAAATCAGTATAAAGATGAGAGCAATGCTGATTACCTTACGGAACTATGCAAGCTATCAAAGCACTGCCAGTTCGGAGCAGGACTAGCAGATACCCTACGGGACAAATTTGTCTGTGGACTCCTGAGTGAAGGAACCCAGAAGAGGTTACTCTCAGAGAAAGAGCTGACGCTAGATAAGGCTTTCAGCGTGGCAGTATCGTATGAAGCAGCAGCAAGGGGATCTGCGGAAATACAGCAAAAGCCACAGGAATACGGCACCCATGAAATGACACGGGGATTTGAAAAATGTTATCGCTGCGGCAGAACAACCCATGACCAGAAGGACTGCTGGTTCAAGGACAAAACATGCAGGCAATGCGGAAAGATGGGACACATTGCACGAGTTTGCAGGTCCGGGAAGAAGACTAACGACAACAAAAAGACTACGAAGGAAAAGTACAGGAAAGTACAAAAGATGACGGACAGTAGTTCCGAAGACCAGAAGAGCGATAGTGAATCCGGGAACTAGAGACTAAGCTGTCTCAAACTACACAACGTAATCGCAAAAGAGGATCACCGAACCATTTGGGTCACCCTCACGATAGCACGGTCCCAAGTCAAAATGGAATTGGATACAGGATCAGCCCTGACCGTCATGAATCGACGAGACTACGAGCGGCTATTCTCACACATACCCTTGAAAGACACATCCATTGTCTTGGAGACATATACGGGGCAGAAAGTATACCCCAGAGGGAAAATAAGGGTGCCTGTCGAATACAACGGCAAGGAAATACAGAAATTGTATCTGTACATACTGCAAGATGGTGGACCACCGTTATTGGGACGTGAATGGATCAGAAAGATAAGTTTAGACTGGCACTCCATTCAGGCACTGACTGTGGCTGGTAAAAAGGATGACGACGTCACACCTGGACAATTGTCAAAAAATCTTAGCTAACGCTAAAGAGGTATTTCATCAAGAACTGGGAACTCTTAAAGGCGTAACCGCCTCGATAAAAATAGAAGAGAATGCAATTCCCAAGTTTTTCAAAGCAAGACCGGTACCGTATGCAATTCGCCCAGCCGTCGAGGCAGAGCTGGAGAATCTGGAGAATGCAGGCGTGTTATCTAAGGTAGACTGGAGCGAGTGGGCGACACCCATCATTCCTTTCATGGGGAAAACGTTAAACAATAAGTCTGAGGAGCCAAGGAAGGTTCGCATCTGTGGGGACCTCAAGGTGACTGTGAACCCAGTCCTTCACACAGTACAGTATCCTCTTCCGAGGATAGAAGATATTTTTGCCTCACTATCTGGAGGGAAACATTTTACAAAAATTGACCTAGCGCAAGCATTTTTGCAGATGGAGGTTGAAGAATCCTCCAGGAAATATCTCACGATAAACACTCACAAAGGTCTTTACCAGTATAATCGACTGGTATTCGGAGTAGCATCAGCTCCGGCTATATGGTAAAGAGCGATGGAACAAGTCTTGCAAGGGATTCTGGGGACTCAGTGTTACTTGGACGACACCCTAGTGACAGGTGAAAATGACAGTGAACACCTTGCCAACCTGGAGCAGGTGCTCACTAGACTAAGAGAACATGGGCTACGAGCCAATCGCCCCAAGTGCGAGTTTTTTAAGAAACAAATATCGTATTGTGGCCACGTGATTGATGAAGAGGGGTTACATAAGTCCCCTGACAAAATTGAAGCGGTAGTTAAGGCTCCAGTGCCTGAAAATGTGTCGCAACTGAGGTCATTCCTCGGATTGGTGAATTACTACCATAAGTTTTTGCCGAATTTGTCCACAACTCTGCACCCACTGAACGCCCTGCTACAAACTAGAGTAGCATGGAAATGGAGCGATGAATGTAAACAGGCCTTGCAGAAGTGTAAAGGCCTGATCACTTCAAGAGAAGTATTGGCTCACTACAACCCATCACTACCAATAAGACTGGCGTGTGATGCGTCTCCCTACGGCGTTGGAGCGGTACTGTCACATAAATCCCTTGATGTTTCAGAGAGGCCGATAGCTTTTGCATCATGCTCGTTAACTGCAGCCGAGCGTAACTACGCCCAGATTGACAGAGAGGCCCTCAGCCTGGTGTGGGGGGTGAAGAAGTTCAATCACTACCTGCACGGACAGAAATTTACTCTACTAACTGATCATCAACCTCTTGTCTCCATTTTCAACCCTCAGAAGGGCATCCCGATAATGACAGCACAACGGCTACAGAGGTGGTCCCTTTTCCTAGGGGCACACCAATATGACATCGAGTACAAAGGAACTAAAGAGCATGGGAATGCTAATGGATTGTCGCGCCTACCGTTGCCGACGGTGGAAGAAGTACCTGCAGTGGATCCTGTGGAGATATTCCACTCGACCATAGTCGAATGTCTACCTGTGACGAATGCAAACATAGAAAAGGAAACACGAAATGACCCGACACTCTCCAGGGTCTATGATTTAACGGTGAAGGGATGGCCAGCACATGGCAAACCACTGTTGCCAGCATTCTCGCTGAGGAGAGAACAGCTGTCAGTGTGCCGAGGAACCTTGATGTGTGGATCCAGAGTAGTAATTCCACCCAAATTGAAGGATAGAGTGCTCAATGAGCTTCATGAGGGTCATCTGGGAGGGGTAAAAATGAAGAACTTAGCCAGAGCGTTTGTGTGGTGGCCGGGAATCGATAGAGAAATCGAAGAGATGACCAAGAGCTGTACAGGATGCCAGAAGGTCCAAAACGCCCCACCACAAGCCCCTCTACATCCATGGGAGTGGCCCTCATCTCCATGGCAAAGGGTACACATTGATTTTGCAGGTCCATTTATGGACTTGATGTTTTTAATTGTGGTGGATGCACATTCAAAGTGGCCAGAGGTAATAAAAATGTCCTCAACCACCACAGAAAAAACTATCACAGTCTTACGAACCATATTCGCCAGAAATGGGCTGCCTGAACAGATTTGCTCCGACAATGGACCACAGTTTGTGTCTGAAGAGTTCCGGAGATTCTTAAAGAACAATGGTGTTAAGCATTACACATCCGCCCCATATCATCCAGCCACCAATGGATTGGCTGAGTGGTTCGTTGAAACATTCAAGAAGGCTATCAAGGCAATGTGTAATGAAGACATACCCCTACAACACAAGGTGGATAACTTCTTGTTTGCCTACCGGAATGCGACACATGCGGTTACCAACCAAACTCCAGCCATGATGTTCTTCAATCAAAGACTAAGATGCCGCTTGGATTTGGTTAAGCCAAACATCAGAAGAGATGTGGAGAATAGGCAGTTTCAGAATATGAATGAAAGGCCAACCAGGAGTTTCAAGATAGGTCAACCAGTTTTGGCCCGGGACTACTGCACAGAGAAATGGCAGCCAGGAACGATCTGCACATGGCAAGGACCTGTAATGTATACCGTGGACGTTGGAGAGAGCATTGTAAGACGCCATGCTGACCAGATTCTAGAGTCACTGGAAAACGTCATATCTACACCACGATCCTATACACCTGGTGATGAAACCGAAGTACCAATTGCATCTACCTCAGAATCGGTGATATTGGAAGCAGACGAACCAAACAACGACGTTGATCCCGAATCAACTTTGCCAGAAGAACCTGATACCCCAAAGAGGCGTTATCCAGACAGAACCAGGAAGCCTCCTCAAAGACTGAATATATAATTGATTAACTTCAGCTAATGTATATAGCAACTGTAATTGTAAATATGTTATTTAATTATTAATCGAATGTTATGTACTGTTTAGCTAAAAGGGGAGGAATTGTAGTGTATGTACTTTGAAGAAGGAACTATATTCTGCAGCCCCTGTATACTGCAGTACCAGTAGTGACCACCCCTGTATATAAGCCTGTGAAGTAACTTTGTATAGTAGTTCCAGTTTTGTCTCCATTCAGTAAACACCTGTTATAACCAACTTCTGCAGTCCGTGTCTCAATTACACACGGACATTACACTATCCTTCACATTGGTCAAGATGTAAAGTCACAAATGTGACTTTTGAACATGTGTGGCAGTGGACAGCCTTGTCTTATTTGACTTTTGAGAGAATGAGGCTCAGAGAGTTTTCCATCATGACTCAGCTTTGCAGGTTGGTGTTATCCATCAGGATTATTTGATGTTACCCATCTTGACATGTTGGAATTGCCCATCTGGATTGATTTCATCCATCTAGAAAAACTGCCCATTACTAATATGGGTATTGATTTGGCTCTTTCCTTGTGTTTGAGAATTTTGCTGTATAATGTGCTTGGATTTTTTTTTGCACAGCTCATTTGACTTTGAACATATTTGGTAAGAGTTTCTCAGTTCTGCGTAGAGTTTTGCAATTTATGACAGCTTATTTTCTATTTCCTTGTAAAGTTGAATGTTGGTGATCCACGACAATGGAGGGCACCCTTTCCCCAGTGGATAATCAAAATTGGCAGATCATCAAATGTGACGCAAACTATACAGTGTATTGGTGCTCTGAATTTTCAATATGCTGCCTCTCTTTATCTACCTGCTTCAGTTGTCTCCAGTTTCCCTTCTCACTGTTGCTCTGCCCCTTATTGCCAAAATCAGCTAACACTAGACCAGCTGGTCTATAAGTTAATTTGCCATCTCAATGCTTCACTGTGCATTCGCTTATATTCCCACTACCGAACTTGCCACAGCCACCAGGGAGCCAACCAAAATTACTACCCCAACCTTGGGTCCCTCAGCTCCATGGTAAGCAATAAAGAGAATAGGATTAGTGCTGTGGAATTGTCAACTTCAAAATGAATACAAAGCCTGACTATTTAAACTTGAGCTCATCCAAAACTCGGCTGCCCATATCCTAACTCTCACCAAGTCCCATTCATCCATCACCCCTGGGCTCGCTGACCTACATTGGTTCTCAGTCCGACAATGCCTCAATTTTAAAATTCTCATACTTGTTTTCAAATCCCTCCATGTCCTTGCTCCTCCCTATCTCTGTAACCTCCTCCAGCCCTACAACCCTCCAAGATCTCTGCGCTTCCCCCAATTCTGGTCTCTTGCACATCCCCGATTTTAATCACACCACCATTGTCGACCATGCTTTCAGCTGCCATGCCCTCAGCTCTGGAATTCCCTCCCTAAACCTCTCTGCCTCTCTACCTCGCTTTCCTCTTTCAGACGCATCTTAAAACCTACCTCTTTTACAAAGCTTATGGACATCTGTCCTAATATCTCCTTATGTGGCTCGGTGTCAAATTCAGTCTAATAACGCTCTTATGAAGCACCTTGGGATGTATTACTACATTAAAGGTGCTATATAAATGCAAGTTGCTGTTGCCAGTTTACATAGGATTACATCGGATATACGGCGCAGAAACAGGCCATTCGGCCCAACCAGTCCATGCTGACGTTTATGCTCCACACGAGCCTCCTTCCATCTTTCCTCATCTAATTCTATCAGCATAACCCTCTAGTCCCTTTTCCCTCATATGCTTGTCCAGCCTCCCCTTAAATGCACCTATACTATTCGCTTCAACCACTCCCTGTGGTAGCGAGTTCCACATTCTCACCACTCTTTGGGTAAAGAAGTTTCTTCTGAATTCCCTATTGGATTTCTTGGTGGCTATCTTATATTGATGGCCTCTAGTTATGCTCTTCCCCACAAGTGGAAACATTCTCTCTGTATCCACTCTATCAAAACCTTTCATAATTTTAAAGACCTCTATTAGGTCACCCCTCAGCCTTTTTTCAAGAGAAAAGAGACCCAGCCTGTTCATCCTTTCCTGATATGTATACCCTCGCATTTCTGGTATCATCCTTGTAAATCTTCTCTGCACCCTCTCCAGTGCCTCTCTATCCTTTTTATAATATGATGACCAGAACTGTTTGCAGTACTCTAAGTGTGATCTAACCAAGGTTCGATACAGGTTTAGCATAACTTCCCTACTTTTCAATTCTATCCCTCTAGAAATAAACCCTAGTGCTTGGTTTGCTTTTTTAATGGCCTTGCTAACCTGTGTCGCAAATTTTAGTGATTTGTGTATTTGTACTCCGAGATCCCTTTGTTCCTCTACCCCACCAAGTGATAAGTGACCTCCCTATTCTTCCTACCAAAATGTAATACCTCACATTTATCTGTGTTGAACTTCATTTGCCAATTATTTGCACATTCTGTAAGTTTATTAATGTCCTCCTGTAATTTGTTACAGTCCTCCTCAGTATTGACTACCCCCCCAATTTGGTGTCATCCACAAATTTAGAAATTGTGGGCCAGAAATTCGGGTCCCCACGGGTGAGTACGCGTTGGGTACTCATGCGTAGGGCCAACAAAAGTGCTGGTTTCGTGCATGCACTGCGCATGCATGGGAAACCGTAACTTCCGTTCCCTTCAAGAAAGGGGTTCACAGGTCAAACGCATGTGCCGGAGTGGCAGCGCGTACGCCTGGAACTTCCGTTTTTTTTACAGGTTTTTCCGGGAGGGTAAGTCTCCAGCAGCTGCGCTTTTAAAAAGCAGTCGCAAGGCCTGCTTTTAACAAGGTAAGTGGTGAATTAAGTAAAATTAAAATATTTTTTCCACAGGTTTATTATTTTTAAATACTTTAAAGAAAGTTAAGTTTATTTTTAGTCCCATTAAAAACTGTAATTAATTTTTTCAAAAATTTAAATTATTGTTTAAAATAGTTATTTTATGTAATTTATAGCTATTTTAAAAATGTGATAATTTTTTTTATTTATTTGAAGTTTTAGTTATGTTTTGGGGCCGATCTCTAATTCATAGATTTGACAGATCTTCCTGTTAAATCTATGAATAGAGATTCCCTGCTACGATTGGCTCTCCATGGCCCACGTGATCCCAGGGACACTCCAAACTAACTGCGCCCCTGGGATACGCAAGCACTGCACACTGGCAGTTGGAGGAGGCCCAAGATCAGAATCCCACACGGGCCCACAGCACAACGGCCGGCATGCTAGGTAAGTGCAGGTTGGGGGCTTGCACCCGTGGGAAGCCTCCGACCTGAATTTCTGGCCCTGTGTTTTTGATTCCAAAGTCTAAATCATTAATGTCAATTGTGAACAGCAGTGGTCCCAGCACTGATCCTTGTGGAACACCACTACCCACCTTCTGCCACTGTGAATAGCTACCCTTTACTCCCACTCTCTGCTTTCTGTCCTGAAGCCAACCAGCAATTCATTCTGTTACTTGTCCCCTGACTCCACATTCTCTGACCTTGTTCATTAGTCAATTATGGGGTACCTTATCGAAGGCCATTTGAAAATCTAGATAAATTACATCTACTGCATTACCCTTGTCTACTCTCTCTGTTACCTCTTCAAAAAATTCAATAAGGTTGGTCAAGCAAGATTTTCCCTCTTGAAATCCATGCTGACTATTCATTATTATACTTTTTGTTTCTAGATGTTCTTCTATTTTCTCCTTTAGTAGGGATTCCATTATTTTTCCTACCACTGATGTTAAGCTGACTGGTCTATAATTCCCTGGACATGTTCTATCCCCCTTCTTAAATATAGGTATTACGTTAGCTATCCGCCAGTCCTCTGTCAGTACACCTTTTTCTAATGAATTATTAAATATGCATAGTATTGCCTCTGCTATCTCTTCCCTAGATTCTTTTAAAATGCATGGATGCAATCCATCCAGACCAGGGATTTTATCCTCTGAGTTTGATAAGTTTATTTAATATGTCCCCTTTTTTAAATTTTAAATGCACTTATCTCATTACTCATCTCATCATCCAATGTCATGTCCACCTGTTCTATCTCCCTGGTAAATACTGAAGTGAAATAATGATTTAATATTTCTGCCATCTCCCTATCATTACCTGTGGTATTATCCTATCCATTCCTTAATGACCCTATTTCCATCCCAACCTTCCATTTTTTAATGATGTGCCTGTAAAATATTTTACTATTTTGTTTTATGTTCCGTGATAATTTATGAGTGGAGAACGTGTTGAATGTTTTACCAGCTTGTGTGAAAGTCAATGTACAAAGCCCATTTAAACAGATAGGTTATGTATTCATTTTGAATATCACTTGCTTTGCCAAGACCAACAGCAACTTGCATTAATATAGTGCCTTTAATATAGAGAAATGTCCCAAAGCACTTCACAGAGGTGCAATCAAGAAACTGGATGCTGAGCCAAAGAAACAGCTATCAGGAGGATGACCCAGAACTTGATCAGAGAGGTGGATATTAAGAAATGTCTTAAAGTAGGAAAAATACATAAAAAGGCTGGGGCAGAAGTTTGGGAAGGTGAATTCCAGAGCCTGTGTCCTAGATTGCTGAAAGCTGTGGAAGTGGCTGGTGGGATTGATGGAGGTGAAAGAATGCTGCCTTTAGCCTGGAATTGGATGGGATGTGGTTGGTATCAAGACATCAATTTACCCACCTTCCTCAAATGTTGTGAAATTGAGGGCTTTAGCCATCAGTAGGTGTCTCATAGAACTTTGTTTGTGTCTATGAGCAAGGAATACAAGGTGATTTATGTGTTAGAGAGATGGATGGAAGAGAATATGTGATTTCCTGTGTGCAAAAGTTGAAGAGAATGTTTGTGTATGGCAAAAGATGGAGTGTGTGAGAGAAATGGAGAGTACTGTAGTGTGGCTAAGTGAGATGTGGTGTATGTATATGAAGGAAGTGGAAGAGGATGAGAGGCAGTTAGTTGTAGAGAATGTGTTTATCTATTTTTTTAAGAAGTCACACAACACCAGGTTATAGTCCAACAGCTTTATTTGAAATCACAAGCTTTCGGAGCGCTGCTCCTTCTTCAGGTGAAGTGGAGAAATGCATAAAGACACAGCTTATATAGTCAGAGAATCATGTCAGATGTTTACAGGTAACCTTTCCAACTGCCATTTATCACACCTCGGCAGAGAGATAATCACAGCAGTCAAAGGTGTGAATGGTGTCCAAACAGGTCAGTCAGGGAAACATTACATCAAAGAACAATGAGGTGGGGTCACAAGGGGTCAAATATTGCAGATGCTGGGGTCTGTATGAAAAACAAAAAAACAGACAAAAAACATTTTTTTTGGCTGGAAATCACAGCAGGTCCGGACACATCTGTGTAGAGAGAACAAGCCAATGTCGACTCGAGTCTGGATGACCCTGCGTCAGGTGGGGTTACATGTAGCGTGACATGAACCCAAGATCTCTGTTGAGGCCGTCCTCATGGGTGCGGAACTTGGCTATCAGTTTCTGCTCGACGATTTTGCATTGTCGTGTGTCTCGAAGGCCGCCTTGGAGAATGCTTACCCGAAGATCGGAGGCTGAATGTCCTTGACTGCTGAAGTGTTCCCCGACTGGGAGGGAACACTCCTGCCTGGTGATTGTTGCGCGGTGTCCGTTCATCCGTTGTCGCAGTGTCTGCATGGTCTCGCCGATGTACCATGCTCCGGGGCATCCTTTCCTGCAACGTATGAGGTAGACAACGTTGGCCGAGTCACATGAGTATGTACCATGTACCTGGTGGGTGGTGTCCTCACGTGTGATGATGGTATCTGTGTTGATGTAAGGGATCGGTGGTGCATATGTGAGGGAGAGAGAAAGAGCACTACAGAATTTGTATATTTGACTCAAAAACAGAACAGGCTTACATAAACATTCAAAAATGGAGAGTGTGGAGAAACTGGGGCAATATCTGAAAAGTTATTGTATTCAGGACCTATTAAGGTTAGCGGTCACGTTCCACTGCACATAAGCCATCTGAAACCCTCAACCGGATTACTGACTTGTTATTTGCAAAAGCAAAATTCAATAAAAAGTCTGAAAGAAGGTTACCTGATGCTCAGTCCTCTGTAGATCAGTGTGTGTCGGTGTAACTGCAATCAGACCTGTAACTTGTTCCTGGTTCTAGCAAGTTGACAGCAGAGTCAAACTAGAATTATATAGAATCATAGAATCGTAGAAATTTACTGCACAGAAGGAGGCCATTCAGCCCATCGTGCTTGTGCTGACTGAAAAAGAGCTATCCAGCCTAACCCCAACTTCCAGCTCTTGGTCCGTGGTCTTGTAGGTGCATATCCAAGTACTTTTTAAATGTGATGAGGGTTTCTGCCTCTACCACCTTTTCAGGCAGTGAGTTCCAGACCTCCACCACCCTCTGGGTAAAAAAAAGTTCTCTTCAACTCCCCTCTAATCCTTTACTCAAATACGTTAAATCTATGCCCCCTGGTTATTTACCTCTCTGCTAAGGGAAATAGGTCCTCCCTATCCACTCTATCTAGGCCCCTCATAATTTTATACACCTCAATTAAGTCTCCCCTCAGCCTCCTCTGTTCCAAAGAAAACAACCGCAGCCTATCTAATCTTTCCTCATAGCTAAAATTCCCCAGCCCAGGCAACATCCTTGTAAATCTCCTCTGTACCCTCTCTAGTGCAATCGCATCTTTCCTGTATTGTAATGGAATCAGTCGAATTTTGAATCTGAACTGGAATCATTTCAATGAGTTGAAAAAGGATCTGGCCCAGGTAGATGGAAAACAAAGATTGGCAGGTAAAACAGTAAATGAGCAATGGGAGGCCTTCACGGAAGAGATAGTTTGAGTACAGACTAAACACAATCCCATGAGGGCATCCAAAGCCTGAGCTCCTCGATGACTAAAAAATTGAGGTTAATATGAAACAGAATAAGGAGGCTTATGATAAATGTCAGGTTCATAATACAGTCGAGTAAAGAAAGTGCAGCAAAGAACTGAAAAAGAAAATTAAAGGTGCAAAGTGATTGTATGAGAAAAGATTAGTGGGTAATATAAAAGGGAACACTAAAAGTTATATAAACATATTAAGATTTAAAGGACAGTCAAACGAAGGTAAAGGTCAATTAGGGACCAAAAAAGAAATCGTCTTGTGGAGGCAGAGGGCATTACTGAGCTATTAAATGAGTACTTTGCATCCATCTTCACTAAAGAAGAGGATGCTGTCAATGCCACAGTAAAGAAAAAGGGGGTAGAGAAATTTAATAGGAAATAAAGAGATAGAGGAGGTACATAAAAGATTGGCAGTGATCAAAGTAGAAATGTCACCTGGTCTGGACAGATGCATCCTAGGTCGCTGAGAGATATAAGGATGGAAATAGCAGAGGCTTTGACTACAATCTTTTACTTCTCCTTAGATGTGGGGGTGGTGCCAGAGGACTGGAGGGTTGCAAATGTTACACCCTTGTTCAAAAAAGGGGAAAGGGACAAACCAGGCCAGACCGCCGAATGTCGGTGGTGGGGGAACTTTTAGAGACCATAATCCGTCATAAAATTAATTGTCACTCGAAAAACATGGGTTATTAAATGACAGCCAGCATTGTTAAAGGTCCCTAATCGACCTCAACCTTCCTTTGACTGTCCTTTAACCCTTAACATTGTCTGACACACTTGGTAGAGTTCTTTGATGAAGTAACAAAATTGTTTGATGAGGGTCCTGATCAAGTGTCAGCTGTGGCTCAGTGGGTAGCACTCTTGCCTCTGAGTCAGAAGGTTGTGGGTTCATAGTCCCACTCCAGGGACTTGAGCACAAAAATCTAGGCTGACACTCTAGTGCAGTGCTAAGTGCTGCATTGTCGTCTTTCGGATGAGATGTTAAACTGAGACGTCTGCTCTCTCAAATGGACATAAAAGATCCCACAGCACTATTTCGAAGAAGAGCAGGGGAGTTATCCCCGGTGTCCTCGCCAATATTTATCCCTCAATCAACATAATACAAAACAGATTATCTGGTCATTATCACATTGCTGTTTGTGGGAGTTTGCTGTGTATAATTTGGCTGCTGCATTTCTCACATTACAACAGTGGCTACACTCCAATAGTACTTCATTGGCTGTAAAGCGCTTTGAGACATCCAGTGGTCGTGAAAAGCGCTGTTTAAATCCAAGTCTTTTAGCGCAGTTGATGTACATATGGACTTTCAAAAGCCGTTTGATAAATTGCCACATAATAGATTTGGCCATGACCATCTCCAACAAAATAGAGTCTAGCCACCTCCTCTTGACATTCAACGGGATTACCAATGCCGAATCTCCCACCATCAACATCCTAGGGGTTGCCATTGACCAGAAACTTAAATACTGTGGCAACAAGAGCAGGTCAGAGACTGGGTATTCTGCGGCGAGTGACTCACATCCTGACTCCCCAAAGTCTTTCCACCATCTATACAAGGCACAAGTCAGGAGTGTGATGGAATACTTTCCACTTGCCTGGATGAGTGCAGCTCCAACAACACTCAAGAAGCTCGACACCATCCAGGACAAAGCAGCCCGCTTGTTTGGCCACCACCTTAAGCATTCACTCCCTCCACTGCCAGCGCACCGTCGCTGCAGTGTGTACCATCTACAAGATGCACTGCAGCAATTCACCAAGGCTTCTTCGACAGCACCTCCCAAACCCGCGACCTCTACCACATAGAAGGACAAGGGCACAGGTGCATGGGAACCCCACCACCTCCAAGTTCCCCTCCAAGTCACCCACCATCCTGACTTGGAAAATATCACTGTTCCTTCGTTGTCGCTGGGTCAAAATCCTGGAACTCCCTCTCTAACAGCACTGTGGGAGTACCTTCACCACACGGACTGCAATGGTTCAAGAAGGCAGCTCACCACCACCTTCTCAAGGGCAATTAGGGATGGGCAATTGTGATGAAATAACTCTGTGTTCTGGCATTTGTATTGTTGTTGTTGTTGTACTTGTTAATGTCTGGAATGTTCCACCGGTGTAACCACTAATGCTCCTCCCTAGCCCCGCCCCTCTTCTGGAATGTTCTACCAAGGGCTGGGTTGGTGATGAATGATGGCTGCCCTGTGTTAACTTGATGCCATGTTCTTACTTAATAAATGCCTTTAGTTTAAGCCTTAACCTCATGGATTCTGGCAGTTATTTGGCACATCAATTTTATTAAGTAACAACTTTTGGAAGATGGATCGATTTTTGAAACCAGAGCGTCTGGATATCGATCCCCATTCGGCAGATGCGTCGAAGAAATTTACGCATTGGCTTCGATGTTTTGAACACTTCATCGCATCGGTCGATTCGACGGTTAACAAGTTGGGTCTTCTAACCAACTTGGTAAGTCATCAAACTTACTCGATAATTGAAGATATTACTACATATGAAGAGGCCCTCGCAGCCCTTAAGGCCCAGTACCTTAAGTCGGTTAACGAAGTATACGCCAGGTATCTTTTGTCTACTCGCAGGCAATTACCCGAGGAATCTCTGAACGATTTCCTGCAGGACCTTAAGGCTTTGGCTAAGGATTGCAACTACAAGGCTGCCTCTGCCATAGTGTATCAGGAAGAAGCCATCCGCGATTCTTTCATATCTGGCCTCCGATCTAATTATATTAGACAGAGACTCCTCGAGAACGACTCGTTAGTTTAAAAAATGGTCGTCGCTACTGCTCGATCGTTAGATGTAGCCCAGAAAAATTTAGAAGTGTATGCATCAGCCCATGCGTCTCTCTCAGCCTCGTGTGTTCTGAGTATGGAGGCATCCATAACACCAATGGAGCCTCCACTTAATCCTATTGTTGCGGCTGTACCCCATGTGTCTAAGTGTTATTTTTGTGGCCAATCTAAACACCCCAGGCAAAGATGCCCAGCCAGAGAGGCTACCTGTTTTAAATGTAAGAAACGGGGACATTTTAGTAAAGTGTGTAAGGGTAATCCTGTACCCGATGTCTTCTCTGCTGCCACCTATTGTTTTACTCTAGCCTCGGCTACGGTTGACCAGACCATACCGTGTTCCTTGTCGAAATCTATGATGAACATCAAGATTAATGGTCGTCCTACTGGGTGTTTGATAGACTGTGGCAGTACTGAAAGTTTTATACACCCCAACCTTGTTAACTCCTGTTCATTGAAGGTGTATCCTACTCGAAGTGAAATTGTGATGGCGTCCAAGTCCCTTACTTCGGAGGTAACTGGATATTGTAAAGTCACATTGACCGTTAAGGATACGGAGTATAAGGACTTTAAACTCCTCATATTACCTCAGTTGTGTGTGAACTTAATTTTAGGCTTGGACTTCCAGTGTCAGCATGAGAGCGTTACCCTTAAGTATGGTGGATCTCAGCCTCCACTCACAGTCTGTGGCCTTTCTACTTTAAAGTAAGTCCGCCTTCTTTGTTCGTGAACCTTGCTCCTAATTGTAGACCTATAGTGACTAAGAGGCGATGGTATAGTTCAGAAGATAAAACATTTATAAAAGAGGAAGTGGAAAGGCTTCAACGGGAGGGAATCATCGAACACAGTAATAGCCCATGGCGTGCCCAGGTGGTGGTGGTTAAAACTAATGAAAAGAAAAGACTTGTGGTCGATTATAGCCAGACTATAAACTTGTATACCCAATTAGACGCCTATCCTTTGCCTCGTATTTCTGAGATGGTGAACCAGATAGCTCAGTACCGCATGTTCTCCACCATTGATTTAAAGTCTGCCTACCATCAACTCCCCATTAAAATAGAAGACCGACCTTATATGGCCTTCGAAGCTAATGGGCGCCTGTACCAATTCCTTAGTGTGCCCTTTGGAGTGACGAATGGGGTATCCGTCTTCCAACGGGAGATGGATCATATGGTGGATGAATACGCATTGGAAGCAACATTCCCGTACCTGGACAATGTTACTATCTGTGGGCACGACCAACGGGAGCATGATCAAAATCTCGCAAAGTTCCTAGAGACTGCAAAGAGTTTAAACCTGACCTACAACGAAAACAAGTGTACCTTCAATACTACACGTTTGTGTATTCTTGGTTGCGTTGTGGAGAATGGGGTAATCGGGCCAGATCCTGAAAGATTACGCCCACTTCAGGAATTACCTTTACCTCACACTGTAAAAGCTTTAAGAAGGTGTCTAGGATTCTTCTCGTACTATGCCCAGTGGGTGGCTAACTACTCAGATAAAGTCCGACCTCTTATTAAGTCGACGTCTTTTCCGCTATCGGCGGAAGCTCAGGAGGCTTTCCTTAATATCAAACAGGACATTGAGAAGGCAGTGGTATGTGCCGTGGATGAGAAGATCCCTTTTCAAGTGGAAAGTGAGGCATCTGATTTTGCGTTGGCAGCAACTCTTAACCAAGCTGGTAGACCAGTAGCTTTCTTCTCTTGTACATTGCAAGGACCAGAAGTTCGACATTCTTCAGTGGAAAAGGAGGCACAGGCGATTATCAAAGCAGTCAGGTATTGGAGACATTATCTCGCTGGCCAACGTTTTATGCTCATTACTGACCAGCGATCCGTGGCCTTTATGTTCAACTCTAAGCAGAGAGGCAAGATCAAAAATGATAAGATTTTAAGATGGCTATGATATTCAGTACAGGCCTGGAGTATTTAATGAGCCATCGGATGCTTTGTCATGAGGAGTATGTGCTAGTCTAGGTATAGATAAGCTTCAAAGTCTCCATGACGCACTCTGCCACCCTGGGGTTACCAGAATGAACCACTTCATTAAGTCCCACAATCTACCCTACTCTATTGAGGAGGTCCGGACAATGACCAGAACCTGTCGTGTTTGTGCTGAATGCAAACCCCGCTTCTATAAGCCGTCCGAGCCAGCTCATCTTACTAAAGCAACTCGACCATTTGAGCGTTTGAGTGTCGATTTTAAAGGTCCCCTTCCATCGAGCGACCGTAATGTCTATTTTCTTAATATTATAGATGAGTACTCTCGGTTCCCTTTTGTTATCCCCTGTCCGGATGTGACTAGTGCTGTTGTAATTAAATGCTTCTGCCAACTGTTTTCCTTGTTTGGCATGCCTAACTATATACATAGTGATAGGGGTTCTTCCTTTATGAGCAAAGAATTGCGACAGTTTTTGCTATCGAAAGGGATTGCAATGAGTAGAACTACCAGCTATAACCCTCGTGGTAATGGGCAGGTCGAGAAAGAAAATGCGACAGTGTGGAAGGCTGTCGTACTGTCTCTGAAGTCGCGAGGCCTGCCGACCTCTCGCTGGCAGGATGTCCTGCCAGATGGGCTGCATTCCATAAGGTCTCTTTTGCGTACAGCGACGAATGCCACCCCTCATGAAAGGGTGTTTAGTTTTCCAAAAAAAGCTACTAATGGAGTAATGTTACCCACATGGTTGACGACCATGGGCCCTGTGTTGTTGCGCAGACATGTGAGAGGCCACAAGACTGATCCATTGGTAGAGGAAGTACAACTCCTCCATGCTAATCCCCAGTATGCATATATTCAATATTCGGGTGGGTGAGAGGATACAGTTTCTATTAAAGACCTTGCACCTGCTGGAGCTCGAAAAGAGTTCGACTCTGAGAGTAGAGTTTTCAATCGTGGTATTGGACCTTCAGAGACACAAACCCTCAGTGTGGAAAATACTGATGATTCTGGGAATTCGAATGAACCAGAGTTAGTACTCCGGGAGGAGCCTCAGCAAGAGTTACGTCGTTTCCAGAGGATTATCAGACCTCCTGACAGACTGAATCTATTGCAGGGGGTGAATGTGATGAAATAACTCTGTGTTCTGGCATTTGTATTGTTGTTGTTGTTGTTGTTGTACTTGTTAATGTCTGGAATGGTCCACCGGTGTAACCACTAATGCTCCTCCCTAGCCCCGCCCCTCTTCTGGAATGTTCTACCAAGGGCTGGGTTGGTGATGAATGATGGCTGCCCTGTGTTAACTTGATGCCATGTTCTTACTTAATAAAAGCCTTTAGTTTAAGCCTTAACCTCATGGATTCTGGCAGTTATTTGGCACATCAGCAATAAATGCTGGCTGTGTCAGCGACACCCATATTCTGTGAATGAATAAAAAAATAATTGTAGCCCATGGGATTATATGGGCAGGGGCAGTAGCAGTGTGGATACGAAATTGGCTAAGAGACTGAAAGCAGAGAGTAGTGGTCAACAGTTGTTTTTCAGACTGCAGGGAGGGTGTACAGTGGTGTTCCGCCAGGGTCAGTATTATTGGGTCCACTGCTCTTTTTGATATATATATTAATGACCTGGACTATTGTATACAGGGCATCATTTCAAAATATGCAGATGATAGAAACTCAGAAATGTTGTAAACAGTGAGGAGGATAGTAGCAGACTTCAGGAGGACATAGACAGACTGGTGAAATGGGCAGACACACTGCAGATGAAATGTAATGCAGAGAATTGTAAAATGATGCATTTTGGAAGGAAGAATGAGGAGAGGCAATATGAACTAAATGGTACAACTTGAAGGATCAGAGAGACCTGGGGGTTCACATACACAAATCTTTGAAGGTGGCAGGACAAGGTGATCAGGCTGTTAAAAAAAGCATATGGAATCTTGGGCCTTATGAATAGAGGCAGAGAGTACAAAAGCAAGGAAGTTATGCTGAATCTTTGTAAATCACTGGTAAGGCCTCAGCTGGAGTATTGTGTCCAGTTCTGGGCACCGCATGTTAGGAAGGATGTCAAGACCTTGGAAAGGGGCAGAAGAGACGTACTGGAATGATACCAGGGATGAGAGACTTCAGTTATGTGGAGAAGCAGGGATTGTTCTCCTTAGAGCAGAGAAGGCTAAGGGGAGATTTAATAGAGTTGTTAAAAATTATGAAGGGTTTTGATAGAGTAAATAAGAAGAAGCAGTTTCCACTAGCAGGAGGGTCGGTAAGCAGAGGACACAGAATTGGCAAAAGAACCAGAGGGGAGATGAGAATAATTTTTTTTATGCCGCTATTTGTTATGATCTGGGATTTATTGCCTGAAACGATGGTGGAAGCACATTCAATCGTAAATTTTTAAAGAATATTGGATATATATTTGAAAAAGAAAAAGTACAGGGCTATGGGGAGCATGGGTTGGAAATTCATTCTAGCCCAGGAATGGGCGGTATCTTTAGAAAAGTTTGAGAATTAGCGCTGTTGTGTATGTACCTTTAAGAGAGAACTGTTTTACAGCTCCTGTATACTGTAATACCGGCGGTGACCACACCTATATATAAAGCCAGAGCAGGCTTCTGTACTTCAGTCTTGAGACTACTCTACTCTAGTAAACACCTGTTGATTGTTAAGTTACAGTCTCCGTGTAGTTCTTGGGGAAACATCCTATTTAAAGAATCACGGATCTAACAAGCGCCAGGTGCTAATGCTTTAGACTGCACGCAAAATTCATTCTCACTGCTCAAAGAAATGATTGGGGCGCTAAGTCTAGTCTTAAAGGCCGAGCTCAAAGTGTGGATCAATATCGGGTGCAGTCTAATCTCAACTCCTCATTGCCACAGGCTTTTCCCAGTACTTAAAGGGGAGGTTCATTGATACTGCAGCACCTCATTCTCAGCATTGCTGGCTGTGCAGCTGCCTCAGCAAGGAGAAACACAACAAGGAGAAGGAGCCGAAGGACTGAAGCAGGTGTGCTCATACAGATCCACCTCAGTCGGATGGTCAGGCTGATTGAATGCTTCAACAAATGCTACATACCAACATCTGTACCACAAGCTTCACACACTGCTCAAAACACCAGACCCCAATGCTCACCCACCAACAATCTCTACCTACCAACACTCACACCCACATCTCACGCCTTGCACACAATAGCAGCTACTCAATGATGGCAGGCACAAGGGCCATTAGTTATTAGAATGAATGTGATATGTGTGATACATTTATGCATAAATTTATTAATGGAGTTTGCAATATTTTGTGGTCTCTCTCATTTCATCTTTGTGACCAGGAGGATGCTGTGATATGGCATGACACAAGGATGGTATGATGGGCATGTGGTGAGCAAAAGGGATCTGGGGTTTAAATCATCCTGGTGTGAGGCTGGAGGTCTGTTTGGAGGAGGTGGTGGAGTTATGTGACCACCACCTTGGAGCCATCTAATATACTGCTCCTCGCTTAATTGAAGGAAGGAGAGGTGCTGTTGGAATACCCTCGGAGGGTAAGGCCTCCTGGTGAGAGCCCTGATGTCCATCCTCATCCCACTGTGCACATGTTCCCATATTTCTGGCTGCCTACGCTACCTCCGCCGTAGATCCTGGAGGTTGAGGTGGCATACCAGTCCAGCCCCCATTAATGTTGCCAAGTGTAGCAGGTTGAATCTTTGAACAATAAATGTAGGCACTTTGCACTTGCCAGAACACTGCTGATAAAAAAAGAACCTGGAAATTACTCTTACAAAGTGATCCACTATCTGAAACTGACAAGAAACCACTAAAACTAACCTGCCCTGATAGCTGCGAGTGATTAATGCGGATGCCTTTAAATAACATCCCTGGAGCTGGCTTCCATCAGCTGTACACCTCCTCTCCCTGTTGCTGTCTGGTCGAGGTGCAAAGGTAAATGGCGAAAATCAATTTTGCAGATCGGGCGTTGCATGCTCACTGACGTAATGATCTGCCGGGCGTTGAAGCCCCTGGCGGTACCTTGACCCGGCGATACAATGGGTGGTCTGGATTTGCTATGCACTGCTGGATTTGCCTCGCCCCGGTGCTACTGCATTAGCGCCTCATTACTGCCCTCTGCAGGCACTAACGGGAGGCGCTAACCAACTGAAATTTTCATTCTATAAGATCCCAAAGAAACCCTGGTCCCAAATGATTTGAAGTTGACCCGTATGGGGGACAGTGATTTAACTTTATTCAGCACAAGCAAGACTTAATACATTGCAGTATTCGAGCAGCAGTTTACAGAGAATAATTGAGACTTATATTACCCCATTATCCTTTGGGTCTCACTCTCTCTCTCTCCATCTCCCAGGTGTCTCCTTGATTCTTCCTGAATTCTTCTATTCTTTCTGAAATCTTCTACTCCTGAAATCTTTTACACTTTGTGGCTGTTAAGACCCCCTTCTTATACCCTTACTCTCATTCAAAACCTATGGAGTCCTCCTGAACCAATCATTGGCTGATACCTCAAACCCAAAATCCAATCATAAAGATGCCACGTTCGTAGAACCCTGGCTTACGCAGGTTTTTAGTCTTATGACACCCTTACATCATCTGTTTTTGACCATCAAGACTCATATCTAGGGTAGTTATGGCAATACCAAAGGAATATGTCTCCACAGATAGAGATACAGCCCTTGCTGTTGGCCTTTGTTTTTAATTCAAATGTCATAATATTCCAGGACAGTGGTAACCACACATGACCTTGGTTCCCAGGCTAACTGCAGTCTATTCAACCATGGCAATCTCTTTCTCATCCCAGGTTGTCTGGTTACAGCTTACTCACAGACTTTTAAGCATATCAAAGAGGATTATATGTTATATGTATAATTCAAGTTATCATTGCATACAGTTGATGATTACAAACTTCTACATTTAATTCTTACACACAATTATAAATCTATTACTGATGATTATAAGATATTGATGGTTATTAAATATCAAAACAAGTATTCCAAAAACCAACTAATATATAATTCCTAACAATCTTACACTCATAACAATCTTATCTCAGCCTCTGGGATTCCATTAATTCTTTCAGCTATTCCCACAGACGGGCTGTCGGCTTTGCTAACAAGGCTCGCTGAGGTTGGCATTTTTAATTTGGTTAAGCAAGGACCCCACGCCCTGCTTTCTTCCATTTCAAATCTAGCCGGGTCTACCCAAGGCATATCACACTAGTTTAAAAGCATGATTATTCAAGAATCGCTGTGCATTAAGTAACAGTTACATCATACAAACTTAAACCTATAACTAATAATGCTTATTTCATTTAGTCCATGTTAGTTAGTAGGAATCTGAAATGGAGATTTCTCAGGGTTCTTACAGGATTGGATCTAATTGGATAGATTTCAAAGTGCCGGCAGATGGCATGATGGGCTAAATGGCCTCCTTCTGTGCTGTATGATTCTATGATTCTAATTCATTACTTCCATTCCTATTGGCTTTGTGTCCATGGTTTTGGCTGTTTGTTCCCATTCCTGCTAGCTATAGCTCCGTATGACTGGAATGTGGTTCATTATTCCTCATCCTTGCAGTTCATTCGTGATTGGGAATAGGCTGGTTTAAACAAGCTAATCTAGATTCCCCCTGTAATAGAGCCACCTGGTGGACTACTAATGTATATAATAATAAAGCCATGTGCAGTACAGTTCTTACCGGAAGCCATGTTGTGCTGTTGCCTGTGCTGTGCTGTGTCTCAAGATATCGCAGAATTAACGATGAGGATGCGATTGCGGATTCCTTGGCTGAAACTTTTGTTGGAGAATAATCCTGCCAACTGATGGAGGAACTGTTAGAGCTTCCTCATTTTGCAGAAAAACTTAAAAAATCCGAGGTAAATTTCAAGCACACGTGGCTGAACTGTCAACATTACCAGAGTCCAGATGGCCACGCCTGTGGGAATAATAGGGCATTTGGGTGAGTTACATCGTGACCGAGAGACTTTCGGAGCGTATATGGAGTGACTAGAAATATTTTTCACCGCGATTAGTATCGTCGAAGCCCCCGATGATGTAAACCGTAACCAGGTGGTTTTAGAAAGGAAATGGGCTATTTTTTTGACTGAAGCAGGCCCCGAGGTGTATGAAACCCTGAAAAATGT
This sequence comes from Somniosus microcephalus, assembly GCF_052327205.1. NCBI lineage: Eukaryota > Metazoa > Chordata > Chondrichthyes > Squaliformes > Somniosidae > Somniosus > Somniosus microcephalus. The sequence continues at coordinate 234,879,432 of NC_140989.1, read as the reverse complement.
GCTTGTTCCCACCAAGCCGAAGGACATGCCACTGAAGGAGATCCTAACCAAGTTAGAACAGCACTACAGTCCTGAGCCCCTGGAAATTGCTGAAAGTTATCGTTTTGGAACACGTGATCAATTAAATGATGAGGGTATCAGTGAGTACATTGTAGATTTAAAAAAGCTATCCATTCACTGTCATTTCAGAAAATTTCAGGACCGAGCTTTGCGTGACTGCTTTGTTTGTGAGTTGAAAAATGAATGTATCAGAAGTAAATTGTTGACAACCCCAACTTGACTTTTGACTTAGCTTGTCAGATAGCTATGTCGATGGATATGGCTGACTGATACTCCCGAGAGTTCCGCGCCATTTCCAGTCATCAGACAACTGAGGTGAATCGGCTGCAGGCTAAAAGTAAAAGGCAGTTGGGTCCCAAGGCCTCAGCAACTGGCCATGGTATCAGTGCATTGAAGTTGTGCTATCAGTGCCGGGAAAACACATCGCTCAAAGCTGTCCATATGTGAAGGCAGAGTGTTTCAACAGCAAGAAAACTGGGCATCTTGCAAAGGCGTGCCACCAGAAGAGTAAACCGACTGGCAATGCGAGAAGTAGAAATCGCCAGACACTACATACCTTTGAAGAGAAGCAGCAGGACGAGGAGTTTCTGGAGATTCATGTCATCAGGAGCACAAATGTATCGAACAGCAATTCGCGAGGTAGCGTCATCTAAGTAGATGTCGCAGGAGCCAGGATACCCATGGAAATTGACATTGGTGCATCTGTGAGAGTAGTACCGGAATCACTATATCGTGACAAGTTGCGTGATTATCGACTAGAGAAATCGAAGGTAGAACTGCGAGGCTACTCAGGAGGGCAAATCCCTGTAGTAGGAAGTGTCACCATACCAGTGAAATACAAGGATCAGTGTCAGAGCTTGCCTCTCATAGTAGTGGCAGGAGACAAGCCTGCCTTGATAGGTAGAAATTGGTTGGGATCACTGAAGCTGGATTGGAATGAGATTTTTCTTGTGGAAGCGAAATTTGCATCGAAAGATGATGTCATCAAGCAATATCCGAAGGTGTTCAGCGAAATGGTCATTCTGATCCTATACTTCAAGGCAAGTGTCAGAGTGCAGAAGGACACAAGACCAGCTTACTGCAAGCCACGTCCTGTACCATACGCACTCAAGGAGAAAGTTGAGCAAGAGCAACTAGGGCAAATAGGGATGGGCAATAAATGCTGGCCTTGCCAGTGACGCTCACATTCCATGAACAAATTAAAAAAAGAACTCAAAAGACTGGAAACTGAGAACATTATCTCTAAGGTAGATCTGAGTAATTGGGGCTACACCCATTGTTGTTGTACCTAAGTCAGATGGTAAGGTAATGTTGTATGGTGATTATAAGGTAACAGTAAACCAGGTTCTAGAGTGTAATCTACCCAATATGTTGCCAAATGTGGAAGATTTGTTCACAACACTGACAGGTGGCCAGATTTTTTCAAAGTTAGATCTAACAAATGCCTACCTACAACTTGAGTTAGATGAAGAGTCCAAGTCATACTTGACTATAAATACTCACCGAGGCCTATATCAGTTCAATAGGCTATCATTTGGAGTGTCTTCTGCCCCTGACATATTCCAGGGGGTGATGAACCAAATTTTGCAAGGGATTGAATGGGTAATGTATTATTTGGATGATATACTCATTTCAGCACCAAACAGGCAAATCCATGATGAGGTGCTGAATGGAGTGCTCAAACGGCTAGAGAAGCATGAAGTACAAGTGACAGCTCACAAGTGTGAGTTGTTTCAAAACTCAGTGGAGTACTTAGGGCACAGAGTAGACAAAGATGGTTTATATCCAACCAAGGGAAAGCTGGATGCAATCAGAAATGCACCCACTCCCAAGAATGTCTCTGAACTTCAATCATTTTTGGGTCTTTTGAATTATTGTGGAAAGTTCCTCCCAAATTTGGCTACATTGTTACATCCATTGAATGAGCTGTTGAGAAAACAGGTCCCTTGTAAGTGGTCAAAAGAATGTGACACAGCAATCAAAGAGTGTAAAAGCCAGTTAGTAGAGAGTACCATGTTAGTCCACTATGATGTATCTAAGGAGATCAAGCTAGCGTGTGACACCTCTCCGTATGGAATTGGGGCAGTGATCTCTCATGTACTAGATAGTGGGGAGAAGAAACCAATTGCTTTTGCTTCACACACTCTCAGTGCCAGTGAGCGGAATTATGCGCAGATCGAAAGGGAAGCTTTGTCATTGATTTTTGGGGTCAAGAAGTTTCACAAATACTTGTTTGGTTGTAAGATTACCATAGTTACTGACTATAAGCCCCTGACAACAATCCTCTACCCAAAGTCCCCAGTTCCAATCTTAGTTGCAGTCCAAATGCAGAGATGGGCTTTGATTTTGTCAGCGTATACGTATGACATTGAGTACAGACGATCAGCTGATCACAGTAATGCTGATGCTATGTCCAGGTTGCCATCCCCATCACAAGTTACACCCAATAAGGAAGAAGTGTTCTATTTCTCATACATTGATAAGCTGCCCGTCACAGCTGAAGAGATTGGTAGGGCAACCAAACCCAATTATGTCAAATGTGTATGATTACATAGCAAATGGATGGCCAAACCAGGTATCAGAGGAAGATATCCATCCATACTTCATTCGTAGGAATGAATTGTCAGTGGATAAAGATTGTATCATGTGGGGAGCAACAGTGGTTATCCCAAATAGGTTCAGGTTTAAATTGTTAGGAGATCTTCATGACCAGCACCTGGGAATGCGCTTGACCAAGAGCTTTGCATGCAGTTACTTATGGTGGCCAGGTTTAGATAAAGAGATAGAGTACATAGCACGGTGGCATAGTGGTTAGCACTGTTGCCTCACAGCGCCAGGGACCCGGGTTCGAATCCGGCCTCGGGTGACTGTCTGTGTGGAGTTTGCACATTCTCCCCGTGTTTGCGTGGGTTTTCTCCGGGTGCTCCGGTTTCCTCCCACAGTCCAAAGATGTGCGGGTTAGGTTGATTGGCTATGATAAAAATTGACCCTTAGTGTTAGGGGGATTAAATACGTGGGGTTACGGGGATAGGGTGGGATATGTGTTGGTGTAGGGGTTACGGGGATCGGGTGGGATATGTGTCGGTGCAGGCTCGATGGGCCGAAATGGCCTCTATCTGTACTGTGAGGTTTCTGTGATTCTGTGATAGTCAGTCAGTGTACAATATGTTAATCGGTGAGCAAGAAACCACCATCAGTACCATTGCAGCCATGGAAATGGCCTCCCAGGTGTGGCAAAGGTTACATGTAGAATTTGCTGAGCCAGAAGGACAGCAATTGTTCATAGTGATAGATAGAAGTGGGTGGAGGTGTTTCCGATGCAGATAATAACAACAAGCAAAACACTAGGTAATTTGCGAAGATTGTTTTCTTCATACGGCCTCCCAGAAGAAATTGTGTCTGATAATGGGCCGCAATTTTGTTCAGAAGAGTTCACACAGTTCATGAGCAGAAACGGTGTGAAACATACCAAAGTTCCACCGTACCACCCTGCTTCAAATGGTTCAGCAGAGCACACAGTACAAATTGTCAAACGTGCCCTCATCAAGCAAATATTGGATTCAAATCCAAAGAAACGTCAGTTGTCGTTGGACCACAAACTGGCAAATTTTCTGATTACATATTGGAATACTCCTCATACCACTACTGGTAGAAAACCAGCAGAGATGTTTCTCAAACAACAGCCACAAACCAGGTACTCGTTGTTCAAACCAAACTTGGCACAATCTGTAGAAAAGAAGCAATCAAGGCAGAAAGAGAGTCCTGATAAAGGTAGAGTTAGAGAGAGAAGTGTGAAGTGGAACCAGAAGGTTAGAGTGAAGCACCATCACCATAAATGGTTAAAGTGGTTACCAGGAAGAGTAGTGAAGATATGTGGCCCTCACACATATTTGGTCAAGAAGTTTGATCATGGAAAGTTTAGGTTTGTTCACATTGATCATATCTCACCTACAGATGTGGAAGGAGTTGAAAGCTGGGATGATTTAATTTATTCTGATGAGTCAGGTAGTCTTGTTACAAGTAGAGTACCAGTAGCAAATCCTACATCAGACGTACCAGAAACAAGTCCAAGGCAAAGTCAGAATTTATGAGCCCAAGTCAGGCAGACAAACAGTCTGTAAGTGTAGAGTCCAAACGTAGATCAAGGTCAGCCCTTGGAGAAAAATTCTCCACAGGCTCAGCCTAGAATGAATCAAAGTCCTACAACAAGATCTGAAAGTTCTATTCAAGAAAGAAGATATCCTCTTTGAAACAGAAAACCAGTGGTTAGGGTTAATCTGTAAATATGGAAAATAAGTTCATATCTTTTGTTTGTGTTACAGAATTCTAGAGTAGAATTTGGAAACATAAAATGGGTTCCATTTGAGAAATGTATACCAGAAGTTGTGTATACCATGCAAGTCATGTACAATGATTATTTGCTATGATTAACATCTTCAATAAGGAGGGGCAAGCGTAATAGAGCCACCTGGTGGACTACTGATGTATATATAATAATAAAACCATATGCAGTACAGTTCTTACCAGAAGCCATGTTGTGCTGTTGTGTATATATATGTGCTGTGTCTCAAGATATCACATCCCAATTGCTTTTCACTGTAAGGATCAAGCTTGCTACGAATGTCTGATAGGTAATTAATACATCTGGTTCATGGATGGGGTTGTGGCAGTGATGGACATACAAAGAAAGAGATCACCAATTGAACACAATGCAGGTCAGTATTTAGCTTTAAATGGCTGCTGTTTTTGCTTACTTGACAATTGCAGTCTTTTAAGTCATTTAGGTTATGTGATGGGGCTCCATATAAACACATTAAATTTTTTTGCGTGTTGGATAAAAGCTGAATTTTACCTGTATAAGAAAATTTTTCCACAATTTCCATTTTGACTAGAGAAGCCCAGGACTTTATGACTTCACCATTACCCATTCAGATATCACCACCGAGTTTGTGCAGCTGATCTTCAGAGTGCTTACAATTCAATAATAAATTATAACTACCATTAAAACAAAAAACAAATTAAGCCAATTATTTTTATGGGTTTTATTGGATGGGAGAGTGGGTCATCCAATTAGTTGAAGTACTGCTGTATATTCTGAACCTTCTTCCAACACCAGTGCTTTAAGAGACTTTCAGAGCAAGTTTTGTCAATGTTAGGCTGACGATATTGTGCAAGATGTTCTTTATAATAGTCAAAGCAGTGACGGTGCAGTTTGAGGAGGTGGAAAAATAACAAGAGATGTGGATGCACAGAAAGAGGGCAGCAAGGAAAAGACCTTACCTGCCCCCTATGAAAGACTGTTGAATGAATGACTGTAACTTGTTTTAATGGAGGAGCCCAGTGCAGGAAGGGTTGGCTCACTTGGGAGCTAATTATAGAGGAACGTTCAATACTGGGTCCCAACTTAGAGGGATCCTTATTGATTCTAATCACTCCGCCTGCCGCTGTTGAAGTGACATTAGTCATTTGCTATTTTTGTGCGACTGAATTGTTCCAGGCACCAGGAGGAGATTACAGGAGTGTCGTTCAAGGAACCATGCCCACTTACGTTCACGAGGTGACTGATTCGACATTGTGTAAAACTGGCAGGTTCATTCATTTCTCAGAGTGCAGAGAAATAGTTGGCTACACAGCACACAATTCTACACTGTAGTTGGTTTCCAAGGGTGTTGTGCATAGTTGTTTATTCCAATGTGCGGATATGGAACCAGTTAGTTCTGCTCAGTAGAGTATATCAGTTGGATGGGCTTTAGGTCACTCAATAGTCAGGTAATCTCCGTGGAAAATTCTTCTTCTGGTTGCAACCAAATCAACACATAACTGTTTCATTATCAGTCACTCTTGTGCTTCTGGCTTATGTGAGTGCGATGAACAACTCCAAGGCTGGATTTTGAGAGCTATGGGTGTAATCTTAATCCGTAGTATATTACAGTGGTGGAAAAGCAGAGGTAGAACCAGGTAATCTAAATGCCACATTAGCTTGGGTATGTAATTGTGTGGCTCAGCACATCGTGGGTTCAAAATTTTGGCCCACTGGCATCACTGTGGCTAGAGGAGAAGGCTATACCACTGGGGCAACCTTCACCTAACTCAAAAATGCGCATTCATCCTGTCAGAGGACATAAATAAAACAGTCAGGAAAGATTTAAACTAGGGAATCAGGGGAGAGTGGACCAACTAATAAAGAGTCATGTGAACAAATCAAGAAATGACCTGGTATTTATTTACATGCCAGAAGAATAAGAAACTAGGGGGGAGAAATTCATTATAGCCCCATTTGGGGTGCTAACTAGTAAATGTTGAGAAAATTAGGCACTAATGTTTCTAAACTTAAAAAAAAATTGGTTTCATGCTCCAGGAAGGAAGTGGAGCATGAAATCAAGCGCTCCACTTCCTTCTTGGAGCACTAGCGGCTGCAGGCGGGACGGAGACTTCAGCAGTGCTGCACACTGGGCCATGCAGCGCTGCTGCACTCAAAGGCTCCTTAAAGGGAAGGGCCATCGCTGCAGGTCCATCATCAAAGACCCTACCCACCCCAGCCACAGTCTGTTCGCCCTCCTGCCATCTGGGAGACGCTATAGATGCATTCGCACCCGTACGACCAGATTTAGGAACAGCTTCTTTCCCAGGGCTGTCATCCTACTGAACTCCACAAATAAACTCTAAAGCCTGCACATCTGCCAATGCACTTTATTATGGTTATGTTTATGTTAATGTATTACAAGCCAAATGTATGTTGAATGTTTAAATGTCTTAATCTAAATGTACACTCTCGGGAGCCGCAAGCCTACATGTCGTTGTACTGCACTTGTGCACTAACAATGACAATAAAAGTTGATTTGATTTGATTTGATATAAAAAGTACCGACCTGGACCACCAATGCGCGATCAGCCCCGCACTCAAGCAGAATGCCGGGCTGATCGATCGCGAGCTGGAACCCGCGAAAAAAACTGGAACAAGAAAGGTAAGTTTTTTTTTACTTAGCTCGGCCACCTCGCCTTTAATCATCACCCCTGAAGCGGCCGACCGCCCGATGTATGCCTCCTGCAGCTGTTGGTGTTTTCAACCGGCGCTGCTGCAGGGGGCAGAAGTCAATTTCGGGTCCGCGGCACTACCGGGGCGATGCGCATGGCAATGACATCACGATCTCCGGGCGAAGGAGATCAGGGTGCAATGCTGTAGCGCCGCTGCAAAACCCCCGCCAGGGGCGCTAACGGGAGGCGCAAAAAGGCACCCAATTTCGCCCCCTAGGTGTTAGATGGAATGGTTAATTGGGAGCTAATCAATATCATAGGAGTTACTGAAACCTAAGGATGAGTGCTGAACAAATCTGCAGGGCTTTGTGACTTTCAGGAAGGATAGAGAGAGAAAGAAAGCGGTGAGGTGGCATTGCTTATCATGGAATGTTCATATGTTGCTAAGAGGAATAAACTGAGAATTGATGGATTCTAAACTGAGAATTTTGGGTGGTTCTGGAAAATAGAAAAGGGGGGAAAAGTTAGTGTTAGGAATATGTTACAGAATTTAGTTTTTAAAAGGTGGTTGTACTGTTCTATGGAAAATAGTAGTAAGCATCAGTTTGAATTTTGGGGGATCTTAACCTTTTGGATGTAGATTGTGCTACTCACAGTGGGGACAATCTGAAAGTGTTGATTGTAGTATCAAAAATCTTGAACAGCTGGTGAGGTGAACCACAAAGAGGAAGGCAATATTGAATTTACTCCCAACTAATGAGTAGGGAATAATAAGCTAAGTTGAGGCCTTGTAACATTCTAGAGTCGAGTGATCATAAAGTTGTTAATTTTATGGTTGAATTGAGGGCAGAAGAGATAATAGGAACTATTAAAGAAAGAAAAGGCTTGGATTTAATTTGCGCCTTTCACAACCTCAGGACGTTTAACAGCCAATGAAGTATTTTTTGAAGTGTAGTCACAGTTGTAATGTAGGAAACGCGGCAGCCAATTTTGCGCACAGCAATCTCCCACAAACAGCAATGTGATAATGGCCAGATAAACTGTTTTTTAGTGATGTTGATTGAGGGATAAATATTGGTCAGGACACCAGGGTTAACTCCCCTGCTCTTGTTCAAAATAGTGCCATGGGATCTTTTACGTCCACCCGAAAGAGCAGACTGAGCCTCGGTTTAACATCTCATCTGAAAGCCGGCACCTCCGACAGTGCAGCACTCCCTCAGCACTGCACTGGAGTGTCAGCCTAGATTTTTGTGCTGTAGTCTCTGGGGTGGGTCTTGAACCCACAACCTTCTGACTCAGAGGCAAGGGGTGCGAATTTGGATTTCAGGAAAGGAGACTTTGGATGGATAACATGTTGCATGAAAGGAATAAAATGGGAAAAACTATTTCGAAGAAAAGATGTGGATAGAAAATTAGGCCTAGAAATTCAGTTGGGCGCGCCAGCCATTAGCGCCTTAGGAGGAGTAGATCTCGAGCGCTAGGCGCTTATCGCCCGGGCGCAGCGCGATCTGCGCCTCTCCCCAACTTCAGGACACATTTAGCGCCGGCGCAAAGTCTTAGCGCGCGCCCTGCTGCGCGCGCAGATCATGACGTCATTTAATAGTGCAACGCCCTTTGTGCGCCCCAAACCGGAACTTCACTCGCGCCGGCCCATTGTGCGCCGGGCGGCCCGAGCGACTGTGAAGTGGAACGGTACACAGGCCAGCCGGGCCGCGGGGAGCGCTAATTAAAGGGCACTTACCCAGCAGTATAAAGGCCAGCCATTTTGCAGCATTCACTCTTGTGCAACGGTTTTTTGGACAGAGACCAAGGAGGAGAGTTTACTGGTTTGGACCAACACTTGGACAGGTATTTTTGGCTCAGGCCAGAGCTTACCAATTATCTTTGCCTTCATTCAGAGCTCAGTGTTTGCCAGCATATAATGGGGGCTGCATTGGGTGGCAACGCTGAATTTCAGCCTTATGCCAGAAGGGCTTACAGACGCCGTGAGAGAGTGGCAGCCCTGGCTAGACGCAGAGGGGGCAACAGGCGTCGCCAACTGAGGCCTTACCCACGCAGGGTATACCGCCAGCAGACCTCCTATCTGACCATGTCTGCCGCGATGTGTGTTAGGAGGCTGCGATTCCGAAGGGAGGTGGTTGCAGACATCTGCCGGCTGCTTCAGAGAGATCTGCAGCCACAGCTGATGCGCAGGACGTCTCTGTCGGTGGCAGTGAAGGTGACGGTGGCTCCCAACTTCTATGCCTCCGGCTCCTTCCAATCCGCTACTGGGGACATCGCTAACATCTCCCAGTTCGCCGTGCATTGCTGCATCCGCCAGGTGACCGAAGCCCTTTTCAGAAGGAGACACCAATTCATCTCCTTCCCCACGACCCTGGACAAGCAGCAGCAGCGTGCAGTGGGGTTTGCAAGAATAGCGGGCTTCCCCATGGTGCAGGGCGCCATTGACTGCACGCATGTGGCTTTGCGGGCACCTCTTGAGCATGCCGAGGAGTACCGCAACCGGAAGGGCTACCATTCCCTCAATGTACAGCTGGTGTGTGACCACAGGCAGCGCATCCTAGCTGTCAATGCCCGCTTTCCAGGCAGCAGCCACGATGCCTTTATCCTGCGACAGACAACTGTGGCTGACATGTTCCAGGCACAGCCTCCCCCAAGAGGATGGCTTATCGGGGACAAAGGCTATCCTTTGTGTACCTGGCTCATGACCCCGCTCCACGCGCCCACGACCCCTGCTGAAGAGGCATACAACGAGAGCCATCAAGCGACGAGGAACCTCATAGAACAAACAATCGGCGTGCTCAAGCAATGGTTCCGCTGTCTCGATCGCTCCGGGGGAGCCCTCCAGTATTCGCAGGATCGAGTCTCCCAATTCGTCGTCGTTTGCTGCATGCTGCACAACCTGGCTATCCGCAGGACTCAGGCACTGCCACCTCACGTTGGACTACCACTTCAGGAGAAGGAGCAGGAGGAGCATGAGGACGACGAGGACGAGGAGTACCAGCCCAGGAGGGACGCACAAGGTCCAAGGGCCGCCCGTCGGCGGCTTATTGAACGTCACTTCTAGGCCCCCTGTCAGGGAATGGCTTGTGCCAATGATAGAACATGATTGCAGCCGCTCCGCAAGCCCTCAGCCGGTTAAGGCAACAAACACTTCAAAGATCAAACATGGACAATGTGAATAAATAAAAAGCTTTATTGTACAAACTCTGGGCCCTTCCCACATGAAAACCAAAAACAGACGAAACCCCCAAAAAACACTCAAACACATTACTCGCTCCCCCAACCTGGAGAGGATTAACAAAATAGGGCAACTAAAATGGCCGTCATTCTCGGCCTTCGTCCAAAACAAACATCACATCATCGGCCTTCAAAAAACAAACATCCAATTCTCGGCCTCAAGAAACAAACACAAATGGCCACACATTCGACTATTTGGCGCGCTAGGGCGATGCCTTGGCCATCTTTGGGTGGCCCCTGCCCGCCCTGCTGCTCCGCCTCAAAGTAAGGCCATTGGCTGCTGCAAGGCTGGGGGCAGGCTCCTGAGGGGCACATGTCGTGATGGCAGATGCCCTTGGGGGTCAGCCTAGTCGAGGTCTGGCCGTCGAGTGGGCGGCTGTTGATTGCTGCAGCTGTGGCTGGCCAGCATCAGTCGCTGCAGCAGCTCCTGGCAGCTCCACTGGGGGAGTGGCAGTGGCGGCTGGAGGAATGGCGGCAAGCTGGCGGATGGCAGGCGCTCGCTGGTCGCCTGAGACACTGGCACTCGCCCGGGCCAGCACTGCAGCATGCGCACCAATCTGCCGAGGGACAGACCGCTGTGCTGCTGCAGCGCGCCGGGTGCCCTGGCGATGCCTGGCTGACACAGCGAGTGTGGCAGCAGTGAGTGCCCGTGTTTACCTGTTCACTGACCGCATCAGAGCAGCCAGTGACTGGACGGCACCACTGATCACTGATTCATTTGCAAATACTGTGTAAGATGGCATTTACTCCACAGTAGATTTCAGTGTAGCCATTCTCTGCTCCAGTATGACACATATTTCAAGGAGGGAACCTTTCTTATAGTGTCCAACCTCTTATCTAACTGACCAAAAGCATTAAGCATATATTGCTCCATCAGACTTGCTTTTAAGACTGATCTTGTCCACCTGCTTCTCCACAGGTGCTTCATAACTGTACCATCTGTGAACGACAACTTGTTTCTCTATCAATGATACTGTTGCACTGTCTGTGAAAGACATTTGACTTTGTGTTGGTGACACAATACATTAGATATATGTGCCGAAATATCCATGCTGGGACTTGCTAAATTAGAACTTGTGCTATATGGTATTTGTGGTGCAGTCTGTTTTATTGAAATCCTGTTCACCTGTGGAGAAATGAACAGTACATTTGAGTAACTGGCATTCAGGAAAAATCTGACGTATGCAATATTATTATTTAATATATTATGTGGGCTAGACCCTGGGGCCATACTAATTTTCTATTCTGCTTTTTTTTTCAATTTGTTGTATGAAGGGACTCTTATATTGGGAACTTCCTTGCTACTGATGTGCTACCCCCTTTCAGCTCCTGTGGTTCAACACAATCAACTTTGGTAGATTTTGGTCACATAATTTGCCCTTTTTTTTGGACCTTCTGCCTGGCTATTTCTTTAAAAAAATACATTCAACCACCATGCAACCTGCTCTCTGTCATTCCTAATGGTGCATGTGTTTGAGGGATTTATGCTAGTGCCACATCTTCTGGTATCGGGCATGCGGACAATGTGACCCGTCCATCGGAGCTGATTGATGGGTCACATTGTCCGCATGCCCGATACGAGACTCCCAAAACAAGCGCTCTACTCGAAGCTCCGGCACGGCAAGAGAGCCCCTGGTGGGCAGAGGAAATGCTTCAAGGACACCCTCAAGGCCTCCTTAAAAAAGTGCAACATCCCCACCGACACCTGGGAATCCCTGGCACGAGACCGAACAAAGTAGAGGAGAAGCATCCGGGAAGGCGCCGAACACCTCGAGTGTGTTCGCCGGGAGCAAGCGGAAGCCAAGTGCAGCAGCGCAAGGAGCGCATGTCAACCCAAGCACCCCACTCACCCGCCCCTTCAACCACTGTCTGCCCCACCTGTGACAGAGACTGTAGGTCCCGCATTGGACTAATCAGTCACCTGTGAACTCATTTTTAGTGTGGAAGCAAGTCATCCTCGGTTCCCAAGGGACTGCCTAAGACATCTTCTGGCAACAAGAATCAAGCTCACTTCATCTTCTGTCAATCTGGCCTTCTTGCTTCTTTTGAGCACCCCATTTACTGACTAGCTGTGGTGGTGAATTGCCATGGGTAATATGTCGGACTCAAGGGCCTCGACTCTTACTTATTTAACTGTGAGTATTCCAGTTGTACAATGAACAAAACTCCAATTTATACTATTGGCACAATATTTAAATACAGCAGATTGGAATATGCAATGTTAACAGTTCATCGGTAAGCATAAGGACGATAGCAAAATACTCCGGATGCTGGAAAACTGAAATAACAACAGAAAATGCTGGAAAAACTCAGCAGGCCAGGCAACATCCGTGGAGAGAGAAACAGAGTCAACGTTTCGGGTCGAAACCCTACTACAATAAGCATAAGGAAATGGATGTAAAATATCTTTGTACTGAACAGCCTGAAAATAGGCTCCTGTGAACTAGTCTCTTTGCATTGCCAGTCTCCCTGGCTCAATTCCTTCACTGATACTATGCCATTAATCTTTGCCCATTGAGGACTGTTACAACCTTGCATGACTGGAGGGGGTTAGTTAAGTGGTTTGAGAAGATTAGCATGTCATCTTTAAATCACAGTTATCTAAGATGATTGTCTTGAAGCACTGAATACATCAAGTCAGACATTTCACATTAATCTGATGTGTTAAAATATGCACATACATTTAGTGTTGCATTCAGTAAACTAATCCATTTTGTTTCACTATTTATGTTTTCCATTTAGCAAGTCGTACATTGTATTATAGTACTGAGTACACATGTGGAGAGTGAAGAAATCTGAAAAGCACCAAACTTTTTACAAGAGAGAGTACACAATGCCCAATAACTGTGAGCTAGTCTATATCTCGCTCCACCCTTGAGCTACTGCCTCTGGTCTGAGACTACTTTGCAGAAAGCATCCAGCAAACAATAACTAAAAGATTAATTAAGAAAGGGAAGATAGATTATGAAAGTGAACTAGCAACAAATATAAAAACAGATAGCAATAGTTTCTACAGCTATATAAAAAGAAAAAGGGTGGCTAAAGTGAACGTTGGTCCCTTAGAGGATCGGACCGGGAAACTAGTGGTGGGGAACATGGAGATGGCAAAGACGCTGAACAAATATTTTGTATCAGTCTTTACAGTAGAGGACACTAAAAATATCCCAACACTGGACAAACAGGGGGCAATGGGGGGGGGGGGGGGAGGAGCTAAACACGATTAAAATCACTAAGGAGATGGTACTCAGCAAAATAATGGGACTTAAGGTGGATAAATCCCCCGGACCTGATGGCCTACATCCTAGGGTCTTGAGCGAAGTGGCGGTAGGGATTGTGGATGCATTGGTGATCATTTTCCAGAACTCCCTGGACTCAGGAAAGGTCCCGGCAGATTGGAAAACTGCTAATGTAACACCCTTATTTAAGAAGGGAAGTAGACAAAAAGCTGGAAACTATAGACCAGTTAGCCTAACATCTGTGGTTGGCAAAATGTTGGAGTCCATTATTAAGGAAACAGTAACAGAGCATTTGGATAAACATAATTTAATAGGACAGAGTCAGTATGGTTTTACGAAGGGGAAGTCATGTTTGACAAATTTGCTCGAATTCTTTGAGGGTGTAACATACAGGGTGGATAAAGGGGAACCAGTGGATGTAGTGTATTTGGACTTCCAAAAGGCATTTGACAAGGTTCCACACAAAAGATTACTGATCAAGATAAAAAATCACGGGATTGGGGGTAATATACTGGCATGGGTGGAAGATTGGCTATCTAACAGAAAACAAAGAGTTGGGATAAATGGTTCATTCTCGGGCTGGCAATCAGTAACTAGTGGTGTTCCACAGGGGTCAGTGCTGGGACCCCAACTCTTTACAATCTATATTAACGATATGGAGGAAGGGACCGAGTGCAACATATCCAAGTTTGCCGACGATACAAAGATGGGAGGGAAAGCAGTGAGTGAGGAGGACATAAAAAACCTTCAAAAGGACATAGACAGGCTAAGTGAGTGGGCAGAGATTTGGCAGATGCAATATAATGTTGGAAAGTATGAGGTTATGCACTTTGGCAGAAAAAATCAAAGAGAAAGTTATTATCTAAATGGAGAGAAACTGCAAAGTGCTACAGTACAAAGGGATCTGGGGGTCCTGGTGCATGAAACACAAAAAGTTAGTATGCAGGTGCAGCAGGTGATCAGGAAGGCCAATGGAATTTTGGCTTTTATTGCAAGGGGGATGGAGTATTAAAACAGGGAAGTCTTGCTGCAGTTATACAGGGTATTGGTGAGGCCACACCTGGAATACTGCGTGCAGTTTTGGTTTCCATATTTAAGAAAAGATATACTTGCTCTCGAGGCGGTTCAGAGAAGGTTCACTCGGTTGATTCCGGAGATGAGGGGGTTGACGTAGGAGGAAAGGTTGAGTAGGTTGGGACTCTACTCATTGGAGTTCAGAAGAATGAGAGGCGATCTTATCGAAACATATAAGATTGTGAGGGGGCTTGATCGGGTGGATGCGGTGAGGATGTTTCCACTGATGGGTGAGACTAGAACTAGGGGGCATAATCTTAGAATAAGGGGCAGCCCTTTCAAAACTGAGATGAGGAGAAACTTCTTCACTCAGAGGGTAGTATATCTATGGAATTTGCTACCCCAGAGAGCTGTGGAAGCTGCAACATTAAATAAATTTAAAATGGAGATAGACATTTTCCTAGCAGATAAGGGAATTAGGGGTTACGGGGAGAGGGCAGGGAAGTGGACGTGAGTCCAGATTCAGATCAGCCATGATCCTATTGAATGGCGGAGCAGGCCCGAGGGGCCGTATGGCCTACTCCTGCTCCTATTTCTTATGTTCTTATGTTCTTAGGTAGCTCCCTGCTGAACAGCCATTGTGCACTTTGCCTGGAAGTGGTCACACGCATTTTCAGATTGGACTCTGCGTCTTATGATTCCTTGGGCATGGGGAACTACCCAACTCATCCGAGTAGCCATTTTACATGTGTAAGCTTACAATGAGCGAATATAGATGACTGTGTGGAGCATCAAGCCAAGCCTCATCCTGTCTCCATCTTCTTCCTAGGCAGTCCCTAGGAACCGAGGATGACTTGCTTCCACATTAAAAATGAGTTCTCAGGTGACTGATGAGTCCAATGCGGGACCTACAGTCTCTGTCACAGGTGGGGCAGACAGTGGTTGAAGGGGCGGGTGGGTGGGGTGCTTGGGTTGACGTGCGCTCCTTGCGCTGCCTGCGCTTGGCTTCCGCTTGCTCCCGGCGAAGAGACTCGAGGTGTTCGGCGCCTTCCCGGATGCTTCTCCTCCACTTTGTGCGGTCTTGGGCCAGGGATTCCCAGGTGTCGGTGGGGATGTTGCACTTTTTCAAGGAGGCTTTGAGGGTGTCCTTGAAGCGTTTTCTCTGCCCACCTGGGGCTCTCTTGCCAAGACATGCATCGCACACAAGCTTCCCAAAAGGGATCACCAAGTAGAAGTCAGGAACAGAAACCCTGGCAGACATGATTTTCCACCTTCTAAGCCCGAGGTCACAGAAGCAAATGTTAGCACCCCCACTGACACCCAGGTTGTGATCAGCAAAGTCACCACAGATAGAGGATTGAACTTGGAACGTTCCTGGTCTGTATTTCTATGTACTGCATTGGTTGGTGCATTAACTCACTAAGCAATAAGTGGAGACCAATCTTTCTTTTTATTATTTTGAGAACTGGAATTGTGAATGTGAATTTTTTCTTAATTTAGAGGCTCTGCAAACTTCTATTAATGTGGCTTGTGCAAACAATATATGAACTCTCAGTCCTTATTACAGTCTCCCACAACTTTTTAATCACATTATACCATGCCTTGGTATGAAAATCCAACATGTCTTAAGGAAGTGTGGTTGGAACAAATCTTTGGATTATCAAAATGGGTTTGTGTAAGACTTAGTCCCTAGAGTCTATCTTACTGAACTCATTTCCAGCAAAATGATGCAGTTTTTCTGCAAAATGCATGCCGTTTTATTTTTTCCTTTTTGCCTTCAATTTTCCCCTCTACTCTTGATGCACGTTGAAGTATGATTTCACAGGTTGTGGTGGTTGGTGGTCAATCATCACAGCCCCAGGACATCGCTGCAGGAGTTCCTCAGGGCAGTGTCCTAGGCCCAACCATCTACAGCTGCTTCATCAATGACCTTCGCTCCATCATAAGGTCAAAAATGGGGATGTTTGCAGTGTTCAGTGCCATTCGTAACTCCTCAAATAATGAAGCAGTCCATGCCCGCAGGCAACAAGGCCTGGATGACTTTCAGGCTTGGGCTGATAAATAGCAGGTAACATTCGCGTCACACAAGTGCTAGGTGTGAGCTATGGGGGCGGTTTGTGGTGGATGGACGGTATGTGGCCACCAGATGGAGACAAAGTCCCCCTCTCACTCCAATCCAGGTGAAGGCCACACCCACCTCCAACACACCTGAGGCAAATCTACCCATTAGCTCAGGAGTTCAAAAGGCAAACTAGTGCATCCCTTCAGGGCCAGTGCCTGAGGAGAGGGCCAGTGCTGAGGAGAAAGCCAAGACTGCTGTTGAAAACCAGTTTGCAGCTGCCACAGAGAGATCTACTATTGAACCCGGGTAGAATATTGTTTAGTTCTGAGAGCCTGATATGATCCCTGGACCAGCTGAGAAAGATCCAGTGGTAAAGTAACCCTGGCTTATAGTTTTTGGAGAAAACTGATTTAAGGACTACCTTCCTAACCACCCGGGGCGGGTGATGGTTTTGTTCTTCATTTTTCTTTTTGAACGCCATGTGTTTTTTGGATTTTGCCAGACGTGAACCTTTTTTTCCCGTTTTCTAAAAATAAAACAAAGCTAACTGCTGTTTTTCATTTACCAATCTTGTGACTGTGCTTGTGTCCTCCAACCCCCCCCCCCCCCCGCATCAACACACCCTTCGGTCTCGGTGGTGGTTGATTACACAGGCAATGACTATCTCCAACAAGCGAGAGTATAACCACCGCCCCTTGACATTCAATGGCATTACCATCACCAAATCCCCCTCCATCGACATCGTTGGGGTCACCATTGGCCAGAAACTTAACTGAACGAGCCACATAAATACTGTGGCAACAAGAGCAGGTCAGAGGCTAGGTATTCTGCGGAGGGTGTTTCACCTCCTGACTCCCCAAAGCCTTTCTACCATCTACAAGGCACAATTAAGGAGTGTGATGGAATAATCTCCACTTGTCTGGATTAGTGCTGCTCCAACAACACTCAAGAAGCTCGACACCATCCAGGACAAAGCAGCCCGCTTGATTGGCACCCCATCCACCACCTTAAACATTCACTCCCTCCACCACCGGCATACCGTGGCTGCAGTGTGTACCATCTACAAGATGCACTGCAGCAACTCGCCAAGGCTTCTTCGGCAGCACCTCCCAAATCCGCGACCTCTACCACCTAGAAGGACAAGTGCAGCAGGCGCATGGGAACACCACCACCTCCAAGTTCCCCTCCAAGTCACACACCATCCTGACTTGGAAATATATCGCCATTCCGTCCTCGTCGCTGGATCAAAATCCTGGAATTCCCCACCTAACAGCACTATGGGAGTGCCTTCACCACACGGACTGCAGCGGTTCAAGGCGGCTCACCACCACCTTCTCAAGGGCAACTAGGGATGGGCAATAAATGCTGGCCTTGCCAGCGACGCCCACATCCCAGGAACAAATTTTTAAAAAGGTGACAGTATCTCTCTGGCACCTTTGTAAAGTCATCGGCCCTGAATTTGCAGTAGGTACAACGGCGAACTGTCAGAGTATGCTGTCATACCGCCTTTGAAAGTGACCGCAACTTTGGGATTTGGCACATGCAGAAATCCAGAAGATGTGGTTTGTCAATAACAGCTCTGAAACTAGCTACGCTGTGCTGCCACCCCTCCGCCCCCCCCCCACCCCCATAGAGCCGGCAATCAGTGAAATCTCGTAAATCATTGAAACTGACAAAAACTTCAGGCCTTCTGCAGTAATACCGCTGTTAAATTCCCCACTAAAAGTTAGACCCAAAGGGAATAGGTGTAACTGGGGTTTTAACAGCATATTGACTGCTAAACAAATGTTAAGGGCCTGGAAAAGTAATATTAATTTTGTGCAGTGTGAAATTTGTCCATTTTAATAAAAATTTAAATTTTTAAGAAACATTTCAAAAAGAATGTTTTGAAAACATTTTTTTAGAAGTTTGTGCACCTTTATTTTAGGTTTGCCTTTTCCCCCTGTGAGAACCCCAATCTTTCTTTTGCTCTTGCTAACTATTTTAAAAAGTTAGAATTTTCAGGGCTTACCCACTTCCTTGTTCGCTGTCTGTGAGAATTCTGCCTTTTGATTGGCTGCTTAGACAGCCTGTTGACATCGCAGCCGTTCACACAAGGGAATCCCCATTAAGTTCCATTGAGTTTGAATTCAAGGTCAGAAAACCCAAAGTTCTCAACACAGGGGTTGCCTTCGCTTCACCACTGACCGCAAATTCAGGGCCATCATTTGTGATCAGCAGACTACTTTGTCATGGAGGGCATCACAGCTAACCCAAACCTGTCCTCATCTGATGTCCATAAATGTACTTTCAAGCAGGAGAAGTGTATACCGAGCAAGATCAGTTATCATGGCTGATGTTTTTTTCCACTCCCTAATGTTGCTCATATCCTTTGCCATTCTGACTGAGGTTAACTAACTCAGGTTCAAGGAGAGAATGAACATGGGAACTTTTCTGGTCTTTATAGCTCTGTTCTATACTGAGTGTACTTATTTAACTGAGCATTTGCAGGAGCCTTTCTTTCGATTTAATTTCAGTAAAACTTCTGCAGGCTCATCTTCCTCACCTTGCATCAACTGTGGATTCAAATCCATACACATGAAATGAGGGTCTGTAGTGTATAATGGAGAATTGGGTGATGGAGTGAAGAGCACAATGTAGTTTAGCCTCTCAAACTTGGATTTTATGTGATGTAATATTATACCTTTGTTCTTAGAGGCTCTGTCTGTATTGACATTTACCAGTGTTTTGGTGTCTCCAAAAACATTGCTGACTTTGACTTGTTCTGACAGTATCACTAACAATATTTAAAACATGTAAATTATGTATTTGTACTGAGAGGACAGCCTTGAGTTTGAATTCTGTGTTTACTGTACTTTCATTTTTATGAAAGAATTAATCCATTTGTCTGACTAAAACAAATGGACAGTGACTTAAGCCCCTTATTCTGAATATATGCTGTGGGGTCAGAAGGAGATGGTCAAGGGAGCAGGTTGTCTTTCTTCAGTCATCACACTGACAATTCATTGGTGGAATCTGGCAATAATGAAATAGTTCATCAGAAACCACTGATTTCATGTGAACAAGTTAAACTTGATGGCACAAAAAAGAGAAATGGTGTCAAGCAACTTTGAGAGTTTCAGATATCTCTGTTGACTGATATAATGAATCGACAACGAATGAAAAGCTCTGGTCTGAAGATTAGGGGCTAGAAATTTGGTGCATTTGCGGCTCTGTTTGGGGTGCTAATGAGGCACAAATGGCTTTTCGCCCGGGCGCGGCACTGCTAACAACTCCTGCTAAATTCAGCGGGAGTTTAGTGGCAGCAGTAACCAGTAGGGCTGCACTCTGCCGCGCCTGCAAAATTGGCACGCGCCCCCTGAATCTGCGCTGGGCGATGACAGCGACCGATTCAGGGGGCAAGAACGGAGCGGCAGGAGGTTCGTGGGGCACTAACTAAAGGGGAGGTGGTGGGCAGGGAAAAAAAAAATCGTCCGACTTACTTGTTGCGGCCCGTTGCATCTTTGAACACGGGGTCCGTGCTGCGACCTGGCAGCCTGGCACTCCTCTTGAGTGCCGGGCTGCTGGCACGGCACCCTGCTCCCTGGTTGTCCAGGTAGGGCCCCACAGAGTTGTGGGCTTGGGCCCTCCCCTTTAATGAGAGGAAGAGCCCTTCCATGCGGCAGCGCTACATGGCCCAGTGCGCAACGCTGCAGAACACACCGCCCCGATATTCGGGGTTAGCTCTCTAAGAAGGAAGTGGAGCACTTGAATTAGCACTCCACCTCCCTCTTGGGGTGCTAAAATTGAAGTTAGTGATCGCCGGCGCTATTTACCGAATTTTTCCCCCTAAGATATATTAGCCCAGAAATTCGGGTCGGGGGCTTCCCGCGGGTGCAAGCCCCTGACCTGCACATACCTTGCGCACCGGCACTTGAGCTGTGGGCCCCCGTGGAATTCCACTCCGGGGCCTGGCCCAGCTGCCGGCGCGCTGTGCTTGCGTGTCCCAGGGGCGTAGTTAGTGCGATGCGTCCCCTGGGATCACGTGAGCCATGGGCAGCCAATCGGAGGAAGGAAAAGCCCATTCATAAGATTGACAGGAAGACCTGTCTAAACTTATGAATACTACGGGCCTCAAAATAGCATTAAACCTTCAAATAATTTTTTTTTTAAATCACACTTTTTCAATAAGCTACAAATTACATTAAATAACTCTTTTAAACAATAATTTAAATTTTTGGAAAAAATAATTTTATAAAAAAACAGGGCTAAAAATAAACTTACCTTGCTTTAAAGTATTTAAAAATAATAAACCTGTGGAAAAAATGTTTTAATTTTAATTAATTGACCACTTACCTTGCAAAAAGCAGGCCTTACGCCTGCTTTTTAAATGTGTAAATCCTACAGGCTTAACCTCGCGTGAAAACCTGCAAAAAAAAACTAAGTTCGATGCGCACGCGCAGCCTCCCCTGCGCGTGCGTTCGACCTCTGAACCCCTTCGTTCAGAGGATCGGAAGTGCCGGTTTCCCGCGCATGCGCAGTGCATGCAGGAAACCCGCACTTCCATTCGGCCTACGGGTGAGTACCCCGTGCGTACTCACCCGTGGAGAGCCGAATTTCTGGGCCATTGTCTGCTTTGTTTCCAGATTAGACAATGAATGAGCACCACCAGCCTTCCTGTTTGAAGTATTCACCCTGTTTCATTGGGTGACATTTTAACAAGGATAAGTCAATTGTGCTTAGTCAAGTCATAATTTTGGGGTGACTTTAGATGGTAAAGATCTCTACAGTGAAATGGAATAAACCCAAGGATAAACATGTGTGGTTTCTGAATGTTGTATTCATTCAGGTTTGAAGTTGAGAGAGAATTCAATCTTAACAAATATTCACCTGTCTTTGAGATGAACTTCTTACTGGTTTGTGCCCTGTTCCACTCATTTTACAACATTACCAACAATGCAGAAGGGGCAGTAAGAGGTATTAATACATTGTTATTGAGGAGCAAGCAACTTACACTGGTTTTATTTGTCTTCCTAAATTAGTCTTCTATCCTAATTTTCTCCTCTTGATTCCTAATTGTGCTAATATGGTTGCATAAGCACCAGTAGCTAAGTGGTACCTCAGCCGAATGCGTCTTCTTCAGGTGTAAACCTAGCAGACTATTTTGTCCACGGGAGGTGTTACAGACAAGCTCTTTATCCAACATTCCTTCTCTACCAGGAGTCACTGGATAGTGATTAGGAACTTGAATCTTGGCTGTCGTTTTTCTCTCTCCCTCTACCAAGCCCAGGCGAACTAATGCCTCATTAACTGCCTTTGCTGAGATTAGCTAGCTCATCAGAGACTGGTGATTGAATCTGGTCTGTTTGACTTAGTTCCACCCTTGGAAGCTCATAGAATCATAGAATCCTCAAATGGTTACAGCACAGAAGGAGGCAATTTGGCCCGTCAAGCCCGTGCCCGCTCTCTGCAAGAGCACTTTAGCTAGTCCCACTCCCTCGCCCTTTCCCCGTAGCCCTGCAATGTTTTTTCCTTCAGGTACTTATCCAATTCCCTTTTGAAAGCCGTGATTGAGACTGCCTCCACCACCCTCTCAGGCAATGCATTCCAGATCCTAACCACTCGCTGCGTATAAAAGTTTTTCCTCATGTCACCTTTGGTTCTTCTACCAATCACCTTAAATCTGTGTCCTCTGGTTCTCAACCCTTCCGCCAATGGGAACAGTTTCTCTCTACCTACTCTGTCTAGACCCCTCATGATTTTGAACACCTCTATCAAATCTCCTCTCAACCTTCTCTGCTCCAAAACTCAGTTATCATCTGAGCCATCAGAAGAACTGTTGTCAGTAGATTGCATTTTGTTAATTTTTTCCACTTTGTATTTCCTAAGATAAGATGAGCCTTAGTTCATTTTCACTCCCTCCAATGTTTCTAATCTCTGAAAGTTTTGAATTTTTCATAAAAATTAACATAACATTTTAAACATATTAATATTGGATCATTTTGGAATGGAGCAATGTCCAAAGGATAATAGAACAATGTAAAGTGACACTGTCTTCATGAAAAAAGCGTCTAGCGAGCGTTTTTTTAATTCAGGGAGGAAGAAGGCCAGAAGAGCTGTGAGCCATTTGTCATCATGATATTATCAGCTGCAAGTGACAGGATGTTTTCCAATGTGCCTCATTGTAAGTGAGTTACAGGGCAGCAGTATAAAAGGAGAGCTTGAAATGACATTGCAGTCTAGATTTTCCGATTGTAATGCTGATTGTAAACCTTATTAAACGAATGGGTTTTGGTCGGCGTTAAAATCAGAAAATCTAGGCTTTTATGTTGATCAATTGAGTCATTAGATTGGATTGTTGCCTTGTAATTAACTTACCGGCACACATTTCCATTTATAATAAAACCAAAAAATACTGGAACACCATTGCAATGTCTCCTCGGTCTATAAGCGAAAGATAGTTGGTGCTTCAGGTGGGACTCTTTATTAGAGCTTAACATGAGTTCAACCAAGCAGAAAATAAGATAGATAACAGCTGCTGAAGGAAAAAGCAATGTGTTACAATTCGGGCTAATCCCAGCGTTCTTCCATCCCACTCACCATAAAGTGTAGATTCCATATGCAGGTCTGCGACTCTTACGGGCAGAAACTTAATCTTACATGAATAGTAAATAGTATGTATTGTACTTAACGATTAACAATCTACCCTTTTGTTGTGGGGTCCAGAAGAAATAATAATAGGTGCTTATCACATACTCTCAATCTCTCAATACATCGATAAGCACCACACTGGCAGGCCATATATTTCTGATTAAATTATCAATTGATTACGATGATACAGAAAAAAGAAAGGCTTTCATTTGCATAGCGCCTTTCACGACGGATGTTCCAAAGCGCTTTCCAGCCAATGAAGTACATTTGAAGTGTAGTCACTGTTGTAATGTAGGAAACGCAGCAGCCAATTGCACACAACAAGCTCCCACAAACAGCAATGTGATAATCTGTTTTTTTTGTTATGTTGATTGAGGGATAAATATTGGCCAGGACACCGGGGATAACTCCACTGTGTTCCGTGAGATGGAAAAAATCATGAGCAACACCGGCCTTCCCATTCACGAAGACTTGAAAAACCCACGACGAAAGTGCTTAAAATCGCGCCGGCCTTTCTGGGAAACAGCAGCCAATATTCACGCAGCTGGTATCGACCCACTATCCAGATGGACGGAATTGTGGGATGTATGCAACATAAAGAACCAACACTTCATCACTGTCCCAACAGCAGATGTCCCTGGCTTCGACCTCCCTCGAAGACGGTTGACAGCACTCAACGGGATCCGCACAAGGCATGGACGATGTGGTCACCTGCTCCACAAGTGGAAGATGAGGGACAACTCGAAGTGTGACTCTGGCCATGAGCCTCAGACCATGGAAGACATCACGTCAACCTGCCCACTGAGATCTGTTGTGGGAGGCACCTCATTTCTCCACTCGACATCTCAGGAGGCCATCGAATGGATCACCAAACTAGACATCCCGTAATAATCTTTCCCCATCATATGAAACAACAACTCCACTGCTCTTCTTCGAAATAGTGTCATGGGATCTTTTACGTGCACCTGAGAGAGCAGACGGGGCCTTCTGACTCAGAGGCAAGAGTGCTACCTACTGAGCCATGGCTAACACATGCACAATACATGCAAAAGCAAGTTAAATCAGATTATAATCCCTAACTCTCTCAGATACTCTTAATTTTTGTCTGATTACACTCCTGTGAAATGCCTTGGATCGATTTATTACGTTAAAGGTGCTTTATCAATGAAAATTGTTGTTGTTGTTGTCGAGACCATAGTGACAAAGGGGGAGAAATTCAGTTGTTTGCGCCACCCGTTAGCACCTTAAGAGGGCGATAAGTGGGGCGTGAGGCGGCTAGCGCCCGGGCGCGGTGAGACCTGCACCTCTCGCGAAATTGAGCGGACATTTAGCGGCGGCGCAAAACCGCAACGCCCGCTCAGCTGCATGCGCAGATCCTTACGTCATTTCATGGTGCAACGCCCTTGGGGCGCCCCGAACCGGAAATTCAGTGGCGCCCCCCTCCTTTCCGCCTGGCGCTCCCAGCGACTGGTTGACTGGGACGGTTCTCAGTCGCTGTGGGGCTGGGGGGGCGCTATTTAAAGGGGGCTCTTCCTGGCTTCTTTGTGGTAGCCATTTTTGGACCACTCCTTCTGTGAGAGAGAGAGAGATTTTCAGAGAGGCAAAGGGAGAGAGCTTTCTGCATTGACTCAGCGCTCGCAGAGGTACTTTTGGCTTCGGCCCAGAACTTTGTAGTTTGTTTGCATTTTCACTGGCATAACCTTGAGTGGCCACATACTATGGGGGCTGCAATGGATGAAAACATTGGGCTTCTCCATTACATTGAGAGGGCTCAGAGACGCCGAGAGAGAGTGCCAATCATGGCCAGACGGAGGAGGGCCAACAGGCGTTGGCACACGAGACCTTACCGTCCCAGGGTTTTCCGCCAACAGTTCTCATACATCAACATGTCTGAGGAGCAGTGTGGTAAACCACTTTTATCGTTCACTATCGTTACACTATGGTTATCACTGTTATATCGTTACACTATGGTTATCACTGTTTACACTGTTGTATCACTACACGAGGTCGCCTGTTGTCACGCTGTTATACCTGGGCTGACCACTGCTGACTCCGCCCATGGCTCCACCTACTTGCCCAGGTATAAAGGTGGTCGACTGGCTGGTATTCCTCCTTGTTGGATCCGATCACCCACGAGGGTGGGCTCTGTTATTTAGCCAATAAAAACCTATAGTTACTTTCTTAACTCGTCGCTTTTCATTGGATGAATTGATAGGTATATCAATTTTATTGGCTAAATTTTTAAAATGTCTAACGAACCGTCAGACCAGTCAGACGCCCAGCTACAACAGCCACAGCAGCCGGCCTGGCTGCGAGCCCTCCGACCGCCGTACCTGGATCTAAACCCACAGGCAGCAAACTCAGCCCTCGACTTCAAACACTGGCTGAGCTGTTTCAAATCCTACCTGGGAGAATCCGGCGTGCCTCAGAGATCCAAACTAAGAGTGCTGACCGCCCAAGTGAGCCCTAAAGTATTCGCACTCATACAGGACCTTACTACATACGAGGCCGCCATCAACCTGCTGAAACAGCAGTACCGGAGCCCGGTAAATTCTATGTATGCCAGACACCTCCTAAGATCCCGCCCGCAACAGCCAGGAGTCTGTAGATGAATTTTTACGGGCGCTACAAACACTCGGCAGGGACTGTGACTTTAAAGCGGTAACGGCTGCAGAAAATACTGAAGAGAATATCCGCGATGCCTTCGTGAAAGGCCTTCGGTCCGACTACTCACGGCAAAGACTGCTCGAATCAAAGGACCTCAACCTGAACACAGCTGCAGCCCTCGCCCGCTCCCTGGAAGTGGCCCATCGGGACCTCGAGGCGTATTCCAGGTACTGTACTGCGTGACCCTGGGACTCCGGCCCGACCCCGGCCGCAATACCCCTCGCAACGCCGCCTCCGGGACCTACCTCAGCGTCGGCGTCCCAGAACCAATCGGGACCGCCACCCCCGGTACTGGCTGCAACATCGGACCCCCGCGATCGGGCCGCCGGCTGCTTCTTCTGTGGCCAGGCGAAACACCCGAGGACGCGCTGCCCTGCGAGAAACGCGACTTGCTCCCATTGCCAGAAGAAAGGCCACTTCGCTAAGGCCTGCAGGGGGAGAGCCACAGACGCCAGCAGTGCCTCATGCGAATTGTGGGGGCGGCCATCTTTCATCCAGGCCACAGATGCCAGTATCCCCTCGTGTGAGTCATGGGGCGGCCATCTTTGATCAAGGCAACCGACACCAGCAATGCCTCATGTGAGTTGTGGGGGCAGCCATCTTATTTAACCTCGTGGGCGCCGCCATTTTGTCCACCACAGTCGACCGCCACCTTGTCGCCAGACCCGACCACCGCCTCACCCGCAGACTACAGCAGCTCGCTCAGCCATACACTAGCCTCCGTCACACTGGACCAAGCTCGCCCGCATCACCTGTCCAAGTCCATGATGGACATCAAAGTAAACGGCCACGCCACGACCTGCCTGTTCGACAGCGGAAGCACGGAGAGTTTCATACATCCAGACACGGTGAGCCACTACTCCCTCACTGTCCGGCCAACGCGCAACCAGATCTCGATGGCATCGAGGTCCCATTCTACAGACATCAGCGGCTACTGTATTGTGACCCTGTCGGTTAGGGGCACGGAGTATAAAAATTTTAAACTCCTCGTCCTGCCCCAGCTCTGTGCTGCCGTCCTACTAGGGCTGGACTTCCAATCCCACCTGCAAAGTGTCACTTTGGCATACGGTGGACCCCTCCCCCCACTCACAGTCGACAACCAGCAGCCTTTAAACCGCCCACCGCATACCACCTGCGGCCTATCCACCCTCAAGGTCCCGCCCCCCTCCCTGTTCGCTAACCTCACCCGCGACTGTAAACCCGTCGCCACCCAGAGCAGGCGGTACAGCGCCGGGGACAGAGCTTTTTTTAGCTGTGAGGTGCAGCGTCTCCTGAAGGAGGGCATCATCGAGAGGAGCAACAGCCCCTGGCGTGCCCAGGTTGTAGTCGCTAAGACCGGCGATAAAAACCGCCTAGTCATCGACTACAGCCAAACCATAAACCGATACACCCAGCTGGACGCATACCCCCTTCCCCGCATATCTGATATGGTCAATCAGATTGCGCAGGACCGGGTATTCTCCACCATCGACCTTAAGTCGGCCTATCACCAACTCCCTATCCGCCCTGAGGACCGCCAGTATACAGCCTTCGAGGCGAACGGCCACCTCTACCACTTCCTTAGGGTTCCCTTCGGCGTCACCAACGGGGTTTCGGTCTTCCAAAGGGAGATGGACTGGATGGTTGACCAGAACGGGCTGCACGCCACATTCCCCTATCTAGATAACGTCACCATCTGCGGCCGCGACCGGCAGGACCACGATGTTAATCTGGAAAGATTCCTCCGTACGGCCCAATGGCTGAACCTCACCTACAATAAGGAGAAATGTGTGTTTAACACCTCGCGCCTTGCCATCCTCGGCTGCGTAGTAGAGAACGGAGTCATCGGCCCCGACCCCGAAAGAATGCGCCCCCTCATGAAGCTTCCCCTCCCCCACTGTCCAAAGGCGCTGAAGAGAACCCTGGGGCTCTTCGCCTACTATGCCCAATGGGTGCCAAATTATGCGGACAAAGCCAGACCCCTCATGAAGTCCACCTCCTTCCCCCTGACGGCAGAAGCGTGCGCAGCCTTCTCCCTCATTAAGGGAGACATTGCTAAGGCCACAATGCACGCGGTGGATGAGTCTATTCCTTTCCAAGTGGAGAGCGATGCATCCGACTTCGCCCTAGCTGCAACCCTCAACCAGGAGGGGAGACCGGTGGCCTTCTTCTCAAGGACCCTCCAGGGCCCTGAGATCCGACACTCTTCGGTCGAGAAGGAGGCCCAGGCGATCGTGGAGGCTGTACGACGCTGGAGGCATTACCTGGCAGGCAAACGATTTACCCTCCTCACCGACCAGCGTTCGGTCGCTTTTATGTTTAATAACAAGCTGAGGGGCAAAATCAAGAACGACAAGATCTTGAGGTGGAGAATCGAGCTCTCCACCTATGATTATGATATCTTGTACCGGCCTGGTAAACTGAACGAACCCCCAGATGCTCTATCACGAAGTACATGCGCCAACGTGCAAATTGATAGACTGCAGACCCTCCACAACGACCTCTGCCACCCCGGGGTCACCAGACTTTACCACTTCATTAAGGCCCGCAACCTGCCATACTCCATCGAGGAGGTCAGGACCATGACCAGGAACTGCCAAACCTGTGCCGAATGCAAACCGCATTTCTTTAGGCCGGACAGAGCAAGCCTGATCAAGGCCACCCGCCCCTTCGAGCGCTTGAGCATCGACTTTAAGGGGCCCCTCCCGTCCTCTGGCCGTAATGTGTACTTCCTCAACATCACTGATGAGTACTCCCGTTTCCCCTTTGCCTTCCCCTGCCCAGACATGACCAGCACCACGGTCATCAAATGCCTGAACGACCTCTTCGCCTTGTTCGGGTTCCCGAACTATATACATAGCGACCGGGGCTCCTCCTTCATGAGCGAGGAACTTCGCCAGTTCCTATTAGCGAGAGGTATCGCTGCAAGCAGGACCACCAGCTACAACCCCCGAGGGAACGGCCAGGTGGAAAGAGAGAACGCAACTGTCTGGAAGGCCGTTCTCTTAGCCTTAAAGTCTAAGGGCCTCCCAACCTCTCGCTGGCAGGAAGTCCTCCCGGCAGCGCTCCATTCCATCCGGTCACTGCTTTGCACTGCCATTAACGCCACCCCCCATGAACGAATGTTTGTTTTCCCCAGGAAATTGACTACGGGAACCACGCTGCCAACTTGGCTGGCTTCTCCGGGGCCCGTCTTACTGCGAAAGCATGTGAGGGCCCATAAAACGGACCCCCTGGTCGAGAGGGTGGTCCTCCTGCACGCCAACCCCCAGTACGCCTACGTGGCATACCCAGACGGGCGGGAGGACACAGTCTCCTTACGAGACCTTGCACCCTCGGGCACCCCTGAGACACCACCGTTACCCCCCACCACCCCCCCCAAATCCAGCCCAGGTAGACGCCATGCCGGAACCCCACGAGCCTTCGTCAACCACGCAGACACCAGCATTAACACTGGAGACTGCAACACCGCCGCCGCTGCTGCGCCGATCAGAAAGACTTACGAGGCCTCCGGACAGACTGACATACCCGAACTGGTAGTACACTTCACCCCGCCGGACTCAAATCTAAACAAGGGGTGAATGTGGTAAACCACTTTTATCGTTCACTATCGTTACACTATGGTTATCACTGTTATATCATTACACTATGGTTATCACTGTTTACACTGTTGTATCACTACACGAGGTCGCCTGTTGTCACACTGTTATACCTGGGCTGACCACTGCTGACTCCGCCCATGGCTCCACCTACTTGCCCAGGTATAAAGGTGGTCGACTGGCTGGTATTCCTCCTTGTTGGATCCGATCACCCACGAGGGTGGGCTCTGTTATTTAGCCAATAAAAACCTATAGTTACTTTCTTAACTCGTCGCTTTTCATTGGATGAATTGATAGGTATATCAAGCAGTGTTTTCGGAGGCTGCAATTCAGCAGGGAGGTGGTCACTGAGCTCTGCCACCTGCTTCAGCCAGATCTGCAGCCTCAACTGAGGAGCAGGACGTCTCTGTTGGTGGCAGTGAAGGTGATAGTGGCTCTCAACTTCTATGCCACCGGCTCCTTCCAATCCGCTACTGGGGACATTGCCAATGTCTCCCAGTTCGCGGTGCATTGCTGCATCCATCAAGTCACGAATGCCCTCTTTAAAAGGAGACATCAGTACATTTCCTTCCCCATGACCCCGGACAAGCAGCAAGAGCGCGCAATGGGATTTGCAAGAATAGCAGGCTTCCCCATGGTCCAGGGCGCCATTGACTGCACGCATGTGGCTTTGCGGGCGCTGCAAGAGAATGCCGAGGATTACCGCAACCGGAAGGGTTTCCATTCGTTGAACGTCCAGTTGGTGTGTGACCACAAACAGCTGATACTCGCTGTCAATGCCCGCTTTCCAGGCAGCAGCCACGACGCCTTCATCCTGCGCCAGACTTCTGTGGCAGACCTTTTCGAGGCCCCGGCTCACCCAGAAGGCTGGCTTCTCGGGGACAAGGGCTATGCTCTGTGCACCTGGCCGATGACCCCGTTCCGTGCACCCAGCACCCCTGCTGAAGAACGATACAATGAGAGCCATCAAGCGACCAGGAACATCATAGAGCACACAATCAGCATGCTCAAGCAATGGTTCCGCTGTCTGGACCATTCCGGGGGAGCCTTTCAGTACTCACCTGAGCGAGTCTCCCATTTCGTTGTAGTGTGCTGTATGCTGCATAACCTGGCAATCCTCAGGACTCAGCCACTGCCACCAGGCATTGGAGCACCAGCAGAGGAGGAGGAGGAGGAGGAGCACCAAGATGGGAGGGAGGCACAAAGTGCAAGGGCCGTCCGTCAGCGGCTTATTGCAAGTCGGTTCGAGGCCCCCTCTGAGGGAATGGCTTCTGCCATTGAAAGAACATGAATGGAGCCGTTCCGCAACCCCTAAGCCGGTCAAGGCAACAAATAGTTCAAAGAGCAAATATGCACATTCTGAATAAAGACACTTCTTTATTTAACAAACTGTGTGCCCTTCCCGCATGACAAAGTAAGAGAGAGAAACCCCCAAAAAAGCAGTCAGACACATAACTGGCTCTCACAACCTGGAGACAATGAACAAAACAGTAACCAAAAAATCATCCGGCCTGCCATAATCCGCTGGACTCGCTGCTCCAGACCGGTGAGGGCTTGAAGGTGAGGCCGGCCTCCCCCGGTCCGTTGCTGCTGCCTCCTGTTATGGGCCAGCTTGCCCTGCAAGAGAAAGGATGGGCTCTGAGTACAGTGTGAAGGCCTGATCTTGGCTGCACTGCCTCCCATGGTGGAATAGCCCTTACAGTGTGAAGCCCTGATCTTGGCTGCACTGTCTCCCATGGAGGAATAGCCCTTACAGTGTGAAGCCCTCATCTTGGCTGCACTGCTTCCCATGGTGGAATAGCCCTTACAGTGTGTAAAGTGCTGAATGTGCGTGTGAGTTTCATGAAAGGCCCATAGGTGTTGGATGAGGGCTGGGCATTGGGGCTTTCAGGACCCTTTGGCCATTAAGTGAGGTGGACATGCAGGTACGAAGAGGATACTGAAAAGGGTACTCACCCTGACGACCCGAGTGAGGTCGTTGAACTTCTTCCTGCATTGCACAGGGGTCCTAGGCACCATGCTGCTGGAGGTCACTCTGTGAGCCACCTCCCTCCAAGCTTTGCGATAGTCATTGGGCAGTGGCCTCCTGCCACTGTCCGGGTACAGGAGAGATCACCTGCGCTCCACCCGCCAACCAGAACCTGCATGGCCCCCTCACTGAACCGCTGCGCTCGCTCCCTGGCCCTCTCCATGGTCCTAGGCATAAGAATATGGCAGCAGGTCTGTCCAGGCCGAGAATCAGGGCTCCGATGCGCAGGGTGTGGCTGCAATCCAAGATCGAACCTCCCCTTTAAGAGCTGACCGGTGCCAGCGTGTCTGCGTGCAATCGCTAACTGGCCGCACCTGCGCTGCGCCCGCCCTCAGTGGTAGCGCCTCGCTTCTCTGGCTTAGCGCCTTAAGACAGTCGTGCAGCGCCTGTTTTAGTGCTCCAAGCACCTCCTGGAGCGAAGCAGGTCAATTTAGCAGTAAGTGGTGATAATTTGCGCTGGGCGCTAAATTTCGCGCCCGCTCGAGAATTACGCCCCAAACGTGGCGATACTGATTTTCTCCCCCAAAGCATTTTCAGTCTCAATTAATCTTTTTTGAGAATCCTTTAAATTAGCTTTTTACATGAATGCACAATTGGCACTCAGAGTTCTGTCTCACTACAATGACCTGGAGATATGGTTGACCAGAACTGGAGAACCTAGGTTGTCACTTATAGTTGGGCCAAGCATCTGCGAATCATAGGCCCCGATATTTACTGGAGCTTGGATTTCCAAGTGGGGAGGTGGGGGTGGGGGAAGAGTTCTGGTCATGAAACCCGGTGTTTTAACTCCATGGTGTGTGTGTTATTTTTCTACCGATTCCCTGACTCGAAGCCAGCCTGATTGACAGGCTTGGCTCCCTGTCGGGCAGGAATGCTGCAGTAGAGGCTGCAGCCCAGCATTAGGTAAGTTTGTGCTGTAAGGATCGCGAGGGGTGGGGGGCAGCGTTGGTACAGCATGGTTTGGAGGAGTGCCGGGAGAGCGGAAGAAGAGATGGGGTTGTCAGAGAAAGATTGGAGGGTGAATGCGGGGTCGGAGAGAGATCAGAGGGGAGTCAGAGAGAGATCGAAGGGAGAGATTGGGGTCGGGGGAGAGATCAGGGGTTGGGGGAGAGTCGGTGATCACGGCGGGGAGTCGGTGATCATGGCGGGGGGTCGGTGATCATGCTGGGGGGTCGGTGATCACGGCGGGGAGTTGGTGATCACGGCGGGGGGTCGGTGTTCACGGTGGGTGGTCGGTGATCACGGCGGGGGGTCGGTGATCACGGCGGGGGGTTGTTGATCACGGCGGGGGTCAGTGATCATGGCGGGGGGTCGGTGATCACGGCGGGGGGTCGGTGATCATGGCGGGGGGTCAGTGATCACGGTGGGGGGTCGGTGATCACGGCGGGGGGTCAGTGATCACGGCGGGGGGTCGGTGATCACGGCGGGGGGGTCGGTGATCACGGCGGGGGGGTCGGTGATCACGGTGTGGGGTCGGTGATCACGGTGGGGGGTCAGTGATCACGGTGGGATTTGTTGATCCCAGGCGGGTTTGCGATCACTGGGGAGGTTAACAGGTTTGCTTGGTGGGCCGAGGGAAAGCACTCCTGCTCCTCCTGGCCCTCAAGCAGTGCTGGAAAAGCATTTACCTCTTCCATGTAGCAGTCCTCGCCTCCCTTTAGCTGCCAGGTTGCCCATTTAATACCATGAGCTTCAATTTTGCTAACAAGTCTATCATATGACACTTTATCAAACGCCTTTTGAAAGTCCATATACACAACATCAACCCTACTATCCTCATCAGCTCTCTGCATTATTTCATCAAAGAACTCAATCAGGTTTTCAGGTACAATTTGCCTTTAACACATCAGTGCTGGCTGTCATTTATTAACCCATATTTTACGAAGTGACAATTCATGTTGTCCCGGATTATGTTCTCTAAAAGTGCCCCCATCATCGACATTAGGCTGACTGGCCTGTAGTTACCGGATTTATCCCTCTCCCCTTTTTTGAACAGGGGTGTAACATTTGCAGTCCTCCAGTCCTCTGGCACTACTCCCATATCCAAGGCGGATTGGAAGATTGTGGTCAGAGCCTGTGTTATTTCCACCCTTACTTCCCTCAGCAACCTAGGATGCATCCCATCTGGACTGGGTGAGTTTTCTACTTTGAGCGCTGCTAACCTTTTATGCACCTCCTCATTATTTTTATCATATCTTATCTCTCTGCTACCTTCCCCTTTACTGTAACATTGGCAACATCCTCTTATTTTGTGAAGACAGATGCAAAATGTTCCTTTAATACCTCAGTCATGCCCTCCCACTCCACCTTTTTGGTGCCCAATGGGCCCACCCTTCCTCTAACTATCCTTTTACTCTTTATAGGTTTATAAAAGACTTTATTATTCCCTTTTACATTAGACACTTTCTTTTCTCATACATTCCCTTTGTCCCTCTTATTTTCTGTTTCAGTTCTCTTCTGCACTTTCTGTACTGTATTCTGTTTGATTCTCTACTATATTATGAACCTGACATTTATCATAAGCCTACTTTTTCTGTTTCAATTTAATCTTAATTTCCTTCATCATTCAGGGAGCTCTAGCTTTGGATGCCCTTCATTCCCCCCCTCATTGGAATGTGTCTAGTCAGTACCTGAACTATCTCCTCCTTGAAGGCCTCCCGTTGCTCATTTACTGTTTTACCTTCCAATCTTGGTTTCCAATCCACCTGGGCCAAATGCCTTTTCAACTCACTGATTCCCTGGTTCCAGCTGATTGTTCCTTGTCCATTTCCAAAATTCTCACACCTCAGAACCAAAGTCATTGCCTCAGTAAACAAATTTCTTTGAAGAAGCCTCAATCTTTTTTTCAATGATCGGGTGAATAAGTTTTAAATCAATTATATGCTCCAGTCAGATTGGGCATAACCTACCACTACTCCTCCCCCGCCCCCCACCCCCCGACCCCCACAACCAATATGCTTGCCAGTTCAATTACTCTGATCTGACTTTGTAAAAAAAAGTTACTCTTGTGACTCATGACTGTTTGTCAAAGCCCACATTTTGTTAATCCCTGTCTCCAAAATAGTGGATCCACTGTCCTATAAAGTATCTATTACTTGTTTAACAGAATACAAAGACTGCTGAGGTCCCAAACCAGAACACACAAATAAAAAAACAATAGAAATCCTTTCCAGAAAGCTGTTAATAGATTAGCAGATGCCAGGCCAAGTATCCATCATTCACATGGCTGCCTCGACAATCAGTGTCAACAAATCATTCAGTTACTGTGACGGGGGAGAAGCGATGGCACAATATCATTGCAGCCAAGGCAAATACTGTCCTCACCTGATTTTCATACTTACAGCAGGAATGGGTGAATAATGATTGGCAGTCGGAATCCTGGCTTATTTTTCCCCCTTCTATTCCAGGAGCACTGTGGCCAATTTAGTGCACCAACACCACCAAAACAGATTCACTCATTGCTATTTGTGAGACCTTGCTGTGTAAAAATTGGCAGCCCCCTTCCCTACTCTGAACTCGCAGTTTTCTCTAGTTTCTCTCTGATTTCCCCTCATGCCCTCTCCAAGCTCATCTTGTCCATGAGACCCACCTCCTGCTCTCTCAACCCTATCCCCACCAAAATCCTGACCACCCAACTTTTCTTCCTGGCCCCCATGTTATCTGATATTGTTAACGGTTCCTTCTCCTCAGGTACTGTCCCCCTCCTCCTTCAAATCTGCTATCATCGCCCCCCTCCTCAAAAAGCCTACCCTTGGCCCATCTGTCCTTGCATACTACCGTCTTATTTCCAACCACCCTTCCTTAAGAACATAAGAACATAAGAAATAGGAGCAGGAGTAGGCCAATCAGCCCCTCGAGCCTGCTCCACCATTCAATAAGATCATGGCTGATCTGATCCTAACCTCAAATCTTCTATCACTCTGCATCCACCCGAACCCATGTGATCTCCCGGGAGAGGCGAAAAACCAGATAAAGACCCAATGGCCAATTTGGGAGAAAAAAATCTGGGAAATTCCTCTCCGACCCATCTAGGCGATCGAAATTCTTCCAGGAGATCACTCTGTCCCTATATTTTCTACAGTACTTACCTTCTGGAAAGGCGATCTCCACCCCAGCCAGGAACAGGAATAAAACCATCTCCTGAAATCTAACACAGAATTAGAACACAGTAGGAGCAGAACAAGGCTACACGGCCCCTGGGCCCACTCCACTACCCACAGGGCCATGACCATTCCGAACCTAGACTCATGTCCAATTTCCTGCCCGCTCCCCGTAACCCTTAATTCCCTTTACTTCTAGGAAACTATCTATTTCTGTTTTAAATTTATTTAATGATGTAGCTTCCACAGCTTTCTGGGGCAGCAAATTCCACAAACCTACCACCCTCTGAGTGAAGAAGTTTCTCCTCATCTCAGTTTTGAATGAGCAGCCCCTTATTTTAAGATTATGCCCCCTAGTTCTAGTTTCACCCATCATTGGGAACATCCTCACCGCATCCACCCGATCAAGCCCCTTCACAATCTTATATGTTTCAATAAGATCGCCTCTCATTCTTCTGAACTCCAATGAGTAGAGTCCCAATCTACTCAACCTCTCCTCATATGACCACCACCTCATCCCCAGGATTAACCGAGTGAACCTTCTTTGTACTGACTCGAGAGCAAGTATGTCTTTTCTTAAGTATGGACACCAAAACTGTATGCAGTATTCCAGGTGCGGTCTCACCAATACCTTGTACAACTGCAGCAATACCTCCCTGTTTTTATATTCCATCCCGCTAGCAATAAAAGCCAACATTCCATTGGCCTTCTTAATCACTTGCTGCACCTGCATACTAACTTTTTGAGTTTCGTGCACCAGGACCCCCAGATCCCTTTGTACTACAGTACTTTCCAGTTTCTTGCCATTAAGATAATAACTTGCTCTATGATTTTTCCTGCCAAAG
This sequence comes from Somniosus microcephalus, assembly GCF_052327205.1. Lineage (NCBI taxonomy): Eukaryota > Metazoa > Chordata > Chondrichthyes > Squaliformes > Somniosidae > Somniosus > Somniosus microcephalus. The sequence goes on along the minus strand of NC_140989.1, from coordinate 234,842,996 downwards.
TGCATAACCTCACACTTTCCAGTATTGTATTCCATCTGCCAAATCTCTGCCCACTTACTTAGCCTGTCTATGTCCCTTTGCAGGTTTTTTATGTCCTCCTCACTCGCTACTTTCCGTCCCATCTTTGTATCATCTGCAAACTTTGATATGTTACACTCGGTCCCCTCCTCCAAATCATTAATATAGATTGTAAAGAGTTGGGGACCCAGCACTGACCCCTGCGGAACACCACTAGTTACTGGTTGCCAATCTGAGAACCAACCATTTATCCCAACTCTCTGCTTTCTGTTAGAGAGCCAATCCTCCACCCACGCCAGAATATTACCCCCAATCCCGTGATTTTTTATCTTGAGCAATAATCTTTTGTGTGGCACCTTGTCAAATGCCTTTTGGAAGTCTAAATACACTACGTCCACTGGTTCCCCTTTATCCACCCTGTATGTTACTTCCTCAAAAAACTCAAGCAAATTTGTCAAACATGACTTCCCCTTCATGAAACCATGCTGAGTTTGTCCTATTAAATTATGTTTATCCAAATGTCCCGTTACTGTCTCCTTAATAATGGACTCTAACATTTTACCAACCACAGATGTTAGGCTAACAGGTCTATAGTTTCCAGCCTTCTGCCTACTACCCTTTTTAAATAAGGGTGTTACATTAGCAGTTTTCCAATCTGCCGGGACCTTTGCTGAGTCCAGTGAGTTTTGGAAAATTATTACCAATGCATCCACAATCCCTACCGCTACTTCCCTCAAGACCCTAGGATGCAAGCCATCAGGTCCAGGGGATTTATCTGCCTTGAGTCCCATTATTTTACCAAGTACCACTTCCTTAGTGATTTTAATCGTATTTAGTTCCTCCCCCCCTCGAGCCCCCTGTTTGTCCAGTGTTGGGATATTCTTAGTGTCCTCTACTGTAAAGACTGATACAAAATAATCGTTCAGTGTTTTTGCCATCTCCATGTTTCCCACCATTAATTTCCCGGTCTCATCCTCTAAGGGACCAACATTTACTTTAGCCACCCTTTTTCTTTTTATATAACTATAGAAACTTTTACTGTCTGTTTTTATATTTTTTGCTAATTTACTTTCATAATCTATCTTCCCTTTCTTAATCAATCTTTTAGTTATTTTTTGCTGTCTTTTAAAGACTTCCCAATCTTCCATCCTCCCACTAGATTTGGCTACCTTATATGCCCTTGTTTTTAGTCGGATACTATCCTTAATTACTTTACTTAGCCACGGATGGCTATCTTTTCTTTTACATCCTTTTTTCCTCAGTGGAATATATTTTTTTTGGAAGTTGTAAAATAACTCCTTAAATGTACACCACTGATCATGTACCGTCTTACCCTTTAATCTATTTTCCCAGTCCACTCTAATCAATTCCGCTCTCATACCTTCATAGTCTCCTTTATTTAAGCTCAGCATGCTTGTTTGAGATCCAACCTTCTCACCCTCTAATTGAATATGGAACTCAACCATGTTATGGTCACTCATTCCAAGGGGATCCTTTACTAGGACATTTTAAATTAAACCTGTCTCATTACACAGGACCAAATCTAAGGTTGCTTGCCCCCTGGTCGATTCAGTTACATACTGCTCAAGAAACCCATCCCTAATACACTCAATGAACTCATCCTCAAGGCTGCTCTGCCCAATTTGATTTGTCCAGTTAATATGATAATTAAAATCCCCCATAATTATAGCTGTTCCCTTATTACAAGCCTCAACTATTTCCTGATTAATACTCCGTCCAACAGAGTTGCAACTGTTCGGAGGCCAATAGACTACACCCACTAGTGTTTTTTTCCCCTTATTATTCCTTATCTCCACCCAAACTGTTTCACTATCCTGCTCCTTTGACCCAATATCATTTCTCTGTATTATAGTGATTCCTTCCTTTATTAACATAGCCACCCCACCTCCTCTCCCTTCCTGCCTGTCCTTCCTGATTGTTAAATAACCTGGTATGTTTAATTCCCAGTCATGGTCACCCTGCAGCCATGTTTCTGTAATGGCCACAAGATCATACCCATATGTCATTATTTGTGCCGTTAACTCATTCATTTTGTTACGAATGCTACGTGCATTCAGATAAAGAACTTTCAAATATGTTTTGTAACACTTGTTCCTGTTTTTTCCCTTTTTAGTACTTTACTTTTTACTCCATACCTTCTGTCCCTTCCTGACACATTCTGTTTTTTAATTCCCCCAGTGCTACCTAAGTCTATGACCTTCTCTGTTGTAATTTCTATTATTTGCTCTCTAGAAACCTCCCCCCCACTAATTAGTTTAAAGCCCTCTCTACAGCCCTAGTTATATGATTCGCCAGGACTCTAGTCCCAGCATTGGCCAAGTGGAGTCCGTCCCAACAGAACAGCTCCCTCCTGTCCCAGTACTGGTGCCAGTGTCCCAAGAAGCAAAACCCATTTCTCCCACACCAGTCTTTGAGCCACGCATTTAACTCTTTAATTTTATTTATCCTAGCCAAATTCGCTCGTGGCTCAGGTAATAGCCCAGAGATTATTACCCTTGAGGTTCTGTTTTTTAATTTGACCCCTAGCTGCTCATACTCCTTTAACAGAACCATCTTTCTTGTCCTATCTACGTCGTTTGTACCAACATGGACCACGACAACTGGATCCTCCCCCTCCCACTCCAAGTTTCTTTCCAGCCCAGAAGAGATGTCCTTAACCCAGGCACCAGGCAGGCAACACAGCCTTCGGGACTCCCGCTCTTGACTGCAGAGAACCCTATCTATCCCCCTAATGATACTATCCCCTACCACTACAACATTTCTTTTTATTCCCTCCACTTGAATGGCCCCCTGTACCATGGTGCTGTGGCCAGGTTGCTCATCCTCCCTGCAGTCCCCGCTCTCGCCCTCACAGGGAGTAAGAACCTCGATCCTGCTGGACAAGAACAAGGGCTGCGTCTCCTTCAACACTACATCCTGGATCCCTGTACCTTCCTCACTCATAGTCACACCGTCCTGTCCCTGACCACGGACTACATCTGCAGTAATTAACTTCATAGGTGTGACCATCTCCTGAAACATAGAGTCCAGGAACTTCTCCCCCTCCCTGATGTGTCGCAGTGTCTGAAGCTCGGTCTCAAGCTCCATAACATGGAATTTGAGTTCCTCTAGCAGCAAACACTTGTCGCAGATGTAATCACCGTGAGCCTCAATGGGGTTCACCGGCTCCCACATCTCGCAACAGTAACACATCACCTGCTCCTTCTTCAAAGTCCTTGAACATGTTGTCACCTCCCAAATCCATGCCCATCTTTCCTGGAACTCCAAGTCTGAATCCCTTTGAGCAGGTTTCTGCCCCTGCCACAATACTGCAACGGCCCTTCTCAAACTCACAAATGATATCCTATGTGATGGTGACCATGGTAAACTATCCCTCCTCATCCTTCTGGGACCTGTCTGCAGCCTTTGACACAGTTGACCACACCATCCTCCTCCAATGCCTCTCCTGCGTCGTCCAACTAGGTGGGACTGCACTCACCTGGTTCCATTCTTATCTATCCAGGCATAGCCAGAGAATCACCTGCAATGGCTTCTCATCGCGCTCCCGCACCGTTATCTCTGGAGGATCTATCCTTGGCCCCCTCCTCTTTCTGATCTACATTCCAGCCCTTGGGCGACATCATCTAAAAACACAATATAGGGTTCCACATGTACACTGACGACAACCATCTCTACCTCACCACCATCTTGCTCGACCCCTCCACTGTCTCTAATTTGTCAAATTGCTTGTGCGACATCCAGTACTGGATGAGCAGAAATTTCCCCAACTAACTATTGGGAAGACAGAAGCCATTGTCTTCGGTCCCCGCCACAAACTTTGTTCGCTAGCTACTGACTCCATCCCTCTCCTTGGCAACTATCTGAGGCTGAACTAGACTGTTCGCAACCTTGGTGTCGTACTTGACTCCGAGATGATCTTCTGACCACATATCCACTCCATCACCAAGACCAACTACTTCCACCTCTGTAACATCGCTCAACTCCGTCCCTGCCTCAGCTCATCTGCTGCTGAAACCCTCATCCATGCCTTTTTTACCTCTAGACTTGGCCATTCCAATGCACTCCTGGCCAGCCTCCCATCTTCCACCCTCCATAAACTGAAGCTCATCCAGAACACTGTTGCCCGTATCCTAGATCGGACCAAGTCCCGTTCACCCATCACCCCTGTGCTCGCTGACCTAGGCTGGCTCCCGGTCTGGCAACGCCTCAATTTGAAAATTCTCATCTTTGTTTTCAAATCCCTCCATAGCCTTACCCCTTCCTATCCCTGTAACCTCCTCCAGCCCAGCAACTCTACGAGATATCTACGTTCATCCAATTGTGGTATCTTGTGCATCACCGATTTTAATCACATCACCGTTGGCAGTTGTGCCTTCAGCTGCCTAGGCCCTAAGCTCTGGGATTCCCTTCTTAAACCACTCTACCTCTCTTTCCTCCTTTAAGACACTCCTTAAAACCTACCTCTGCCCTAATATCTCCTTATGTGACTTGGCGTCATTCCTGTGAAGCACTTTGGGACATTTCACTACGTTAAAGGTGCTATATAAATGCAAGTTTTTGTTCTTTGCCATGCTTGCCTACCTAAGAACAGTAATGAGTAATGACACTTAAAAAGTAACTAATTGGCTATGGAGTGCTTTGTGATGTCATGAGGGTGTGAACAGTGCTATACAAAGGCACATTTCTGTTCTGCTTTTTTCTTTACTGCCACCACAGCTCAGATCAGCTAACTGAGCACAGAACGGGGTAGACCCTAGGATTTTCTTGCTCTGTATGCCTCAGCTGGCCGCTCGATGAACTGGTTGTCCCTTTAGTATAGCTCACTGAGTGAATTTTCATTTTAAACTCTACCATTTTGGTAAGCAGATTCTTTGATGTCGGTTTTTCTTTTCTAGCCTCACTTAAATGTGAAAGTAGCAGGATGTAGGACAATGACTATTCACAATCTTTTGATGCAGATTCTGAAGATGTATGGGTGATTAGTTGCCACCCAGAGGTGGGCCGGGCTACTGCAACATACAGGCAGGGAAACACCACTGATTCCCGCTGTTGATAATTGCACCAAAAATGTCAGTGATTACAAAATGGGAAATCAATCTTCAGGTCACGCTTTCATTTTTGGTGAAATCATCAATAGTGGAATTCCACTCCGAGAGAATCTGAACAAGAGATAAGTAACACAAATATTTTGTGAGGTGAAATAAGATCTTTCGCTTCTGATAGGGAACATTTTTTACATTAAATACACAAACAAATAAATATGTGTATTTGGGCCCAGAGAAATTCGGTATCGCCCCGTTTGGGGCGTGATTATCGGCCATGCGCAAAGTTTAGCGCCTGGCGCTAATTATCACCTCCAACTGCAAACTTGGCTTTTATCGCCCCCAGAGTTGATTGGAGCCCTAAATCAGGCGCTACACACCTCTCTTAAGGCGCAAAGGCTGAGGAGTGAGGCACTACCTCAGAGCGCTGGCGAAGCTCAGGTGATGTCAGTCAGCAATGGAATACAGACACAATGGCGCCGACCAGTTCTTAAAGGGGAGGGTCGATCTTGCTCTCCATCCACACCCTGCTCATTGCAGCCTTGAATCTCGACCTGGAGAGACCTGTACATCAAATCTACTGGAAAGAACAATGGAGAGGCCCAGGGAAAGAGCTCAGAGTGCAGCCCCCACAGTCTCTTCTAAATCGATACAAGGAAGGGCAAATCAAAATGAACCTGCAAAGTGCTGCTCAGTACCCCAAACTCCTTCACACAGCGTTGAATCTCTCCAGAAGTCTCTCTCTCTCTCTCTCTCTCTCAGAATGCGTGGTGCAAAAATGTCACCAACAAAAAAAGGCAGGAAGCGGTCGCCTTTAAATAGTGCTCGCCCAGTCCCTTCCTGACTGCAAAACGCTCCCCTCAACCTGTTGTTGCTAACGGCAGGCTACTCAATATCCGGTCTGGGGAGCTACCGGGGCATTGCGCACTCGACTGACGTCACGATCTGCCGGCGCAAGAGATCATGGCGGTAGTGTTTAGCCCCACCGCACAATGTCTAGTTAATTTCGTGAGTGGCGCAAACATCACCGCGCATGGGCGCTAGTTGCTTTGCGACCCATTAGCGTCCTCTTAAGGCGCTAACGGGAGGCGGAAACCAACTGAATTTTTCCCCCTTTATGTTTTATTCTGTGACTGTGACAAAGGTAATCTATCGCTCCTCATCCTTCTTGACCTGTCTGCAGCTTTTGACATGGTTGACCATTCTATCCTCCTCCAACACCTCTCCACCGTCGTCCAGCTGGGTGGGACTGCACTCGCCTGGTTCCATTCTTATCTATCTAATCGTAACCAGAGAATCACCTGCAATGGCTTCTCTTCCTGCTCCCGCATCGTTACCTCTGGTGTTTGTTAAGTCCGTGAATGATTGAGACATGGACCAGCAGGAGTGAAAACAACAAGTCTTTACTGGTGGAAGTCAATAGTGAAAACTAACAAACAGAGGCTCTCCAGCGCCTTTTATACAGGGGTGGTCACTGCTGGTACTGCAGTCTGAGACCAGTTATTCTCTTAAAGGTACATACACAACAATTCCTCCCCTTTTAGATAAACAGTACATAACATTCATTTAACAACTAAATGATAACGAATTACAATCACAATTACTGTTGCTAGATACATTGGTTAAGTTTAAGCAATTATAAGTTCAGTCTTTGAGGAGGCTTCCTGATTCTGTCTGGATAACGCCTCTTTGGGGTATCAGGTTCTTCGGGCAATGTTGCGTCGGGATCAATGTCTTTGTTTCGTTCATCTGCTTCCAATGTTACCGGTTCTGCGGTAGCTGCAATTGGAACATCAATTTCATTACCAGGTGTATCAGATCGTGGTGTGGAGTTGACGTTTTCCAGTGACTCTAGAATCTGGTCGGCATGGCGTCTTACAATGCTCTCCCCAACATCCACGGTATACATGAGAGGTCCTTGTCGTGTACAAATCGTTCCTGGCTGCCATTTCTCAGTGCAGTAGTCCCGAGCCAAAACTGGTTGACCTATCTTAAAACTCCTGGTCGGCCTTTCATTCATATTCTGAAACTGCCTGTTCTCCACATCTCTTTGGACATTTGGCTTAACCAAATCCAAGCGGCATCGTAGTCTTCGATTGAAGAACATCATGGCTGGAGTTTGGTTGGTAACCACATGTGTCGCATTCCGGTCGGCAAACAAGAAGTTGTCCACCTTGTGTTGTAGGGGTATATCTTCATTACACATTGCCTTGATAGCCTTCTTGAATGTTTGGACAAACCTCTCGGCCAATCCATTAGTGGCTGGATGATATGGGGCAGATGTGTAATGCTTAACGCCATTGTTCTTTAAGAACCTCCGGAACTCTTCAGACACAAACTGTGGTCCATTGTCAGAGCAAATCTGTTCAGGCAGCCCATTCCTGGCGAATATGGTTCGCAAAACTGTGATAGTTTTTTCCGTGGTGGTTGAGGACATTTTTATTACCTCTGGCCACTTTGAATGTGCATCCACCGCAATTAAAAACATCGAGTCCATGAAGGGACCAGCAAAATCAATGTGCACCCGTTGCCATGGAGATGAGGGCCACTCCCATGGATGCAGAGGAGCTTGTGGTGGGGCGTTTTGGACCTTCTGGCATCCTGCACAGCTCTTGGCCATCTCTTCGATTTCTCTATCGATTCCCGGCCACCACACAAACGCTCTGGCTAAGTTCTTCATTTTTACCCCACCCAGATGACCCTCATGAAGCTCATTGAGTACTCTATCCGTCAACTTAGGTGGAATTACTACTCTGGATCCACACATCAAGGTTCCTCTGCACACTGACAGCTGTTCTCTTCTCAGCGAGAATGCTGGCAGCAGTGGTTCGCCATGTGCTGGCCATCCCTTCACCGTTAAATCATAGACCCGTGATAGTGTCGGGTCATTCCGTGTTTCCTTTTCTATGTTTGCACTCGTCACAGGGAGACATTCGACTATGGTCGAGTGGAATAACTCCATTGGATCCACTGCAAGGTCTTCTTCTTCCACCGTCGGCAATGGTAGTCGTGACAATCCATCAGCATTTCCATGCTGTTTAGTTCTTTTGTACTCGATGTCATATTGGTGTGCCCCTAGGAAAAGGGACCATCTCTGCAGCCGTTGTGCCGTCATTATCGGTACGCCCTTCTGAGGGTTGAAAATGGAGACAAGAGGTTGATGATCGGTTAGTAGAGTAAATTTTTGACCGTGCAGATAGTGATTGAACTTCTTCACCCCCCACACTAGGCTGAGGGCCTCTCTGTCAATCTGGGCGTAGTTACGCTCGGCAGAAGTTAACGAGCGCGACGCAAAAGCTATCGGCCTCTCTAAACCATCAAGGAATTTATGTGACAGTACCACCCCAATGCCGTAGGGAGACGCATCACACGCCAGCCTGATTGGCAGTGCTGGGTTGTAGTGAGCCAATACTTCCCTTGAAGTGATTAAGTCCTTACTCTTCTGAAAAGCACGCTTACAATCATCGTTCCATTTCCATGCTACCCCCGTTCATAGCAGGTCGTTCAGTGGGTGCAGAATTGTCGACAAATTCGGCAAAAACTTATGATAGTAATTCACCAACCCGAGGAATGACCTCAGTTGCGACACATTTTCAGGCGCTGGGGCCTTAACAACCGCTTCAATTTTGTCAGGGGACTTATGTAACCCCTCTTCATCAATCACGTGGCCATAATACGATATCTGTTTCTTAAAAAATTCGCACTTGGGGCGGTTGGCTCGCAGCCCATGTTCCCGTAGTCTAGTGAGCACCTGTTCTAGGTTGTTAGTGTTAAGTCTGTGAGTTGTTCAAGTAATTAATACTCAGACTTAATCAGTAACAATAAAACAGGTCTTTACTGGTTGGAGGTAGGAACTACACTGAATACAAGATTACTGCGCAGTGCTTATATACCGGTGTGTTCACCCCCGGTATTACGTCTACAGCAGCCTGAGAAAGTAGTACATTTCTTAAGGTGGAACAGGCTTAAGCTCTCTTAAGGTGGAACAGGTTACATACACAACACTCCTCCCTTCTTAGCTTTATAGTCACCCCCCCATTTAACATAACGTAATAACATATATACATATATAACTTCATGTTTAACGTAACATATCACAGATTCAGTCTCTGCGGAAAACAGTTCACAGATTCAATCTCTGTGGTGTAGTCGGTTCACGTTACTCATTCAATAGTCCTTTCATGGATTTAACAGCTTGAACTTCCGAACTGATTTGGCTCCGTTCGGAGGGGCCACGTGTGTGATCTGGTAGAGGTGATAATGGTTCAGATGGGTCATCTTCTGTTTTTACTTTTCCTTTTCTGCTTCTTGGAGACTCTCTGGGCTCCATTGTCAGCTGCCACAGCTGCCAGCTGCATGCGCAGTTCCTCCTTCTCTTCCTCCTTTTTTCGTAGTAGAGCCACCTTCTCCCGATGTTCCGTAGACTTTCGGTGCTCCTCCATGATTTCTGTATGGTGGGAGTCGAAGTTACAAGTTGGGCAGGACAGGACATAGTAATATTCGGAGTCGTCCGACAGGTCAGCGAGAGGGTCGTCTATTTGCTCCATACCCAGCTGGACGTTAGCCAGCTCTTGTTCCAAATCCAGACATCTTTCCTGAAGAGACTTCTTCATGTGTACCTCTGCATCCAGCTTTTTCTGGGCTTTCAGCAAGTCGTTTACTAGTGACCTCATTTGTGATTTTAATACTTCAACTTCCTTTGGAGATTGATTGATCGGACTATGCAATCCCTCTACCGGAGCAGCTGTTTCAGCGGTCTGTTGTTCTACATTGACATGAGTCAGCGTACTTTTGGCATCCAATGGCTGCTCTGTTGCAGTCGTTTCAGTCTGTGTCGTCACATCAGCCATCTCAATGACTTTTGAGAGCTCCGAACCCTTTTCCTTTGAAGATCGCAGCTCGTGTTCAAGTTTTTCCCATTTCAGAGTCTTGTCCCTCAGCATATGAAGGAGTTGGCTGACCGTTAACTCTTCTGACACCAGATTATGGCACGCACCTTCAGAACCTGAATCAGCTTTGATTCGTTCGGCCTCCTCGCGCAGATGGTTGGTGTGCTCCTGCTCCATTTTCTCCATCAGTTGCTTCTGTTGCCTTTCCAGATTCTCCCACTCTGTAACAAAGAACTTTTTTATTTCATTCATCTCTTGCTCAAAACGGCGAATCATTTGTTCTAATTGCTGTTGTAGTTTGAAATGGAGTTGAGTTCGAGCCCAGTGTCCCTCCAGAATGTGCATATCAGTAGACTTGACAGACTCAGAATTCTCTGTTAAACTATGTTGTTGTTGCTCAGTGGAATTCTGTGCTGAAACTTTGTCTTTTGCACATGGGTTGGCCTTACCATCATCAGTTCTAGAGTCTGGGCTGATTATCTGCACCGAGTTCTCACTCTTTATGGCTTTTAGCGAATGCCAGTCCATATTTATGTTTCTAAACCACTCCCGGCCTAGTAGTGGTGGACCTCCCTCCGGTAGCACATATAAGTCCATTATTTGACTTCCTTCGCCCTTGTTGGCCACTGCAACCTTTATTGTCCCGATGGGGTACACTCTCTGCCCCGTGTAGGTTGTCAATATAATCTCCGTATCCTGTAGGGGAATATGTTGGAATAACCTTCTGTAATCTTTCTTATTCATGACCGACAATGCCGATCCAGTGTCCAATTCCATTTTTACTTGGACTCCTTCTATCTGAAGAGTAACCCAAATTGTCTGGAGGTCTGCACCCTTACCAACGTTGAGTACCCTTAAGCTAGCCAGTTCATTACTGCTAGCGTCTGAATCGGACTCCTGTTCGGCCACCTTGTGTACTTTTGCGTATTTTCCTTGCGGTGACTTCTTGTTGCTGGTCTTCTTCCCTGACCTGCATACTCTAGCTATATGTCCAAGCCTACCACAAGTTCTACATTCTTGGTTTTTAAACCAACACTGGTTCTGATCATGCGTTGCCTTTCCACAACGATAACATTTGCCAGAACTCACACCCAATTACTGAGCTCCGGTGACCGTAGCTGCATTACTGCCGTGCCTCTCGCTGCGGCTTCGTGTGCTGCTGCCATAGTGACCGCCTTCTCAAGCGTCAGCTCATTCTCCTCGAGCAGTCGCTTTTGTGTATCCTGTTTAAATAAACCACACACAAATTTGTCTCGTAGTGCATCTGTCAGTCCCGTTCCAAACTGGCAATATTTCGCTAATTTACGCAATTCCAGCAAATATTCAGCATTGCTTTCATGCTGTAGCTGCCTTCTGTCATAAAATTTAAATCGTTCCGCTAGCATCAGCGGCGTGGGGTTTAGATGATCTTTCAGGACAGTAACAATCTCATCGAACGTCTTATCCGCCGGTTCATCTGGTGATAACAGGTGTTTCAATTGCCCGTATGTCTTCGCACCCATTAAATTTAATAATGTTAGTGCTTTATCAGCCTCACGAATTTTATTGGCCTTACAATAATTTTTAACTCGTTCAACATATATGGCCCAATCTTTGATGTCACTATCAAAGTTGCTAATATTCCCGTGTTTAGGCATTGTAGTACTTTATCAGATTTGCAATTTCTCAGATTTTTTTTTTTTACTGCTATCCAAGATGGCGGCTTCCCGCTCTTGCCGTCGTCCTCCGCCCACAAAATGGCGGTTTTCCCGCGCTTGCCGGTCTTCACCCGTCCCCCGATGCCGTCTCCCTTCAGCCCCCGAGTGCGGCCCTTATCTCCGCCGCGATCAATGGCCCGCGCTTTTCACCGCGGCTCTCGCGCCTTCAGTGTCTGCCGACGCTGCGCCTTTCAGCCCGAGTGTGGCCCTTATCAGGGATTGCGATCGATGGCCCTTCTACCTCCGACTTCCCCCAGCCCTGTCTTTGCAGCCAACGCTGCTTGGCTTACCCACCACCGAGGTTGAAAAAGAAGCTGCAGGATGTCTTCTGTCCTCCAGTTTTCAGTCGCTGATGGAGGCTTCAGGGTCCTAATGCCTGTCGCTTCCAGTGGGGTGGTGAGATTTGAAACCTCTCTTCAACGTCCTGTCTGTGGACGAAGCCGCCGTGGAATAACTGCCGCAGGGTAAGAACCTGACTCGTCGCCAGTGTTAAGTCTGTGAGTTGTTCAAGTAATTAATACTCAGACTTAATCAGTAACAATAAAACAGGTCTTTACTGGTTGGAGGTAGGAACTACACTGAATACAAGATTACTGCACAGTGCTTATATACCGGTGTGTTCACCCCCGGTATTACGTCTACAGCAGCCTGAGAAAGTAGTACATCTCTTAAGGTGGAACAGGCTTAAGCTCTCTTAAGGTGGAACAGGTTACATACACAACAGTTAAGGTGTTCACTGTCATCTTCACCTGTTACAAGGATGTCGTCCAAGTAACACTGAGTCCCCGGAATCCCTTGCAGGACTTGTTCCATCGCTCTTTGCCATATCGCCAGAGCCGATGCTACTCCGAATACCAATCGATGATACTGGTAAAGACCTTTGTGAGTGTTTATCGTGAGATACTTCCTAGAGGACTCTTCAACCTCCATCTGCAAATATGCTTGTGCTAGGTCAATTTTTGTTAAACGCTTCCCTCCAGACAGCGAGGCGAAGATGTCTTCTATCCTTGGAAGAGGATATTGTACTGTGTGAAGGACAGGGTTCACCGTCACCTTGAAATCCCCACAGATGCGAATCTTCCTTGGCTCTCCGGACTTATTGCTTAACGTTTTCTTCATGACAGGAACGATGGGTGTCACCCACTCGCTCCAGTCGACCTTAGACAACATGCCCGCCTTCTCCAGATTCTCCAGCTCTGCCTCGACGGCTGGGCGAATTGCATATGGTACCGGTCTTGCTTTGAAAAACTTGGGAACTGCATTCTCTTCTATTTTTATCGAGGCGGTTACGCCTTTAAGCGTGCCCAGTTCTTGTTGAAATACCTCTTTGGCATTAGCTAAGATTGTTGACAATCGTCCAGGAGTGACGTCTTCATCTTTTTTACCGTCCACCGTCATTGCATGAATGGAATGTCAATCTAAGTTTATCTTCCTGATCCATTCCCATCCCAATAACGGTGGTCCACCATTTGGCAGTATGTAGAGATACAATTTCCGTATTTTCTTGCCATTGTATTCGACAGGCACCCTTATTTTTCCTCTGGGGTATACTTTTTGCCCCGTATACGTCGTCAAGATGATGGATGTCTCTCTCAAGGGTATGTGTGAAAATAGCCGCTCGTAGTCGCGTCGATTCATGACGGTTAGCGCTGATCCTGTATCCAATTCCATTTTAACTTGGGACCCTGCTATCGTGAGGGTGACCCAAATGGTTCGGTGATCCTCTTTTGCGATTACATTGTGAAGTTTGAGACAGCTTAGTCTCCTGTTCTCGGATTCACTATCGCTCATCTGGTCTTCGGAATTACTGTCTGTCATCTTTTGTACTTTCTTGTACGGTTCCTTTGTAGCCTTTTTGTTGTCGCTGGTCTTCTTCCCAGACCTGCAAACTCGTGCAATGTGTCCAATCTTCCCGCATTGTCTGCATAGTTTGTCTTTGGACCAGCAGTCCTTCTGGTCATGGTTAGTTCTGCCGCAGCGATAACATTTTGCAAATCCCCGTGTCATTTCGTGTGTGCCGTATTCCTGTGGTTTTTGTTGAATTTCTGCAGCTCCCCTGGCTGCTGCTTCATACGATACTGCCACGCTGAAAGCCTTATCTAGCGTCAGCTCTTTTTCTGAGAGTAACTTCTTCTGTGTTCATTCACTCAGGAGTCCACAGACAAATTTGTCCCGTAGGGTATCTGCCAGTCCTGCTCCGAACTGGCAGTGCTTTGATAGCTTGCGTAGTTCCGTAAGATACTCAGCATTGCTCTCATCTTTGTGCTGAGTTCTCCTGTGGAATTTAAATCTTTCTGCTATCAACAGCGGTGCAGGGTTTAAGTGTTCCTGTAGGACAGCAACAATTTCGTTAAAACTCTTCGCCTTTGGTTTGGCTGGAGTAATCAGGTCCCGCAATAGGCCGTACGTTCTAGCGCCCATTAAGTTTAGCAATATTGATGCCTTTTTCCCCTCCGCTATTTCGTTTGCCTCGAAATATACCTCGACTCTTTCCACATACGTGGTCCAGTCCTCTAATGTATTATCAAAAGCAGTGATACAGCCAGTCTTCGGCATCTTGCAAATCTAAAATGGCACCTCCCACGCTTTGCCTTCTTCCCCGATTTAACAAAATGGCGCCTCCCGCGCTTTGCCTTCTTCCCCGCTGTTGTTAGCGCTGCTTTCCACGGTTTCTTGCGCGTTAAATAGTGATTCTTTTTCTTTTATTATTTTCCCGTCGTGGAGCGGACCCTCTGGGACACTTCCCTCCCTCTTCTTAGGTCCGAACGCTGCCCGGCTTCGAAGCACCGGCTGCGCCCTGTGTGCTCCACCCTCTCTCTCTCTCTTTGCCTCCCGACTCGCTGCCCGGCCCTGTTGAAAAGCCACCCGATCGAGCTTCAGCCCGCCGCAGCCCAGGAAGGATCAGAGTACTACCTGCCACCAGCCCGACTAGCTGGGAAACCACAGACTGGTGAACCGAACCTGGCTCTTGACAGTCTCTCCTGCAAGTTTTCAAACCGATGATTGACCGTCGACGCCCGTTTCTCGAGTTTCTTTGGACTCAATTTTTTTTTTTCTTCTGCCTCCGACCTTCAACAACGTCGTCTGAGGTGCTGCCGAGTTGCAGGTAAGTTCGTTTCTTACTCGTCGCCAGTGTTAAGTCTGTGAATGATTGAGACACGGACCAGCAGGAGTGAAAACAACAAGTCTTTACTGGTGGAAGTCAATAGTGAAAACTAACAAACAGAGGCTCTCTAGCGCCTTTTATACAGGGGTGGTCACTGCCGGTACTGCAGTCTGAGACCAGTTATTCTCTTAAAGGTACATACACAACAGTGTCCCCCAAGGATCTACCCTTGGCCCCTTCCTATTTCTCATCTACATGCTGCTGCTTGGTGACACCATCCGAAAACACGGCGTCAGTTTCCACATGTACGCTGACGACACCCAGCTCTACCTCACCACCACTTCTGTCGACCCCTCCATGGTTGTAACATCGCCCATCTCCGCCCTTGCCTCAGCTCATCTGCTGCTGAAACCCTCATCCATGCCTTTGTTACCTCTAGACTTGACTATTCCAACGCACTCCTGGCCGGCCTCTCACGTTCTACCCTCTGTAAACTTGAGGTCATCAAAAACTCTCCTGTCCGTGTCCTAACTCGCATCAAGTCCCGTTCACCCATCACCCCTGTGCTCGCCAAACTACAGTGGCTCACGGTTAAGCAACGCCTCGATTTCAAAATTCACACCCTTGTTTTCAAATCCCTCCATGGTTGCCCCTCCCTATCTCTGTAATCTCCAGCCCCATAACCCCCTGAGATATCTGTGCTCCTCTAATTCTGCCCTCTTGAGCATCCCTGATTATAATCGCTCGGCCATTGGTGGCCATGCCTTCTGTTGCTGATGCCCCAAGCTCTGGAATTCCCTGCCTAAAGCTCTCCACCTCTCTTTCCTCCTTTAAAACGCTCCTTAAAACCTACCTCTTTGACCAAGCTTTTGGTCATCTTCCCTAATTTCTCCTTATATTGCGCAGTGTCAAATGTTTTTTGTCTCTTAATACTCCTGTGAAGCGCCTTGGACGTTTTACTACGTTAAAGGAGCTATATAAATACAAGTTGTTGTTGTTTGCACGCGTCTATCCATCCCTGCGGCCTAACATATCTCAGCTCATTATAATGGCTCAGCCTTCAGGCTAAAAAGCTGAATACATGAAGTTCCTGAAATTACCCTGGTTCAAAACAGGTGTAAAATTAGGCCTAGAAATTTAAGGAAAATAGTAAACAGTCATTTTTCTGGTGGTTTTTTTTGCAATTTTTATGCAATTAAAAAAAAATTATCCTTACTGAGACCTGCACTGTAATTTCACTTTCTTTGCATTTTTATGGCATCAGTATGAGTTCTATTAAAAAATGATAAGCTTCCATGATTGCATATAGTTAAACATGCTGTGCCTGATGTGCATGAATGATGGTTAGATGGATTGAGACTTTAATTTTCTTACTTAGCGAAGGAATATATGGTGCGAATTCCACGCTTTCCTCTGGCTCCATTTGTTTAGGCCGATTTCTGCTAGTTTACGACGGTTTTTACCTTCCAGCATATGCTAATAAGATTAATATATTCCCTGGAATATAAAAGGTTACGGGGTGATTTGATTGAGTTTTTTCAGGTTTTGAAAGGAATTGATAGAGTAAATAGAGAGAATCTTTTTTCCACTGGCGGGGGAGTCATGGACAAGTGGACATAACCTTAAAATCAGAGCTAGGTCATTCAGGAGAAAAGTTAGGAAACACTTCTTCACACAAAGAACATAGAACATAAGAACATAAGAAATAGGAGCAGGAATAGGCCATTCGGCCCCTCAAGCCTGCTCCACTATTCAATAAGATCATGGCTGATCCGATTTTGGCCTCAACTCCACTTTCCTGTCCTCTCCCAATAACCCTTGACTCCCCTGTTGTTCAAGGATGGTAGAAGTGTGGAACTCTCTCCCACAAAAAGCAGTTGATGCTAGCTCAATTAATAATTTTACATTTGAGATTAATAGAATATTAAGGGATAGGGAGACAAGGAAAGTGAATGGAATTAGGATAGAGATAGCCATGATCTCATTGGATGGTGGAATGGCCTGCTCCTGTTTCTGTGTTCCTATGGTTGCTAAAGCTGAGGGGAATTGGCAGGACAATTTTTGGTCTGTCAGATGTCAAACTACTTTTGTCAGTTCTAAAGCATGAACTGTCTTCAACTTAAGTCAAATTGATAATACCTCATTTTGGTTCACCTGGATTTTATCATGCAGTATGCACACAGCTAAGCTATCCAGTCAGATGTAACTTGCTTTCGTAAAAATTTAAGGCATTTACCCATGCAAGTGCTCCACTTGAGCTCCACAATGCCATGACCTGGTACTCTACTGCCCGTAAATGGAAATGTTCAGGGGCAAGAAACCACACAAAAGGCCAGACTTGAATGAAATACAATTTTATATCTGAAAGTTTACTTGCACCCAATCCATTCTAGCCACCCCACATGACCATGATAAGCACGGGCAACGTCATTAGAAGGGTGAACTTTAATGTCTTCGTAAATGCCTATGACTGTCGCAAGAGAATCAGTGACCTTAAACGTTCTGCGAGTTGCAAATTGGAACATAACTGAAAGATGAAAAATACATCATCCAGCAAGAAAAGACCATTTAGTAAATTGCTGACAAGGGCAGAGAAAATCATTGTGCAGACATTCCAGCTTAAGCGTAACAGCAGCACGACCGACTCCTCCGAGGCTGCTGCAGAAGCTGGTAAATACAATTTCCATTTTGTTTGTCATTATACATACCTACAATATCCTCATTGTAAAGTTTACAGTGTCCGATAGTATATTCAGGCCAACAATATGTTGTAAAATCTCACTATTAATGTTCTGTGCAAATCTTTAGCCACCAATGCCCTGTGCTATTTCTTGTTTTTTTCTGTATAAAGGAAGTTTTCAAGTGCACTTCCTCTGCCTTGCCCAAAGTCTAATAGTGTAAGCATTTGCCCGTTTTTCTAAAGATTAATCTATTGTATCTACTTCTGAGTTAATAGAGGAAGCCACCACAATTTCAGGGGACAAGAAAGACATATAGACACACACATATCTCATACCAGGAGGAAGGGTTATTGCAGATGCTAATGGGATCCAGACAGGGTGACTGCGTTGCTGAGCAATGAGGGAACACATCACTTATGTCTGGATCCTCCATTGGGCCTCCTTTGGATTCTGTAACATAAGCTGGAGGGTCATATATACAAAGCATGGGACACATCAATCTGAATTGGACAAATGCTGGCCCTCCCTTCACTGCATCTCACAATGGGAACATGCTTGAAGTAACCATTTGCCTGCAGTCAGATGCACAGTGACAAGACACTGTTGCTTGTGACTACACAGCCTGACTTGGGAACAGTTACCTCTCTAATCTGAGAACACTCGTGAAAAACCTCACCAGCTCTTCTCGTCACAGCTATTGTATTTTGTGTTGAGTCATCTGGCGTGTGGAGACAGCACAAAGTTACTTTGTACGGGCTTTAGGTTGATGTGCCTTTCAATCCAGAGTGACATCCTCTGCAAGGATTCTCTGACCAATGTATCCTCCCACAGTTCAGCAGTCACTTTCCAGAAATATACTTGTGCAAAGAACAAATGTTCACAGTTTTCATGCAATAGTATTTACTCAAAATACATCAAACACTATTAGCGTTGTGATGCCTTGATTCTGTTTAACTGCAGTTCATTTTGCCCTTTCATTCTAAGTAAGAACAAATGAATATAACAACTTTGCTGTGAAATGAACTTCATGGGACAGACATTGCTGGGGAGTTGTATCATTGGAATGACGCATTAACGGCACGCGGCATTATTCATTCGTAAAAAATCCAGGAATTTGCGGAGTAAAAGAGATATGTTCAGAGTTCCGATTCTCCGCAGATTTCTGGACAATTTGCACCGCTCTGCCATTAGCCTTGCCAAAGCTTTTAATAATACCTTCTTGCCCAGAGGCTCCCGATTGTAATTAATGGCAGTTCTGAAATTGCTAGATTTACGACATTATTATTGGCGCAATCATTTAGGGCTGTTAATGTTGTAGAGAGCCCTGTTAATGACTTGGTTTATGGTCCCCACATGACACTCAACCTTGAAGGGCCAGAAGGGGACCAGGGAAGCTGTGGTGTCTTGCTCCTGCAGATAGTGAATTGTTCCTAAAAGTCTTTTGTACTTTGCATCTGTCTTGGCAATCTTTTTGCTCCAGTTTTGCCATCCACACTCCTGTTAGTGTCTTGAGGTAATAAATTTCAGGATGGAAGAGGAGCGGAAGGAGCAGGCCCATTGACTGAGGCACCATGGCTGGAGGTTGACTAATTGTAGCTACCTCCACCCTCCGTCCCCTACTCCCCATAGAGTCTACAGGGGGTGAATGAGCCAATGTCGAAGGAGATATGAGTGCGTGGATGCATTCCAGCAAGTAGGCAATCGGCCACCACTGTAAGATCCTAAAAGAGAACCTGAAGCCATGGCCTTCATCCCACAGCACTTTGTCAGTGGTCATGAAGTTGATGACAGCCCTCAATTTCTACGCATGTGGTTCCTTTCAGCCAGGCACCATTGCCCATGGTGGTGCAAGGGCTTGCATTCAACAGGTCACAGATGCCCTATTCCTCAAGGCATCTGACTTCATCAAGTGTGATAAGTCCCCAGTGCAGAAAATGGTGAGGTCCATCGGTTTCCATAGGATTGATGGCTTCCCCAGAGTGCAGCCGGTCATCGATGGCACCCACGTGCCACTGAAGGCACCAACTGATCAACCTGACACGTTCATAAATAGGAAAGGTTACCTACCATTCATGTCTGTTATGATAGTCTATGATTCCCAACTATGCATGCTGCATATTAATGCAGAGCATTGGGGGGAGTCCTCATGATACCTTCGTTCTTTGTCATTCCAACATCCATGAGTTGTTCAGCAGGGAGGGACAAGGAGGTGGATGGAGTTTAGGGTACAAGGCTTACCCACTGAAGCCATGGCTGCTGACACCATTCCGCATCACCAACAACGTAGCACAGAAAAGCTATAATCGTGTACACGTGTCCACGCGTCAAGTGGTGGAGAGGACAAGTGGGCTGCTCAAATACGTGGGTATTTTTAATCCACTTGTGAAACACATAGGAACATATGAACAGGAGCAGGCCATTTAACCCATCGAGCCTGCTCCACCATTCAATGAGACCATGACTGATCTGTGAACTAACTCCATATACCCGCCTTTGGCCCATATCACTTAATACCTTTGGTTAAGAAAAATCTATCAGTCTCGGATTTAAAATTAACAACTGACCTAGCATCAACTGCCATTTGCAGAAGAGAGTTCCAAACTTCTACCAACCTTATGTGTCGAAGTGTTTCCTAACTTCACTCCTGAAAGTCCTGGCTCTAACTTTTAGGCTATGTCCCTCCAGTCCTACTCTCCCCAACCAGCGGAAATAGTTTCTCTCTATCTACCTTATCAGTTCCCCTTAATATCTTGAAAACTTCAATCAGATCACCCCTTAATCTTCTAAATTCCAGGGAATACAACCCCAGTTTGTGTAATTTCTCCTCGTAATTTAATCTTTGAATCCAGGTATCATTCTATTAAATCTACACTGTACTCTCTAACCCCTTGTGCTCTAGTCCTCTAGATATAAAGACCAGCATTCCATTAATCTTTTTGATTATTTTCTGTACCTGTCCAGGATATGTTAATGATCTATGTACCTGGACCCCCAAGTCTCTTGGGACCTCCACCGTTTCTAGCTTTTCACCATTTAGAAGGTACTCTGATCTATCCTTTTTTGGTCCAAAGTGTATGACCTCACTTGCCTACATTGAAATCCATTTACCACAGTTTTGCCCATACACTTAATCTATGAGCATCTCTTTGTAATTTTATGCTTCCTTCTACACTGCTTACAACACCGCCTACCTATGTGTCAGGACTGAGATGAGGAGAAATTTCTTCACTCAGAGGGTGGTGAACCTGTGGAATTCTCTACCACAGACAGCTGTGGAGGCCAAGTCACTGAATATATTTAAGAAGGAGATAGATAGATTTCTAGACACAAAAGGCATCAAGGGGTATGGGGTGAGAGTGGGAATATGGTATTGCGATAGAGGATCAGCCATGATCATGTTGATGCAGAGCAGGTTCAAAGGGCCGAATGGCCTACTCCTGCTCCTATTTTTCTATGTTTCTATGTTCTATGTTTCTATCAGCAGACTTGGATATGTGGCTCACTATCTCGTTATCGAAGTCGTTAATAAATACAGTGAATAGTTGAGGCCCCAACACAGATACCTGCAGGACACCACTAGTCACAGCCTACCAATTAGAGTACCTGCCCGTTATCCCTACTCTGTCTCCTGCCGCTCAGCCAACCGTCTAACCAGCTCAATAATTTGCCCTCAATTGCATGAGCTTCAACTTTAGCTAACAGTCTCTTATGAGGGTCATAACAAGTTAGTATGCAGGTGCAGCAGGTGATCAGGAAGGCCAATGGAATCTTGGCTTTTATTGCAAGGGGGATGGAGTATAAAAACAGGGAAGTCTTGCTGCAGTTATACAGGGTATTGGTGAGGCCACACCTGGAATACTGCGCGCAGTTTTGGTTTCCATATTTAAGAAAAGATACTTGCTCTCGAGGCGGTTCAGAGAAGGTTCACTCGGTTGATTCCGGAGATGAGGGGGTTGACGTATGAGGAAAGGTTGAGTAGGTTGGGACGCTACTCATTGGAATTCAGAAGAATGAGAGGCGATCTTATCGAAACATATAAGATTCTGAGGGGGCTTGATCGGGTGGATGCGGGGAGGATGTTTCCACTGATGGGTGAGACTAGAACTCGGGGGCATAATCTAAGAATAAGGGGCTGCCCTTTCAAAACTGAGATGAGGAGAAACTTCTTCACTCAGAGGGTAGTAAATCTATGGAATTTGCTACCCCAGAGAGCTGTGGAAGCTGCAACATTAAATAAATTTAAAATGGAGATAGACAGTTTCCTAGCAGATAAGCGAATTAGGGGTTACGGGGAGAGGGCAGGGAAGTGGACGTGAGTCTGGATTCGGATCAGCCATGATCCTATTGAATGGCGGAGTAGGCCCGAGGGGCCGTATGGCCTACTCCTGCTCCTACTTCTTATGTTCTTATGTTCTTATAGACATTCCCTTGTCTCCACTACTTTAGCCACCTCTTCAAAAAATTCAGTCAGGTTCGTCAGGCATGACTTACTCTTTACAAATCCATGCTGGCTCTCTCTGATCAGATGAAAATTTTCAAGGGTCACTCTATCCTTAATTATAGACTCTAGAAAACCAGGTAACATTGTACTGTTCATATGGGGCGAGGAAGGGAGAGAAACAGCTGGCAGAAAGCTTTGGCAAACTGTCCTGCGGAACTAACTAAGAAGTCACTGATTTCCAATAGTCTGATCATTTTCAATCCCCCTTGGTTCATTAAGGAGTAGCTAAGTGTGCATTTGAGTAAAGGCAAAAATTCCAGGTGACCAAACTGTCTGGATGAGAGCTCTGCAGACAGGAGAAATTATTCTGTGCAGCTCCGCTGCTGTTATGCTACCTGCGCATTTTGTATTTACGCAGGTAGGTCCAATTTGTATCATACGGTATGGTTCATTGTTGTCCCTCATAATGGTAGTGGTGACATCTGGAATCCCATTGTGCTGGGCAGCAGAATCTGTGTTAGTAAATCAGCATGGACAAGGGAAACTAATTAGTAAACCCTTTATTTAATCATAGCTTCAGTAATAAAGTCAAACTATCTAATGCCTGAATTATCAATATGTAGCTAGGTTCATTCTTTTTTGAATTGATGCATATAAAATAGAGACATTTTTTGCCAGTATTTGTTCTGTGGCGCTCCTCCTGTGATACCAGTTCATGGATCGATTAGTAAAACAAGTAGGGAAAAAATTATAATTGCAGTAAGCCATCTTTACTCTTATAACTCAAATCCTCTTGTAATAAAGGCCAACATACCATTTGTTTTCCGAATTGCTTGCTGTACCTGCATGTTAACTTTCAGTGATTCATGTACAAGGACACCCAGGTCCCTCTGAACATCAACATTTCCCAATCTCTCACCATTTAAAAAGCACTCTGCTTTTCTATTTTTCCTGCCAAAGTGGATAAATTCACATTTCTCCACATTATATTCCATTTGCCATGTTATTGCCCACTCACTTAGCCTGTCTATATCTCCTTGAAGCCTCCTTGCATCCTCCTCACAACTTACATTCCCACCCAGCTTTGTATCATCAGCAAACTTGGATATATTACATTTGGTCCCCTCATCCAAATCATTGATGTAGATTGTGAATAGCTGAGGCCCAAGCACTGATCCTTGTGGTACCCCACTAGTTACAGCCTGCCAACCCGAAAATGACCAGTTTATTCCTACTCTCTGTTTTCTGTCCGTTAACCAATCCTCAGTCCATGCTAGTATATTACCCCCAATCCCATGAGCCCTAATTTTGTTTCATAACCTCATGTGTGGCACCTTATCGAATGCCTTCTGAAAATCCAAATACACCACATCCACTGGTCACCCCTTATATATTCTGCTAGTTACAACCTTAAAAAACTCTTAACAGATTCATCAAACACGATTTCCCTTTCATAAATCTGTGTTGACGCTGCCCAATCCTAATATTATTTTCTAAGTGCCCTGTTAAAACATACTTAATAATAGATCCCAGCATTTTCCCTACTACTGATGTCAGGCTAACTGGTCTGTAGTTCCCTGTTTTCTCTCTCCCTCCTTTCTTAAATAGTGGGGTTACACTTGCCACCTTCCAATTCGTGGGAACCGTTTTGGAATCTATGGAATTTTGGAAAATGACAACCAATGCATCCACTATCTCTATAGCCACCTCTTTCGACACCCTAACCTTTCATCCAAAGGGTCCCAACTGAAATGCTGAACGATCTTGTTTTCAGAGGCTGGCAAACATGCTGTGCCGTTCCTGCATTTTTTCTAATTTTTCGTGGAAACATGTATCGGTCTGGACTCACATTAGCCTAAAGCTGGCAAAGCAGTAGAGGACGTGAGTTCACAATCAGTCCTGTGTGCTGATGCATGGTAGGGAAGGCACTGGAAAATTGCTTACCTGTGGCTTTGTTAATGTTCTATTGTCTTTTATGTAGGAATAGGGAATCTCAAGTCAATTAAAACACTCTGCTGTTCCCTGTGTATTAATAAGCTCTGTGCTGCAGCAGTAAACAATTAAGAATGTTCAATTTAAGCATATTAAAAATGATTAAACCATCAATATTGTATTCCATCCATTTATCAATGGAACACTGATGATGTGATAACTGATATCTGCACGATATGTAATTTTGATGTAAATGCTAATACCCAAGTGGATGTTTATATAAGTGCATGACCAACAGACAGCAAAAGACATAATATCTGTGCTTATTTCAATGACACAGAAAAGATGCATAAAATGCACCAGACAGGGGAATGAATATAGGTCACTGCTGTCTCTCTTTATTTTCAGAAACAACCCAGTGTGAGTCAAAGGTTAGTGTGTGATTAATTTTGCAAAGGACAGCTGTTCTTCTTCCTTTCACTTTACAGTTATGTCTAAGGGGACAGGGACTACAAAAGGAATTTGTAATGCTTAGCCAACTTATTATACTTCACTGCCTTTTTTGAATGGATTGTATTTGGTGGTATCGTGCAGCAGTGATGTGACACCAAAGCACCATCTACTGAGGTGGAACCGAGTGTAAAGCACCTTCGATGGTGGTGTAAACATCAAGGACAGGCAGAGCCGCCATCTTGTCTGACCAAAGTGTAATTGTGGTTTGCCAGAGGTTAGAAATAAATATTTAGAAAAGCATCTGGGTGGATTTTAAGGCAAAAAATAAAAGCAACAAGGCAGTCATAGCCTTTGATCAGCTTAACTTTGAAAAATAGCCACTTGGACGAAGTACCAGATGGTGACCAGTACCTACAAAGCTGTAGCCCAGCAAGGAGTCAGTGCTTTGAAGAGAGCCGAGAAGAAATTGGCAGGAAAAAGAGAGATTTCTGCAATTAATAGATCAATAAATATAAACTTTCCTTTTTATTGCTAAAAAGTATTCTGAATTTGTTATGCGTGAGAGTATCTTGTTTTTGAATGTATTGGACGAGACAACAATGTTTGCTAAAATGCTGCTTTTTTCAGATTATATTGTGCCACATTCCGTATTACACTGTTTCAAAACTTATGTTATAATAAGTGGAGCACTCAGACCTAGGCATCCCATTGCGAAGCACATTGTTCATACTGATATATTTAAGCTTCAAGTTTACTGAGTCCAAGAAACAGGGTAGAATGTTGCCTGAAGGTATACCTGACCTCTGCACATGTAACATCCGACTACAAAGACAACTGAGAAATTCAGTCGATCTTACAAGAAGAAAAAAATATTTTGGGGTGGGTGGGGGGAGGTTAAGTGCTCAATGTTACCTACCCAATTCTGTGGTTGACTTTTATCTGTAGTGGACAAGTACTAACTTCAAAATGTGTATTTTGTAGCAGTTGCAGCCTCATCCCATTCAATAAAAAGCAACTGCTTGTGTAACTGAATATATAAAACTCCATACAATTACACAGTAAGTAACTTAAGTCTCGAACAAGGACATTTCGAGGACGAAGGATATTGAATGGTCCTCATCCACATCTCTTTCTAAAAACTAACTGTGCCTATAATCGACATAATACTGTGAAAGAAACCATGGATGTTATATGTAGCTGTCCAATAACATAGTCACGTTGATGCTCCAATCAGCCCCTGCTTAACTTAAGCTAGCAGGCAAGGCTTATTTGATCAAACTGACCAACTGTTAGCTATGGTTCAGTTGGTAGCACACTCGCCTCCAGAGACTTGAGTACATAAAGCTAGGCTGACACTACAGTGCAGTGCTGAGGGAGTGCTGCACTGTCGGAGGTGCCGTCTTTTGGATGAGATGTTAAGCCGAGGCCCCGTCTGCTTTCTCAGGTGGATGTAAAAAATCCCATGGCACTATTTTGAAGAAGAACAGGGGAGTTATCCCCGGTGTCTTGCACAATATTTATCCCTCAATCAACACAACAAAAACAGATTATCTGGTCATTATCACATTACCGTGAGACTTTGCTGTGTGCAAATTGGCTACTGCGTTTCCTACATTACACAGTGACTCCACTACGTACTTCATTGGCTGTAAAGCGCTTTGAGACGTCCGGTGGTCATGAAAGGCGCTATATAAAGGCAAGTCTTTCTTTCCAGTGAGAGTTCAACTGTTCAAACAGGCCATTGAGCAGTATCTAATTGTTTTGCTTTGTCCTCATTTCATTTAATTCTGTATGTTAACCTCAGAATCATTTCCACCCACCTCATCATTACAGGCTGTTCTGAGAATGTCGTTACACTGGCGCAGTGCAATATGTAACAAGAGCTGGAACCTCCTGTCTATTACTAAGTGAGAGCTTTGCCATAGTGAGCCTCTTTTGCGCTTCACATCTTAAATCATCAACAACGTAAGATGTGAACATGTCCAATGGCAGAAACCCAATTTCCTGAAATTGTTTATGCGTTTGCTTGCTAGTAAATCACAATGGCATTTATTCCTAAAGCTATAATTTAAAAAAAATCTTCTCACAGCACCCCCCCAAACAAAATGCTGATGTTCCTATTAATGAAAGTGTTCCTGAATTTGTTTCTTTCATAGTAAAGAGTTAAATCGAATGGAAATTAAAAAAAAAAATCCTCTGAGTGATTGCAAAACATATGCAAAAATTGTCATTAATTTTACTTTGAGACTCTTTCAAGACATTGAAAAGTGTTATTAATTAAAATAGAGCATGCAATAGATAATACAGAAACATATATTTTATTAAAAAATTATATCATTATTGCAAACATCTAAATTGGAAAGTGCTTTGGTATTCAGTTAAACTGTAGTCTCAAAGATTCTTGTTACAGAGTGATTCATATAATTCAATAAAGTTTTTTCGGTAATTTGAATGTAAAATAAAAGCACCGTGGTTTTCGTTGCTCTTTAGAGCTATTCCTATCGAAAAGACTGAGTTCGACTCAGGCAATTAAAACAATGAACTTTAATGGAACAAAACAGGTTTTAACTGGAAACTGCTGGAATACATCAACTACAGGTCTGCTCTCCTTGAGGGTTCCACGAGGACTAATCCCCTGGTCAGAAGACTGACGTCATCACGTCATCATGTTCTTCCCACCATTGGGGCATCACGTGACTAACGGCATGATGTCATCACGTTGAAACCGCACTGTAAAGGTAACTAGACATTGTACAGTCAAACAGTGTAATTAAAGGTACAGGCACAGACAGTAACTACATTGCTGTTAAAGGAATTATGTACAACCGCTCTGAGTCCTTTGGTGGCTCCGCCACATGCGCCCCCCCAGAATTGTCTTTAACAGAAAAAGTAAGATGAGGAGGAGGTCTGACAAGTCTGTCCGATCGACTTCGATACCCTGGTAGAGGAAGTTGATGACCGGTGGTCGAGTTGGCAGTCGGTTGTGGTTGAGCAGGCACGGCGAGCGTGGTCGAGTTGGCGGGCGGCTTTGGTTGATCTGGTGCGGCGGCTGCGGGCGGTCGGCCACGTTTGGGTGGTTGAGCAACTACGACAGGGTGGTCCAGGTCCAGGTGAGCCGGCTTCAATCGGTCCACTGAGATGTGATCCGGCTTCCCTCCGACGTCGACCGAAAAGGATTTGTCGCCTGGTTCGATGACGCGGAAAGGACTAGTGTAAGGGGGCTTGAGCGGATCCCAGTGAGCGTCGTGGTGGATGAATGCATACTCCACATTCTTCAGTCCCGGTGGCACGTAGGAGTTCTGCAAACCGTGATTTGATGTAGGCACCGGAGCGAAGCATCTGGCCGCTTCCTGGTGGCGAACAAGTTGCTGGGAGGCGGACCATGGCTCTGTGGGAGAAGGGAGGAAATCTCCTGGTACTCGGAGTGGCTGGCCATAGACGAGTTCAGCTGAGGACGATTGCAGGTCATCTTTGGGCGCCGTACGAAGACCCAAAAGGACCCATGGAAGTCTGTCCACCCATCCTGCACCTTGAAGACTGGCCCGAAGAGAGGCTTTAAGCGACCTGTGGAATTGCTCGCAAAGGCCGTTCACCTGTGGATGATAGGCGGTGGTGTGATGAAGTTTGGTGCTGAGCCCCTGAGCCACAGCGTTCCAAAGCTCCGAGGAAAATTGCGGCCCGCGGTCAGAAGAGATGTCCGCCGATACCCCGAAATGAGCAACCCAACAGGAGATGAAAGCTCTAGCGACGTCTGCTGAAGTGGTGGAAACCAAAGGAATTGCATCTGGCCACCTAGTGGTGCGGTCCACCATGGTGAGGAGATGAGTATAACCCTGAGAAGGTGGAAGCAGCCCCACAAGGTCCACATGCACGTGGTCAAAACGACGCTCTGGAACAGCGAACGCAGCCACTGGAGCTTTAACATGATGCTGGA
Source organism: Somniosus microcephalus (assembly GCF_052327205.1). NCBI lineage: Eukaryota > Metazoa > Chordata > Chondrichthyes > Squaliformes > Somniosidae > Somniosus > Somniosus microcephalus. The sequence continues at coordinate 234,814,782 of NC_140989.1, read as the reverse complement.
CTTTGGCCTTCTGGCAGACGATGCAGGTATTAGCCCAGTCACGGACATCGAGGTGCATACCTTTCCAGATGAACTTCGCCGACATAAGCCGTTGTGAATCCTTCATCCCAGGGTGCGACAATCTGTGTATGGCATCAAAAACCTTCCAGCACCATGCGACTGGCACGATAGGTCATGGAAAGCCCATGGAGACGTCGCAAAGGAGCGTGGCGCCTGCGGCCTGGAAAGTGACATCGGTCGCTTGGAAGCTAGAGGGAACAGTTCCATATGATTGGACCTCAGATTCCGAGGCCTGATCTGCAGCCATGAGGGAGTAGTCGATCCCCAGGTGCACCGCGTGGACCGTCGCACGGGAGAGGCAATCCGCCACCAGGTTGTCCTTACCAGATACATGTTGAATGTCCGTGGTAAATTCGGAAATGAATGTCAAGTGACGTTGTTGACGAGCGAACCACGGTTCGGCGGTCTTCGCCATGGCGAACGTAAGGGGTTTGTGGTCGACAAAAGCCGTGAAGGGACGCCCTTCCAATAAGAACTGAAAATGGCGAATGGCGAGGAAAAGGGCCAGTAGCTCCCGATCGAAGGTGCTGTATTTTTTTTCATTTTTCCGTAGTTGACGGCTGAAAAACGCCAGCGGTTGCCACGTGCCATTGACCCACTGTTCTTGCACTGCACCGATGGCGTAGTCTGACGCGTCGGTGGTAAGGGCAATGGTGGCACCTGAAAGTGGGTGCGCCAGCATGGTTGCGTTGGCCAAAGCGCTCTTGGTGTTGCCGAACGCCTGGACCATCTTGGCTGTCCAGTTGATTGGATCCTTACCGGACTTGACCTTGAGGGCCCCGAACAAAGGCTGCATAAGTTGAGCCGCCTTGGGGACAAAACGGTGGTAGAAGTTGACCATCCCCAGGAACTCCTGCAAGGCCTTGACTGTCGGCGGCCACGGGAAAGAGGTAACCGCTTCCACCTTCGTTATTAAGGGGACGGCGCCGTCCGATGCTATGCGGTGTCCCAAGAAATCGATCTGTTGCAGGCCGAACTGGCACTTGGCCGGGTTGATTAAACCATGCTGGCTGAGGCGCGTAAAGAGGGAACGCAAATAGGAGATGTGCTGCTCCTTGCTGGCACTGGCGATGAGAATGTCGTCAAGGTAGACGAAAAGGAAATGCAGGTCTCAAAGAACGGAGTCCATTAAACGCTGGAACGCCTGTGCTGCGTTCTTTAAGCCAAACGGCATCCGCAGGAACTCAAAGAGGCCAAAAGGGGTGATGACTGCGGTTTTCGGGACGTCTTGTGGGTGCACGGGAACCTGGTGATATCCACGGACGAGGTTGACTTTAGAGAAGATAGAATTTCCCGCCAAATGGGCCGAGAAATCCTGGATATGCGGAATCGGGTACCAGGCGTCTGGTTGTTGCTCCCAGAACTGTGGCAGTTTCAGCGTGACGGCGTTCGTGTCCATGATGAATCTTCCACGAAAATTGTCCGTAGAATTCGGGGTCACCAATGTAGGAACAGAGGTTCCTATCGAAAAGACTGAGTTCGACTCAGGCAATTAAAACAATGAACTTTAATGGAACAAAACAGGTTTTAACTGGAAACTGCTGGAATACATCAACTACAGGTCTGCTCTCCTTGAGGGCTCCATGAGGTCTGATCCCCTGGTCAGAAGACTGACGTCATGATGTCATCACGTTCTTCCTGCCATTGGGGCATCACTTGACTAACGGCATGACGTCATCACGTTGAAACCGCGCTGTAAAGGTAACTAGACATTGTACAGACAAACAGCGTAATTAAAGGTACAGGCACAGACAGTAACTACATTGCTGTTAAAGGAATTATGTACAACCACTCTGAGTCCTTTGGTGGCTCCGCCACACTATACTCATTAACAAAAAATATAGTTTTAGCTGACAGGATTGTGGATGGGGCATCTAGCTCCACCAGGAGGCTGTCAAAGAAGCCACCTATCTTGGAAGATCAGTGGCCAACTTAGATATATTGGGGTGAATTTTAACTTGCAGGAGCGGGTGGATTTGGGAGTTTGTGGAGGGGCTTAAAAGCACGGAAATTGACAGCACGTCTGAAAGCCGGCTCCAACCCACCGACTTCCGCATTTAACTGCAGCGAGTTAGGCTGCGTTCGAGCAACACCCTCGGGAGAGGTGGGTTGTCAATTTCAATATGTTAATCGCGCAATTACAGCGATATTAACATGGCTTTTGGAATTTAACTGCGGGTGCACGGGTTTCCTGAGCTTCCTGGAACTCGCCAGTGAAAGCAAGGCGAGAACACAGAGGCAATTGAAGGGGCTGAAGACATGACAGGGAAATATGCCAATAGGCACTGAAACCTCACAGCTGCTTTCTTGCCTGATTGTGTGAAAGGCTTTGGTCACAGTACTTGTGCTGAGACGTTACTTCTACAAGTTTGAAGATGACTTTCACAACTTTAGAGATGACGTTCATAACTTTGGAGGTTATTTTCACAACTTTGGAGGTTTTTACATCTGACCTGCACTTTGCAGCTGTGATCTATCAGATCAGCATGGGTGCTGCTTATGCTGTTTTACTTTGAACCTGAGTTGAGGACCGAGATGACCACCAGCAGGGCCAGCAGCCTGCTCCTCACAAACCTGACGCTCTACAGGAGAGAGGGGCTGAGCAGAGAGGTGCAGCTCGCAGGTCATACCCAGCACACAGAGTCTACAGACAGAGGATAAGCTTTGCAGGACGCGCGGAATTCCCCCTCGCCCTGTCCAACAGCTTATAGAGTTCAGACTTGAGGCTTAAGAGAAATTACACCAGACACACGGGTTCTGCCTTTAACCTTTTATTGTTCCTAAGACAGATTCAAAGCCCCAACCACTATTTGAGCAGTCCACCAATAATATTACAGGAAATCATACATACAACCACCCACACACGATCAGTCCAGCGTTGATTGTATGTCCTTGTAGGCGAGATGACTGGCCAGGCCCCTCCTTCTGACTGCAGCAGCTCTTGGCCTTTCAACTGCAGCTCTCCGAGTTGAGATGATCAGCCAGGCCACCTCCTTCCGACTGCAGCCTGATCCTTGTAGGCGAGATGACTGGCCAAACCACCTCCTTCCGACTGCAGCTCTTCACTTTTCGACTGCAGCTCTTCGCCTTTTGACTGCAGCTCTCCGAGTTGAGACTATCAGCCAGGCCCCTCCTTCCGACTACAGCGCTGATATTTTTCATCACTGGTTTTTATACAGTTTTCCTTGCTGTTTTCAGTAAATCAATCAGTCAGAGATGGTGAGATGTTCCTTTAATGCTCGACCTGAGTTGTTTGAGCTGTCAAACTTTCATACTCACACATTCTGTGTGGCTATCCATTAGTTGCCTTTATCAAAGCCCAAAATTGTTCATTCACTCATAAAAGTTTACAAAAGTGGCAAAAAACCACTTGGTCACATTTCACGTGTTACATCGCATCCTGTATTTCAGAACTTCAATGGTTTGACTCCTCCCCTTTAGCCATCAAAAGTCATTCTACAATCTTGTAGTCTATTTTGTTGTAGACATGAAGTCTGCAAATCTAAGGGGGTTTGTTTATCCCTGTTGCCTATGACGACCCCCTGCAGTCACAACCATTTGTTCTGTCAGTATCTGCTTATCCAAAGCACAACTCTTGAAATATCTCCATCACAAAGCAGCTTCCAAATCCAACAGTTTCTTTTGAAAGCTTACCAAATGTTTGCTGCCTTTATCAAAGCACATCAAGGCATATTCCATGTCCACTTATCAGTGAAAGACCATCTGTTACAACTTTATTTCACTTTGAAAAACCTTTTGGCCTGGCAAAGCATTTTAATATATACCAAAATTAAAATTAAGGGTCTGTATATACCTACAGCTTCCTGGACATGTCGGAACACCAGTGTCTCAGGAGGCTCAGGGTCTCGCGTCAGGTGGTGGTAGATATTTGCAGCCTGCTGGAACAAGACCTGCTACCAACTGGACCTGATGGCCACGCTTTACCAATGGCTGTCAAAGTCACCACCACCCTCAACTTCTTTGCCTATGGCTCTTGATCTGCCAGAGACATTTGCAGGATCTTGCAGTCAGTGGCCCACAAATGCGGAAGACAGGTGACTGATAGTTCGTTTGCCAGTGCAGGCAATTGTGTCAACTTTGCCACCGATGATGCTCCATCAATGTACAGCTGGTGTGCAACCATAAAAAGATCTTTATGCTGGAAGCAAAGTTGTCAGAGGTCGAGGCCAGAAGGAAGAACGAACGAAAAAAACAAACAGAAGAAACGAGCGTTGACCGTGGGCAACCGCCTCTGATTCATTGGATTTGAAGATTGCAGGTGAGGCTGTCGAGAGCGGGGCTTGGTTATCCTGTCTATGGTGTTCCAGCTAATCGGGCTGGTGGCAGGTAGTACACTGATCCTTCCTGGGCTGCGGCGGGCTAGAGCTCGATCGGGTGGCTTTTCAACGGGGCCGAGCAGCATTGTCGGGAAGAAGAGAGGAGAGAGAGGGTGGAGCACACAGGGCGCGGCCGGTGCTACGAAGCCGGGCAGCGTACAGACCCGAGAAGAGGGAGGAAAGTGTCCCATAGGGTTTGCTCTAACGACGGGAAAATAAAAGAAATTAGAAGCGCAGAAAGCCGCGAGGAGCTGCAGTTTGCCACGGGGACCGCGGAGAGCGGCGTTAGCAGCAGCGCGGGGGGGGGGGAAGTGCGCGAAGACCATAGGGCGTCGCCATCAAGGCATAAAAACACCAGCAACAGCGCTAGCAGCAGCGGAGAAGACAGAAAGCGCGGGAGGCGCCATCTTAATCCAGCAGGGAAGAAGGCAAAGCGCGGGTGGCGCCATTTTGTTAAATCGGGGAAGAAGGCAAAGCGCGGGAGGCGCCATCTTAGATTTCCAAGATGCCGAAGACTGGCAATATCACTGCCTTCGATAATGCAATAGAAGACTGGACCACGTATGTGGAAAGAGTCGAAGTATATTGCAAGGCAAACAAAGTAGCCGATTAGAAAAAGGCATCGGTACTACTAAACTTAATGGACACAAGAACGTACGGCCTATTGCGGAACCTGATCACTCCAGCCAAACCGATGGCGAAGAGCTTTAACGAAATTGTTGATATCCTACAGGAACACCTGAGTCCTACACCGCTGCTGATAGCAGAAAGATTTAAATTCCACAGGAGAAATCAGCATAAAGATGAGAGCAATGCTGATTACCTTACAGAACTACGCAAGCGATCAAAGCATTGCCAGTTCGGAGCAGGACTGACAGACACTCTACGGGACAAATTTGTCTGTGGACTCCTGAGTGAAGGAACCCAGAAGAGGTTACTCTCAGAGAAAGAGCAGACGCTGGATAAGGCTTTCAGCTTGGCAGTATCGTACGAAGCAGCAGCAAGGGGAGCTGCAGAAATACAGCAAAAGCCACAGGAATACGGCACCCATGAAATGACACGGGGATTTGAAAAATGTTATCGCTGCGGCAGAACAACCCATGACCAGAAGGACTGCTGGTCCAAGGACAAAATATGCAGGCAATGCGGAAAGATGGGACACATTGCACGAGTTTGCAGGTCTGGAAAGAAGACTAATGACAACAAAAAGGCTACTAAGGAACAGTACAGGAAAGTACAAAAGATGACGGACAGTAGTTCCGAAGACCAGAAGAGCGATAGTGAATCCGGGAACAAGAGACTAAGCTGTCTCAAACTTCACAACGTAATCGCGAAAGAGGATCACCGAACCATTTGGGTCACCCTCACGATAGCAGGGTCCCAAGTCAAAATGGAATTGGATACAGGATCAGCCCTGACCGTCATGAATCGACGAGACTACGAGCGGCTATTCTCACACATACCCTTGAAAGAGACATCCATTGTCTTGAAGACGTATACGGGGCAGAAAGTATACCCCAGAGGGAAAATAAGGGTGCCTGTCGAATACAACGGCAAAGAAATACAGAAATTGTATCTGTACATACTGCAAGATGGTGGACCACCGTTATTGGGACGTGAATGGATCAGAAAGATAAGTTTAGACTGGCACTCCATTCAGGCACTGACTGTGGCTGGTAAAAAGGATGACGATGTCACACCTGGACGATTGTCAAAAATCTTAGCTAACGCTAAAGAGGTATTTCATCAAGAACTGGGAACTCTTAAAGGCGTAACCGCCTCGATAAAAATAGAAGAGAATGCAATCCCCAAGTTTTTCAAAGCAAGACCGGTACCATATGCAATTCGCCCAGCCGTCGAGGCAGAGCTGGAGAATCTGGAGAATGCAGGCGTGTTATCTAAGGTAGACTGGAGCGAGTGGGCGACACCCATCGTTCCTGTCATGAAAAAAACGTTAAACAATAAGTCTGAGGAGCCAAGGAAGGTTCGCATCTGTGGGGACTTCAAGGTGATGGTGAACCCAGTCCTTCACACAGTACAGTATCCTCTTCCGAGGATAGAAGATATTTTGGCCTCACTATCTGGAGGGAAGCATTTTACAAAAATTGACCTAGCACAAGCATATTTGCAGATGGAGGTTGAAGAATCCTCTAGGAAGTATCTCATGATAAACACTCACAAAGGTCTTTACCAGTATAATCGACTGGTATTCGGAGTAGCATCAGCTCCGGCGATATGGCAAAGAGTGATGGAACAAATCCTACAAGGGATTCCGGGGACTCAGTGTTACTTGGACGACATCCTAGTGACAGGTGAAAATGACAGTGAACACCTTGCCAACCTAGAGCAGGTGCTCACTAGACTAAGAGAACACGGGCTATGAGCCAATCGCCCCAAGTGCGAGTTTTTTAAGAAACAGATATCGTATTGTGGCCACGTGATTGATGAAGAGGGGTTACATAAGTCCCCTGACAAAATTGAAGCGGTAGTTAAGGCTCCAGCGCCTGAAAATGTGTCGCAACTGAGGTCATTCCTAGGATTGGTGAATTACTACCATAAGTTTTTGCCGAATTTGTCCACAATTCTGCACCCACTGAACGCCCGACTACAAACTGGAGTAGCTTGGAAATGGAGTGATGAATGTAAGCGGGCCTTTCAGAAGAGTAAAGACCTAATCACTTCAACAGCAGTATTGGCTCACTACAACCCATCACTACCGATAAGACTGGTGTGTGATGCGTCTCCCTACGGCATTGGAGCGGTACTGTCACATAAACTCCTTGATGGTTCAGAGAGGTCGATAGCTTTTGCGTCACGCTCGTTAACTTCAGCCGAGCGTAACTACGCCCAGATTGACAGAAAGGCCCTCAGCCTGGTGTGGGGGGTGAAGAAGTTCAATCACTACCTGCACGGTCAGAAATTTACTCTACTAACTGATCATCAACCTCTTGTCTCCATTTTCAACCCTCAGAAGGGCGTCCCGATAATGACAGCACAACGGCTACAGAGGTGGTCCCTTTTCCTAGGGGCACACCAATATGACATCGAGTACAAAGGAACTAAACAGCATGGGAATGCTGATGGATTGTCGCGCCAACGTTGCCGACGGTGGAAGAAGCACCTGCAGTGGATCCTGTGGAGATATTCCACTCGACCATAGTCGAATGTCTACCTGTGACGAATGCAAACATAGAAAAGGAAACACGAAATGACCCGACACTCTCCAGGGTCTATGATTTAACGGTGAAGGGATGGCCAGCACATGGCGAACCACTGTTGCCAGCATTCTCGCCGAGAAGAGAACAGCTGTCAGTGTGCAGAGGAACCTTGATGTGTGGATCCAGAGTAGTAATTCCAACCAAATTGAAGGATAGAGTGCTCAATGAGCTTCATGAGGGTCATCTGGGAGGGGTAAAAATGAAGAACTTAGCCAGAGCGTTTGTGTGGTGGCCGGGAATCGATAGAGAAATCGAAGAGGTGACCAAGAGCTGTACAGGATGCCAGAAGGTCCAAAACGCCCCACCACAAGCCCCTCTACATCCATGGGAGTGGCCCTCATCTCCATGGCAAAGGGTGCACATTGATTTTGCTGGTCCATTTATGGACTCGATGTTTTTAATTGCGGTGGATGCACATTCAAAGTGGCCAGAGGTAATAAAAATGTCCTCAACCACCACAGAAAAAACTATCACAGTCTTACGAACCATATTCGCCAGAAATGGGCTGCCTGAACAGATTTGCTCTGACAATGGACCACAGTTTGTGTCTGAAGAGTTCCGGAGGTTCTTAAAGAACAATGGTGTTAAGCATTACACATCTGCCCCATATCATCCAGCCACCAATGGATTGGCTGAGAGGTTTGTTGAAACATTCAAGAAGGCTATCAAGGCAATGTGTAATGAAGACATACCCCTACAACACAAGGTGGATAACTTCTTGTTTGCCTACCGAAATGCGACACATGCAGTTACCAACCAAACTCCAGCCATGATGTTCTTCAATCGAAGACTACGATGCCGCTTGGATTTGGTTAAGCCAAACATCAGAAGAGATGTGGAGAACAGGCAGTTTCAGAATATGAATGAAAGGCCGACCAGGAGTTTTAAGATAGGTCAACCAGTTTTGGCCCGGGACTACCGCACAGAGAAATGGCAGCCAGGAACGATCTGCACACGGCAAGGACCCCTAATGTATACCGTGGATGTTGGAGAGAGCATTGTAAGATGCCATGCTGACCAGATTCTAGAGTCACTGGAAAACCTCAATTCCACACCACGATCCGATACACCTGGTAATGAAAGAAGTACCAATTGCATCTACCTCAGAATCGGTGATATTGGAAGCAGACGAACCAAACAACGACGTTGATCCTGAATCAACTTTGCCAGAAGAACCTGATACCCCAAAGAGGCGTTATCCAGACAGAATCAGGAAGCCTCCTCAAAGATTGAACTTATAATTGCTTAACTTCAGCTAATGTATCTAGCAACTGTAATTGTAAATATGTTATTTAATTATTAATAATAATAATAATAATAATTCAACTTTATTGTCATTGTACAATGCACAAGTACATGAACAACGAAATGTGATCTTGCAAGCTCCCATGAGTCCAGTACAAATAACATTAACATTAAACGTAAATAGCACCGTCCTGGGAGAAGCAAAGCCGCTGCGTTATGTACTGTTTAGCTAAAAGGGGAGGAACTGTAGTGTATGTACTTTGCAGAAGGAACTATATTCTGCAGCCCCTGTGTACTGCAGTACCAGTAGTGACCACCCCTGTATATAAGCCTGGGTAGTAACTTTGCATAGTAGTTCCAGTTTTGTCTCTACTCAGTAAACACCTGTTGTAACCAGCTCCTGCAGTCCGTGTCTCAATTACACACGGACATAATAGCCACTTGCCAGGCAGCAACTAGAACTGGGCAACACGGGAAAGTGGTGGAAACAAATAATATTTATCAGGCTCAAAAATAAAACATCTGGACTCCATTCTGCCAATTCCTCCTGTTGTGCTCCCAACTCCAAACTCCATCAAATTGCATGTTTGGAGTATCCTTTTAAATACTGGAGTTGAAATCACCTCATGCGGCTCATCATCACGCTCGCTCATGCTAATTGGCCAGGAAACCCTGAAATGATATGGTACTACAGTTGTAATGATCAATAACATGTCATTCTATAGTGGACACTAGGTGGAGCTGTAGAGCTGTGTAGAGCTGTATATAAGACTACACTACCCAGCTGTATATATATATTAAAACTACATCACCCATGAGGCACTAGGCTACCCACAAGGCAACAGTCAAGATGGAAGCCTCCACAGATACTGTACCAGTCCACATGTGCTCAATAAAGTAACTAGCAAAAGCTAGCTGTGTTCATAATAAGAATGTCTATTTATTAATGAACATAACATGGTACCAGGATGGTGAAGATCTGCTGAAAATTGTGAAAAGCGACATGGAGAATTTGAAGCCACCAGAGCGTTTGAATCTCACAGAAAAAATCGACTACAACTGGCAGACTTTTAAACAGCAATTCGAACTCTACATTGCAGCCATCGGATTCGGTACGAAGCCAGACGCAAGGAAGATAGCGTTGCTGCTTACGGTTGCAAGCCCACAGACGATAGAGGTATTTAATACATTTGTATTTAATCCAGTGGAGAACAGAGAAAAATTAGAAGATGTGCTAAAAAAATTTGATGCACATTGCTCTCCCAAAAAGAATGAGACCTATGAAAGATACATCTTCTGTTCTCGGACACAGCAGCAAAATGAGACTTTTGATAGCTTTATAACTGAGCTGAAACTGAAAGCACAGACATGTAATTTCTCTGAGCTCAAAGCATCCATGATTCGTGACCAGATTGTGTTTGGTATTCATGATAAAAAAGTCACGGAACGTCTGTTGAGAGAAACCGAACTAAATTTGGAAAATGCGGTGAAAATATGTCAAGCCAGCGAGCTCGCTCGAAAGCACGCGAAGACTTTCAGTGAAATCAATAATGATGCGATTGTAATGAGTGATAATGCTGCTGTCGGTGCTGTGTCCTATAAGGGGAAGAAACATGGGCAGAACAGAAATGAAAAGCAATCGGAGGATGAAATTTTTAATTGTAAACGCTGTGGTTACAAACACCAGTTAAGACAATGCCCAGCGTTTGGAAAAATGTGCACAAAGTGTAATGGAAAGAATCACTTTGCCAAACAATGCTTTTCAAAAGTACAAAATAAGAAAGGGCAACGAGTTAATGTAATTGAGGACACTGATTTAAGTGAGACATTTTTGTAGGAATGGTGTCATGTGACAATATCAAAAAGGATACAGAAAATGTGCAGCCCTCAGAAATGGACAATGCTGAACATAAAGTTAATGCAGTAAAAGAGGACAAATGGATGATCCCACTGCAGGTAAATGGAGCATTAGTTACCTTGAAACTAGACACTGGGGCAAAAGCAAACTTAATCAGTATGAGTGACATTAACAATATGAAAGAAAAGCCCAAAATGCAGAAAAAGTCAGTACTACTGAAGGACTATAATGGACAGAAAATAGATAGCTCAGGTGTATGCAGACTTAAAGTGACAGTCAAAGACAAAGTGCATCATCTCATGTTTTCTGTTGTGGCTGAAAGGCTTGATTCACTACTGGGTGACAAAGCTTGTGAGGACTTAGAACTGGTCAAAAGAGTTTACTGTATAAACTGTGCCATAAGCAGACCAGATGACTCGGTGGACTCTGTAGTGAATAATTTCCAGGATGTGTTCAAAGGATTTGGAGTTCTACCATTCACTTACAAGATCCAGCTAAAGCAGGATGCTCAGCCAGTGGTACATGCTCCACGAAGAATTCCAGCACCCCTGCGTGACCGGCTCAAGAATGAACTGGACAGAATGACCACACTAGGAGTCATCAGGAAAGTCGAAGAGCCAACAGACTGGGTTAACTCCATGGTATGTGTAAAGAAAAAGAACAATGATCTAAGAATATGCATGGATCCAAAGGACTTAAATGCAAACATAAAACGTGAACACTACCAGATTCCCAAGCGAGAAGAAATCACCAGTAAAATGTCAGGTGCCAGATACTTTACAAAGCTTGATGCCTCACAAGGATTTTGGCAACTAAAACTGGATGAAGAGAGCACCAAATACTGTACCTTCAACACACCATTTGGCAGGTATTGTTTCCTCAGAATGCCTTTCGGGATAATATCTGCATCTGAAATCTTTCATAGAGCGATGGAACACATAATTGAAGGTCTGGAAGGAGTTCGGGTCTATGTTGATGACATCATCATCTGGGGCTCCACACTGAAAGAACACAATGAGAGACTGACTAAAGTGCTACAGAGCATACGCCGGAATGGACTGAAGCTCAACAAAGCCAAGTGTCAGTTTGGCGTCCAGGAAGTCACTTTCCTAGGAGATAATCTATCTGGTAAAGGAATAGAGCCAGATATGGAAAAAGTAAACGCCATACTCAAAATGCCCCGACCCACTGACAAAAAAGGAGTGCTACGCATCATGGGGATGATAAACTTCATTGGAAAGTTCATTCCTAACTTGTCAGCCAAGACAGCCTGTCTGCGAGACCTGCTACATAAAACAAGTGAGTTCGCATGGACAGAAAGACATGAACAAGAGTGGATAAACCTCAAAACAGTGCTGACAACCACACCTGTACTCACCTTCTTTGACCCAACAAAAAGAATCAAAGTATCAACGGATGCATCAAAAGATGGCCTAGGTGCGGTCTTGCTACAAGCAGAGGGTGAAGATTGGAAGCCTGTTGCCTATGCCTCCAGGTCTATGACTGATACTGAGTGTCGATACGCCCAGATTGAAAAGGAATGTCTAGGCTTGGTAGTTGGACTAGAAAAGTTTCATGGCTACATATATGGACTTCCCACCTTCACAGTTGAGACAGACCACAGCCCTCTGGTTGCCATCATAAAAAAAAACCTGAATGAGATGTCTCCAAGGATTCAACGACTCATGATGAAGCTGCAAAGATATGACTTTGAACTGATCTACACACCAGGCAAATACATAGTGTTAGCAGATGCACAATCCCGAGCACCCACAATGAGTCATGTGAGCTCTACTGAGGAAGACGTGGATGTTCATGTGAGTATGGTCACTGCTGCACTGCCCGTGTCAGACACAAAATCAAAGCAAATAGCAGAAGAAGCAGTAAAAGATACAGTATTACAAACAGTAATAGAGAACATTCATCATGGTTGGCCAAAAGGTTCCTGTCCAAAATATTTTCACATAAGGTCAGAATTGAGTGTCGCAAGTGGACTATTACTAAAACAGAACAGAATAGTCATTCCACAGGCTCTACGTCAAGACATGCTCAAAAGGATTCATGAGGGACACCTCGGAATTGAAAAATGCAAAAGGAGAGCAAGAGACACTGTTTATTGGCCTGGCATAAATAAGGACATTGAGAACATGATAGGCAAATGTGAGACATGTCAGAAACACCAAAACAAACAAGCAAAGGAACCAATGATAGTAGCTGACATACCAACAGCAACATGGCAAAAGGTTGGTATGGACCTTTTTCATTTAAATGGTAAAGACTATCTAATAGTGATTGACTACTAGTCTAACTATCCTGAGATGGCGCTGCTCTCAAGCACCACAGCAAGCAGTGTCATAATGCATGTGAAATCCATCTTCGCCAGACATGGAATTCCCAGGATTGCCGTTAGCGACAATGGTCCGTGCTTCAACTGTAAGGAGTGGCAACAGTTTGCAGCACATTATGACTTTCAGCACATCACATCCAGTCCTTTGTATGCTCAGTCAAATGGTAAGGCAGAGAAAGGTGTTCAAGTTCTCAAGCAGCTACTGAAGAAAGCGACAGAAAGCAAGTCTGATCCTTATTTTGCCCTGCTGAGCTACCGAGCCTCACCTTTAGACTGTGGTTCTTCACCTGCTGAACTACTAATGGGTCGTAAGTTGCACACCATGCTACCCTGCTGTGCAAAAGAACAGCAAAGTGAGGAACTGAGACAGAGACTTCAACTGTTAAAGCTGAAACAGAAATCATACTATGACAAGTCATCCAAAACTCTAAAACCATTGACAAGGGATGATGTTGTCAGGATTGAGGATCCAGATGCATGGAACAGGAAAGCTACAGTTCTTGAGGAAGTAGGACCAAGGTCATACACTGTTAGGACTGAGGAAGGACAGATTCTCAGGAGGAACCGCCGTTCCCTCCTAAAAACACAAAAGACTATTCAAGACCAGATTGATGACAATGCCGCAACTGCATCGTGTTATTCACCGCCAGAACAGTCTCATGAAGACACATCAGACTTACCCGTGTTGAGAAGATCCACACGTGAAGTAAAAGAGCCTGATAGACTTAATCTTTGAGTACAATGTAAAGCTTTGAAAATGTGTTGACTGTTTTGAAAATGTTTATGTTTATAGAGCACTAACAAAAGTGTTACTGATATTATCTTTATTGTTTTCTTGAAAGTTGATTGATATTGATTTTGTTAAACCTCAAAGGGGGATGTAATGATCAATAACATGTCATTCTATAGTGGACACTAGGTGGAGCTGTAGAGCTGTGTAGAGCTGTATATAAGACTACACTACCCAGCTGTATATATATATTAAGACTACATTACCCATGAGGCACTAGGCTACCCACAAGGCAACAGTCAAGATGAAAGCCTCCACAGATACTGTACCAGTCCACATGTGCTCAATAAAGTAACTGGAAAAAGCTAGCTGTGTTCATAATAAGAATGTCTATTTATTAATGAACATAACAACAGTGGCTGGGTTAAAAGCCACAGACAGTCGCGCTGCACTTACTTCCGGGTTTCCCGCGTGCTACCACTCCTCCCCCCACCCCCCCTCCCCCTCACCGCATGTCACAAAATTAAAATCCAGCCCATTGATCGTGGCAACAGTACATCCACGGAAAGTAAACCAGAACTCTATCATTTCCATAATGTGTGCGCTCTCTTGAAGTAGAAGTACATCTCCATCCTCTATACATCTATTTATAATTACAATATTCTTCATAGAATCGTAGAATCATACAACACAGAATGAGGCGGTTAAGCTCATCGTGCCTGTCCCAGCTCTTTGAAAGAGCTATCCAATTAGTCCAACACACTGCTCTTTCCCTGCAGCCTGCAAATTATTCCATTTTTAAGTATACATCCTTGTTGAAAGTTACCATTGACGCCGCTTCCACCACCCTTTTAGGCGATGCATTCCAGAAAATAACAACTCGCTGACTAAATAAATGTCTCCTCATCTCCCCCACCCCCCCCCAGCTTTTTTTTCCAATTATCTTAATTCTGTTTCCTCTGGTTACTGACCCTCCTGCCAGTGGAAGTAGCTTTTCCCTATCTACCCTATCAAAACCCCTCATAATCTTCAACATCTCTATTAAATCTCTCCTTACCCTTCTTTGTTCCAAGGAGAACAATCCCAGCTTCTCTAGTCTCTCCACATAATTGAATTCCCTCATCCCTGGTACCATTTTGGTAAATCTCCTCTGCACCCTCTCCAAGGCCTTGGAATCCTTTCTAAAGTGTGATGCTCAGAATTGGATACAATTCTCCAGCTGAGGCTGAACCAGTGATTTATAAAGGTTTAGCATAACTTCCTTGCCGCTGTTTCTAAACTTGTCTCTGACCAAGTCGAAAAACGTCTTTTCCATCGCAAGAATTGCTCCCAAAGCAATCACATTATCAAATAGGTATGTACCCACTTTCTGTCTGGCCTGGAGAATGTTTACTGAGGAGATATTGTACCCAGTGTATGTCACATGTACAAATAGCTGCAACAAACAGATGCCCTACCCACAATGTGCAGGGAAAAAAAATTGATATTATAGCCTAGTTAACAGGTTACACGAAGAGCGGGGTATCGTCATACATATGATCGCCTTGGTGAACAGACCATAATATAGCTGAAATAAAAACTGAAAATGCTGGAAACACACAATGGGTCAATCTACATCTAAAAATAAAAATTAATATTTTGGTTGAAAACCTACTTGAAGGGTCAGTTGTGATGAAGGGTCTTAGAATGGTAAACTGGCTTTCGCATTGAGTTGCTAACTATCCCAGTGTATTTTCAAGCATTTTTCTGCTTTTATTTTAGATCTCTAATATGCACAGTTTGTCTTTCTATTTACAGTATATACCTAAATTGACGCCGGACCAAGAGGCACTACATTTCTAGAGGGTAAACGTGAAATAAATCTTCTGGTCCCCAAAGTAATTGTAACAAGCATGCAGCATTTTTTGCCTGTAACAAATCATGGTGCTGACTTGTTTTTTTCTGCCACGATACAGAAAGGTTTAAAAGCTAGATACACTCACAGAAAATGTCCTAGTTTGTTTTAATACATAATGAAAAGAAAAACACCCAAGATTTTGAAGTTTGAGGGAGTGGCCAAGCCATGTAATTCAAATATTAGCATCATGTGTGTTGTAATTGTATATTATGTTTGATTGGTCGATCTTTGAGTCCAAGAATATTTAAATTTCCTTTGCATCAGTATTTTTTTTAAGTATTTATCAACTTGTCATATTAAAATTGTGGATTCTACCTGAAGCCTCAGAAAAAAGATAGTTAGGGCAGAGAGATTCCATGAACGGTCAGCATTAATGATTATTTAATGTTTCCCATTAAAGAATAATTCTCAGAGATCCTATGTGTGGTCCAGTTTACATTGCAGTTTAGCTTATGTGACTATTTGATACCTGAGTTCTATCTTACAAGAATGGATAGTTTACTTTGTATCTACTCTGTGTCATTGCTTCTGTTCACCTAGCCACTTACTGTTTAATAAATCTGTTTAGCAGTTTTTTTCCTAAACAGCAGAATAGAGAAGTGTTTCTTTTCCATCCTTCTGAAGTAGAGAACGATCATGTAAGGCACATGATATAACCAGTGAGCATCAATAAAGTGAAGAGGGATCTCTGTCCCATAGGTTCACTAAAAATTACCTCAATATTGGTCAAGTGAAAACAGACTTCAAATCATAAGGACTGAGGTCTTACTAATGGAGTAGTCTGAGATGCTGAAAATATTTAAAGACTCAAAAATGCCACCCTAACCTGGAACAACTTACATTTCTATAGTGCAGGAGTTATCCTTCATAGTATCAGTGTGAGTCATCTTCTGTATAGGAAACAGGTACCAAATTAACTTTGCGTCATCTAGTGCAACGTCCAATACAGTAATAAATGTGTGTCACCATGGTTGCTATAATAATCAATGGAAGACTGCGTATGCACAGAAATCCTCACTACAGCAATCGATGTGGGTTACCATGCGCACATTATCTCTCACTGCAGTATCAGTACCAATCACCCAGTGTACAGGAATCCCTCATTCGGGTAATTGCTGTGATGCATCCTGTAGAGAAAAACCACTTGCTATACAATCAGTGTGCCATCCAGGGAAACTTCTCTTATAGCATTTCCTTTGCACACCCTGATAAATTCGTAGGTGGAACACTGTCATGATGTGCTGACAGCTCCAGCTTATTAAACATGCAGGGAAATAAATAATTTATCCCGCAGTTTTATCGACGACAACTTCTTAGACTAATGACTTCGAATCTTGTGGGGAGTGTGACAGGGATGAGTTGCATCTGAAGTTTTTGTTATTTTCTACTTAGTCCCGGTTTTGCAGAACTCAAAGCCCAACGAATGATCAGTTATTTCAGCTGCCATGGGTCGGACTCCCATTCTCCATACTTGAATCCCTGGTGCTCAAATTCCTGACGTTTTCCTTCTTGTTTGGAATTGTGCTGTGTAAACAGAATGGCTGATATTTCACAAACCATACTTCAGATCTTCTCCTGCTGAGGATAAAGAATTTCCTTCTTCAACCTCTCTGAGACTCCGCAATGTAAAGTGACTCAAGGGCTCTTTGATTAACTGTTTTTCACACAAAGGCATAACAAAAAAGTAATCAATCGGCAAGGAACCAAAGCGAAACCTAAAGCTGTCATGTATCTGGGTCACACAGGTTTCTAATCACCATTAATATTGTTTTCAATAACAATAGTGCAGTAATATTCACAGAATTATCAGCAGATTGAGTTATAACAATATCATTTTGCCTCTAGGACTTGGTTTTCAATTTGAAAAGTTGAATGTTTTCTCTATTTGTCTGCCGTAAGGGTTCTGTGTGAAATGGATTTGGTGTTTAATTGTCAGTGCTTTGCCGAGGCACTTTACAGTTGAGAAGTAAAAAGCAGCCATTTTGGGATCAGGTAAAAAAGACTGAGAGCCAAAAATATTATGTGGAAGAAATTGGCTAACCTCCAAAATCGCGGTGCACGACTCAGCCGTGCCCGTTCATTACGTTGCAGGCAGTACATTAAATTGGTGCTGCCTGCTATTTTACATGATTTCTGCATGGAGCAAGCACCACTCGGACTGTTCATTGGTGGCACGCATCAGCAGGGGGCCCGATATCGCGGGTGGCTATAACTACTTAAAGGCAGCTTGCACCTCTTAAAGGGGAGGTGCATTGTGACTGCAAGAAGTGGGAGTTTCTTCAAAAGTCAGTCTGGGCTGTGATACTTTGAGCAATTGCTGAGCATATGAGAGAGCGAGTACCAAAGTTTTCAGAAAATGCAATGGAGGTCTTGGTGGAAGAGGTGGAAAGAAGGAGAGATGTCCTGTAGTCTCTGCAGGAGGCCCTCCAGACATATGCTCAGAAGGCAATTGGAACAAGTAGCGGCGGAGGTTAATGCCAGGCGTGTTGCTCCAAGAACATGGATGCAGTGAAGGAAGAAGTTTAAATGTCATATCCTACCAACTGCAGCACTAGCCTCATCTACTGCTCAATTCTCTATACCTCCATCTACCAACAATCTCTATCAATTAGTACTCAATCCTAAAATTCATATGCTTTACCTCACCCTCATACACTTAGCACTGTTGCAAGCCTCACACCCACAACTCACAGCTCACACACAGTGGCAGCTATTCAACCATAACAGCCACACCCAAACATATTGCAGGACACTCACTGACACACTTCCCTCTTTCTTGAAGGAGGTGGTGCTTAACAGCAGGCAGCAGCAAAGAACTGGAGGAGGACAAGCGCTCCTGCATGTTTTAACCCTCATGGAGGAGACAGTGCTGGCCATCATGGGAAGGAATACCACTGAAGCCATGGCCACCGGCGGGGCTGGAGCAATCAATGCACAACCTCCAAGGCCAACTGCAGTTTCCTCAATTGGAGGTCAGCAGCCTTCCACCACCCATACTGCAGCCACTGGGGGAGCATCTTATGGTAGCACTAGGAGAGGCAAAGGCACACGTAAGACAGGCATAGTCATAGTCATAGAATCATAGAGTTATACAGCACAGAAAGAGGCCCTTCGGCCCATCGTGTCCGCACCGGCCATCAAGCCCTGTCTATTCTAATCCCATTTTCCAGCACTTGGTCCGTAGCCTTGTATGCTATGGCATTTCAAGCGCTCATTTAAATGCTTCTTGAATGTTCTGAGGGTTCCTGCCTCTACCACCCTTTCAGGCAGTGAGTTCCAGATTCCAACCACCCTCTGGGTGAAAACATTTTTCCTCAAAACCCCTCTAAACCTCCTGCCCCTTACCTTGAAACTATGCCCCCTGGTTATTGACCCCTCTACTAAGGGGAAAAGTTCCTTAATATCTACCCTATCTATGCCCCTCATAATTTTGTACACCTCAATCAAGTCTCCCCTCAGCCTTCCCTGCTCTAAGGAAAACAACCTCAGCCTGTCCAGTCTCTCTTCATAGCTGAAGCACTCCAGTCCAGGTAACATCCTGGTAAATCTCCTCTGCACCCTCTCCAATGCAATCACATCCCTCCTATAGTGTGGCGACCAGAACTGCACACAGTATTCCAGCTGTGGCCTAACTAGTGTTTTGTACAGCTCCATCATAACCTCCCTGCTCTTATATTCTATGCCTCGGCTAATGAAGGCAAGTATCCCATATACCTTTTTAACCACCTTATCTGCCTGTCCCGCTGTCTTCAGAGATCTATGTACATGCACACCAAGGTCCCTCTGATCCTCTGTCCTTCCTAGGGTCCTACCATTCATTGTGTATTCCCTTGCCTTGTTAGTCCTCCCAAAATGCATCAACTCACACTTTTCAGGGTTAAATTCCATTTGCCACTCTTCTGCCCATCTAACCATCCCGTCTATATTGTCCTGTAGCCTGAGGCTTCCCTCCTCGCTATTTACCACTCCACCAATTTTCGTGTCAACTGTGAGCTTACTGATCATACTTCCTACATTCATATCTAATCACTAAGGGAATGCAAAAGGGTGATCAGTTTATTTTTAAGAAGTCACACAACACCAGGTTATAGTCCAACAGTTTTATTTGAAATCACAAGCTTTCGGAGCGCTGCTCCTTCGTCAGGTGAAGTGGAGAGATGCATAAAGACACAGCTTATATAATCAGAGAATAATGCCAGATGATTACAGGTAATCTTTCTAACTGCCATTTATCACACCTCGGCAGAGAGATAATTACAGCAATCAAAGGTGTGAATGGTGTCCAAACAGGTCAGTCAGGAAAACATTACATCAAAGAACAATGAGGTGGGGTCACAAGGGGTCAAATGTTGCAGATGCTGGGGTCTGTATGAAAAACAAAAAACAGACAAAAAAACATTTTTTTTGCTGGAAATCACAGCAGGTCCGGCCGCATCTGTGTAGATACCATCATCACACGTGAGGACACCACCCACCAGGTACATGGTACATACTCATGTGACTCAGCCAATGTTGTCTACCTCATACGTTGCAGGAAAGGATGCCCCGGAGCATGGTACATCAGCGAGACCATGCAGACACTGCGACAATGGATGAACGGACACCGCGCAACAATCGCCAGGCAGGAGTGTTCCCTCCCAGTCGGGGAACACTTCAGCAGTCAAGGACATTCAGCCTCCGATCTTCGGGTAAGCATTCTCCAAGGCGGCCTTCGAGACACACGACAACGTAAAATCGTAGAGCAGAAACTGATAGCCAAGTTCCGCACTCATGAGGACGGCCTCAACCGGGATCTTGGGTTCATGTCACGCTACATGTAACCCAACCTGACGTAGGGTCATCCAAACTCGAGTCATCGTTGGCTTGTTCTCTCTACACAGATGCGGCCGGACCTGCTGTGATTTCCAGCAAAAAAAATGTTTTTTTGTCTGCTTTTGTTTTTCATACAGACCCCAGCATCTGCAACATTTGACCCCTTGTGACCCCACCTCATTGTTCTTTGATGTAATATTTTCCTGACTGACCTGTTTGGACACCATTCACACCTTTGATTGCTGTGATTATCTCTCTGCCGAGGTGTGATAAATGGCAGTTAGAAAGATTACCTGTAATCATCTGGCATTATTCTCTGACTATATAAGCTGTGTCTTTATGCATCTCTCCACTTCACCTGACGAAGGAGCAGCGCTCCGAAAGCTTGTGATTTCAAATAAAACTGTTGGACTATAACCTGGTGTTGTGTGACTTCTTACATTTGTCCACCCCAGTCCAACACCGGCATCTCCACACCAAGTTTATTTTTATATACATTATGTCATGATTGAATTTATAAATTTGAATTGGAATGTGCATTTTCTGGTGGT
Organism: Somniosus microcephalus; assembly: GCF_052327205.1. NCBI lineage: Eukaryota > Metazoa > Chordata > Chondrichthyes > Squaliformes > Somniosidae > Somniosus > Somniosus microcephalus. Next base: position 234,793,727 of record NC_140989.1, on the reverse strand, counting down.
TTTTATTTTTGTGTTGTCGGAAAGAGAACGATGTGATGGTCAGTGATGGAGGAAGGGTAAGGAGAGTGGGACTGTTGGTGAATGAGGAGGTTACTGGTTTCATCATGAATTATTTGATCATGTAGAGCCTGGGCAGTAAGGGGCTGTCAATGTTGTATCCTCCCTTCCTCTTCCTGTTCCTACACTTCCTGTTATACTTTCTCCTCCTTCGCTTTCTCCATGTCTTCCTCATCTTCCTCGTGCTCCTGCTCCTCAGCCTCTCACCTGATAGGTGGTGGCAGCTGAGTACTGCAGGTCTTCTCCAGAGCGGTCCAGGCAGTGGAAGCGTTGCTTGAGGATGCCGATGGCGTGTTCTGTAATGTTCCTTGTGGCAGCATGGCACTCGTTTAAGGCCTGCTGTACATGTCTACATGAGTTCCAGATCCGAGTCATGAACCATGTCATGAGTAGTTCACCCTTGTCGTCCAGTAGCCAGCCTTTGACTTGCCGTGGTGGGTCAAATACAGGTGGCACAGAAGACTGCCGCAGAATGAAGGAATTGGGACTACTGCCAGGATAACGGGCATCCACCTGCATGATGCGCTGTCTGTGGTCACACACCAACTGCACATTGAGGGGATGGAATCCCTTTCAGTTCATGCAAATGGCTGAGTTCACATGACACACACACGAGGCAATGTGCATGCAGTCAATTGGCACCCTGCATTATGGAGAAGCCTGCAATCCATGCAAACCCTCGTGCTTGCTCCGCCTGCCTGTCTCTGGCAATGGGGAATGAGATGAAGCTGTCTCTCTGTGTATAGGGAACCTCAGTGACTTCCCTTATGCAGCAGTGTACTGCGAACTATGAGATGTTGCTAATATCTCCAGCAGCAACCTGGAAGGTGCCAGATGCATGAAAGCTAAGAACCAGGGTCACCTTGACAGCCACAGGCAATGCTGTCCTTACCCTGCTTTGAGGATGCAGTTGTGTCTACAGCAGTTGACAGATTTCTGTCATGACCACTTTAGCGAAGCGAAGGTGTCTCAAACATTGGTCGCCACTAAAGTTAAGGCAAGAGAATTGCTCCCTAAATAGTCTCTGTGACTGGCTGAGAGCCCTTATCCCCCTTCTCCTGCCTCTTCTAGCAGCTTGTCCTGTTCTGCGTGGCCTCTCTTCATCTCCCAGTCATGCTCAATTCCCAGAGGAAGCCCTACCAGGCCACCCATGTCCGGAAGCAACTTTTCAGCACAAGCTTTTAATTGATCAAAAAATAACTTCAGCACCAGCAAGACCACTCCCTATAGACTATTGAAACTTCAGGCAAGTATAGGAAAGCTCCAAAAACGCATGCAATTGCACCAGCAGCCAGAAGAGGTAATCCAGCAACTAACCTGTAAGTAGTTCATGATCCCTTTAAGTAGCACTGGTGGGGGGTCCTTCATGTCGTTTAACGTCGTGTTCAGCTGTGCGAGGTTAAGACTGGACATAGGTTGAAGCATGGCATTCAAAAATGGCAACGCTGATGTCACATCAGCATTGCACACTTATTGACGCCATAATCTGCCTGCTCTGCATACTGCCAGCGGTCATAAACCCCTTTACCAAGATGGCGTCTAGCGCACTTCCCATCGGAAGTCTGCGCGTGCATCTCGGACTCTATTTTCGAGTGTGAGGAGGCCACGTAGCCCAATTTCTCCCTGTTTTAGTTCAATGATCGCCTCGCTATGTCTCACATTTAGACATGATTTTCATGTGAAATACAGGAAAGGTCCCCACCATCACAGAAGCCAGTCTTCAGCCAATTCAATTCACTCCACATGATATCAAGTAACGGCTGAGCGCATTGGGTACAGCAAAGGCTATGGGCCCCGACAATATCCCAGCTGTTGGGCTGAAGACTTGTGCTCCAGAACAAGCTGCGCCTCGAGCCAAGCTGTTCCAGTACAGCTACAACACTGGCATCTATCCGACAATGTGGAAAACTGCCCAGGTATGTCCTGTCCACAAAAAGCAGGACAAATACAATCCAGCCAACTAACACACCATCAGTCTACTCTCAATCATCAGCAAAGTGGCGAAAGATGTCGTCGACAGTGCTATCAAGCGGCACTTACTCACCAATAACTTGCTCACCGATGCTCAGTTTGGGTTCCACCAGGACCACTCAGCTCCAGACCTCATTACAGCCTTGGTCCAAACATGGACAAAAGAGCTGAATACCAGAGGTGAGGCGAGAGTGACTGCCCTTGACATCAAGGCAGCATTTGACCGAGTGTGGCATCAACGAGCCCTAGTAAAATTGAAGTCAATGAGAATCAGAGGGTAAACTTTCCACTGGCTGGAGTCATACCTAGCACAAAGGAAGATGATTGTGGTAGTTGGAGGCCAATCATCTCAGCCCCAGGACATTGCTGCAGGAGTTCGTCAGGGCAGTGTCCTAGGCCCAACCATCTTCAATTGCTTCATCAATGACCTTCCCTCCATCATAAGGTCAGAAGTGGGGATGTTCACTGATCACTGCACAGTGTTCAGTGCCATTCACAACTCCTCAGATAATGAAGCAGTCTATGCCCGCATGCAGCAAGACCTGGATGACATTCAGGCTTGGGCTGAAAAATGGCAGGTAACATTCGCGCCACACAAGTGCCAGGCAATGACTATCTCCAACAAGAGAGCATCTAACCACCACCCCTGGACACTCAACAGCATTACCATTGCCAAATCCCCCACCATCAACATCCTAGGGGTCACCATTGACCAGAAACTTAACTGGACCAGCCACATAAATACTGTGTCTACAAGAGCAGGTCAGAGGCTAGGTATTCTGTGGCGAGTGTCTCACCTCCTGACTCCTCAAAGCCTTTCCACCATCTACAAGGCAGAAGCCAGGAGTGTAATGGAATACTCTCCACTTGCCTGGGTGAGTGCAGCTCCAACAACACTCAAGAAGCTCGACACCATCCAGGACAAAGCAGCCCATTTGATTGGCACCCCATCCACCACCTTAAACATTCACTCCCTCCACCACCGGCGCACCGTGGCTGCAGTGTGTACCATCTACAAGATGCACTGCAGCAACTCGCCAAGGCTTCTTCGACAGCACCTCCCAAATCCACAACCTTTACCACCTAGAAGGAAAGGCACACTGGAAAACCACCACCTCCAAGTTCCCCTCCAAGTCGCACACCATCCTGACTTTTTTTTTCGTATATGGGATGTAGGCGTCGCTGGCAAGGCCAGCATTTATTGCCCATCCTTAACTGCCCTTGAGAAGATGGTGGTGCTGTTAGGAAGGGAGTCCCAGGATTTTGACCCAGCGACAATGAAGGATCGGCAATATACTTCTAAGTCAGGATGGTGTGTGACCTAGAGGTGAAGTATATCGCCGTTCCTTCCTTGTTGCTGGATCAAAATCGGCATCACTGTGGGAGTACATTCACCACATGGACTGCAGTGGCTCAAGAAGGAGGCTTACCACCACCTTCTCAAGGGCAATTAGAGATGGGCATTAAATGCTGGCCTTGCCAGTAACGCCCATATCCCAGGAACGAATAAAAACATACTGGAAATCCCATAGATATGGGAATTGTTCTGTGTCTTATAAACTATTAGAATGTGTTAACAGGGATACCTGGATGCACCTTCAAACAATGAGAAAACCTCTTTCATTGTCTGCTGCTCACTTTTTCCTCCTGTGTGCTTTGGTTTCTTTCACTATTTCTCTCTCAATCATTGACTGGATGCTTTTCTGTCTCAATCTCTCTCAGGCAGTGATAAACATTGTGAGAAAGGTACTCTAAATTCAGAACTACATAAGCGACGACTTGATATTTTGTGATGGTTCATTCTGATCAATAAATACTTTATTTGAACTGGGTTAAATCTGAAGTAAGTATTCTTGGTGATAATGTTATTATTTCTCAACCTCCATTGTTTCTGGTGCGTTCGTGTTTTCGCTCTCAGCATTAGAATTTATAGGGCCAGAAATTTAGTTAGGCCCCGCCAACTCGCTTGCGCCCAGAAGTTACCGCTGGGCGCGGAGCCACTCGCGCCCGTCGGATATTCAGTTTCAGCGCCCCAAGTCGAAGATGGCCGCTGTTCAAGGGTGTGGCCGCCCCCGCTTGGGGTGCTGAAACTGAATTTCGGCACGCTAGTTGCCGCAGCGCCACCCGCTGCGGAGCGGCAGGCTGCGGTACTGCAGGCCTTCCTCCCTCTCTTAAGGGGGAGGTGCCTGCAACAGCGAGATCGCCGCTCGCTAGTGCCAGCAAATGAGCCCGGCACCACGGAGAAGTGCCGGGCTCCCGGAAAACAGCCGGCAGTGCCGCGGGGGGTGGGGTGGAGGAGGCCGGGGAAGGAGGTGCGGGCAGGCAGCCGCCGAAAAAGCGGCCGGCCGCACCTCCACTTTAACTCGCCCCACTAAGGCTGCAGTACGGCCCCGGTCTCTGAACGTTGTTTGCGGCCGCTACGGAAGAGGCGGCCGCTACTCAATATGGCGGTCGGGTTGGTATCGGGGCGGTAGCGCGGCACTGCGCACGCCGATGATGTCATCGGCGGTGGCGCAGCGCTACTGGCTAACGCCGCCATTACCGCAGCGCTGAATATCGGCGCAACCTCATCAAGTGGCGCAAAAGCCCTCTTTGGGTGAAAACGGGGCGCAACACCTACTGAATTTCTAGCCCATAATCTCAGTGACACATACCACAAGGATGACTCGTGTAGAAAATTAAAATCACATTGGTGTAGCATTCTCTTTGACTGTTGTAAACCTGTTTTAGATTAGTCTCATGATCACCCAACTTGGTGTCATCAGCAACTGTTTTCATTATTGGGGGCGCAGGGAGGGTATACTGATTGCTTTAGAGGCAGCTTTGACAACGCTCTGAGCTGCAACTAACCTGTGCCATATCTGACCTTGGGATACTTGGTGTATCGGGAGCTGCATTATGCATCTAAATGTTGCTTAAGACGGACAAGATGGTTTGTTAGCAGATGATAATTAATATAGGCATAGAATTTCGTGCAACAGCATAATCGGCAAGTTACGCCCGAATTTACACCGATTTTGCCGATGTCAATTTACTCCGAAATTTCCTGTGCACCTAATTAGACTACACCGGACTGTAAAAAAAACAGCGTGATTACAACATAATTTAAAAATGCCCCCTGCTTCTGTGATATATTGGACGGTTCCGTATGTTAAAGCTGTCTACGGCACAACATCAAATTAATCACTCCCCACTACTAATTCTACTAATAACACTCTCGTTCATTCGTTGTAAAGAGAACAGACAGAGCGGTTTGCGTGCTGTTCGTAGCCTACGTATATAAAAATGAGATGATTTATCTTGACTTTGACACCGCAGCATGAAGTTTCACAGCTCTTCCAAGTAAAAGTCACCCAGCTTGCTCTCATCATTTTAACAAGAAGGCGTTTTAACTTCAGTATCATTGAAAGTTCACAAAATCACCTTTAATTGTAAGTTACGTATTTTTAAAGCCATATATACTAGAGCTACACTCCACTCCCTGTACCTTGGATCAAATGGATTAAATTTGAAGTCACTGATGGAGAGGCTTCTTTCCTTCTCTGTTGTTGGATGTAATGTTTGCACCCAGGCACAACAAAATTGATGAAGGGTCCCAGACCTGAAACCTTAACTCTGTTTCTCTCTCCAAGGATGCTGCCTGGCCTGCTGAGTATTTCCAGCATTTTCTGTTGTTATTTCAGATTTCCAGCATCCGCAGTATTTTGCTATCGTACAACAAAATTGAAGGTGGTTACCAACCTTTCATTATGAAAAATACTCACCCATATATTGAGAGATCCCCACTTTACAGCTTGATGAATTAAATCAGCACAGGTTTGATAAGCTTTATCAGGTATTGTCTTTGGCTTTGAATTCCAGGACTGGGACTGTGTTTGCCGAACTCTTTGTACCGCCTAAAGTCAAAGGAAGCTTGTGCGCCTGAAATTTTGGGTACAAATTTACACCCTTTCTGAACCTGCATAAATGCAGTAAATTTGCATTTTTACTCTTTCGGATTGGGGATGGGGCAATGCCACTGAGTGGCAGAGAGTTTGTGTGAAGATTTGGAAGAAGCACTGCAAAAGATCAAGGAAATGTGGGTGCAGCATGAGAACAGGGTTAATTCAATTACGTCCAAATTTCCTCAGTCTTTTGCACCTGAAATCCACACCGTACCACGATTACAAATTGACAGGAAACTCTCGACCATAATGTTTAATAGCCATTGTGAGCTATTTGTTATTTTTATCTGAATGAAGTTATTCCTTTTTCATCAATCTTGGATTACAAAGAACCTTAAAGCAAGTACAAAACAAGAACATTACTGATTTGTGTCGCCAGTATTAATGCCACTCAGGAAACAGTTTTGCTTGTGGGAGCCGGTAGCACTGGGCAGGACTCATTGGAAAAACAAAGAGACTTGGCAGCAATCCAATAGAAGGTTTCAAGATTATAATGGGATCTGACAAAATTGATTCTACCACAATGGAATGGGTTGAATACATGTTTAACAATTATGGGCCTAGAAATTCGGCCGTGTAACCTCCAATATGGCAGGCAGGAAGCATACAACAGCTAGGCAACTGTCTCTCTGCAGACCCAGATCCTGAGAAGAGCAGTCCCCACAGTCATTCCCTGGTGGGTTTGCTTGTGGTGCCCCGCAAGGATCTGTGTTGGAGTCTCAACTATTCAGTGTGCTTATGAGTTGATGGGATAGAAAGCCACATATCCAAGTTTGTCGATGACACAAAGGTAGGCATTGTAAGCAGTATAGATGGAAGCATAAAATTACAAAGGGATATTGTTAAATTAAGTAAATGGGCAAAACTGTGGCAAATGGATTTCAATGTAGGCAAATATGAGGTCATCCACTTTGGATCTAAAAAGGATAGACAAAATACTTTCTAAATGGTGAAAAGCTAAAAACAGTAGAGGTCCAAAGTGACTTGGGGTCCATGTACATAGATCATTAACATGTCATGGACAGATACAGAAAATAATCAAAAAGGATAATGGAATGCTGGCCTTTATATCTAGAGGACTAGAATACAAGGGGGTAGAAGTTATGCTCCAGCTACACAAATCCCTGGTTAGACCACACCTGGAGTACTGTGAGCAGTTCTGGGCACCATACCTGAGGAAGGATATATCGGCCTTGGAGGGAGTGCAGTGTAGATTTACTAGAATGATAATTGGACTGCAAGGGTTAAATTACGAGGAGAGATTACAAAAACTAGGGTTGTATTCCCTGGAATTTAGAAGGTTAAGGGGTGAATTGATCGAAGTTTTCAAGATATTAAATGGAACAGATAGGGTAGATAGAGAGAAACTATTCTGCTGGTTGGGGAGTCTAGGATTGGGGGCATAGTCTAAAAATTAGAGCCATGCCTTTCAGGAGTGAAGTTAGGAAGCACTTCTACACACAAAGGCTACGATTTCACCAGCCTTGGTGAGTCCGGTGCAGCCGGAGTAGACAGCAGCCTCAAACCCCACTCCCGTCTTCATCCCACCTCCTCCAAGTGATTTTGCCCTGAGTGGGCTTGTTAAGCCCGCCGTGCGAGGTTCCTAGCCAATTAAAAGGAAGCGGGTCTGATGACGCGTCATCAGCCGGTTTCCTTAGTGTAGTCTTAATACATACAGCTATATACAGCTCTACGGCTCCACCTAGTGTCCACTATAGAATGACATGTTATTGATCGTTACAAAATGGTAAGTACATGGCAAAATCCTGCTTAACTACCGTTTAACAAGCTTTTAAGTCTCGCTTTAAATTGGCTGACCTGCCGCTTGGTGTCGGGTTTGTTCGGGAACGATAGACTCGACACTTGGGAAACTGACAAGGAGGAAGGTTTACTGCGGGATACCGACCCGCTCTCAATCTTTGTGATTTTGACAGCGGACCCGCCTCCAAGCCCCGGCAAAATTCCGGCCAAAGGGTGTTAGAAGTTTGGAACTTTCTTTTGCAAATGGCAATTGATGCTGGGTCAATTGTTAATTTTAAATCTGAGATTGATAGATTTTTGTTAACCAAAGGTATTAAGGGATATGGGACAAAGGCGGGTATATAGAGTTAGGTCACTGATCAGCCATGATCTCATTGAATGGCGGAACAGGCTCGAGGGGCTAAATGGCCTACTCCTGTTTCAATGTTCCTAAGCCCACAATCTTTGTTTTGTGACCAGCTAAAACTCAAACAAAGTCCCCAGTTCTCAACGTGTTACTTTTAGCATGATTTATTTTGATAAGAATGTAATAATGTCTATTTATCAACGTTAATCAGTGTCTGATGCATTCTCTGTGCAGCTAAGCAGAGTCACGGTTGTAGATTCCGCATATTGCTACCATCTCTCTGTGATATTTACATGTGCAGAATGCAAATGCAGGCATCACGGACTGAGCTAAAGGGCAATGCTTCTTTTACATAATCACCTACTGTTTTATCCAGGGGAAGTGGCCATTTTCTGAGTTAAAACGATCCAGTGTTTTGCTTTAGCCAGTCACTGCTGGGCAGTGATTGTCAATGTTAAATTTATCTGTGTCAGAGATGGCTTAACATACTAATTGCCAGTTAAAGTGGCGCAATTTTGTTTGCTAATGTTAATGTGTGTGTGTGTGCATTGAAAGTAGATGCAAATGAATGAACTGCATTCCTCAACATAGTTCCACATAGTTGTGACTTGGCAATGCTGGACAACAGGGATGCCTATTCGTCCCTGGCATCCAGTGCTGCTATGGCAGCAGAGTGAGGCTTGGGTCAGCTTTCAATTGTTTTTTGCTGGCAAAGCCTGTTCAGTGGCTCACAGAGCACTGTGCTGCGCAGACCCAAGTGGGAAAGCAGATTTTTTTGTCTTAAAAACAATTGACTACAAGACCTCTCTCAGGCCTGCCTGCCACAGTAAAAGTCTGCTTCCTGCTCTGCTGGACTCCCTGGCACAGGCTGCGGAGCCTGCCCACAACATGATCATGACCCCAAGGCTGGGAGATCCATGGGGGATCAAGCTGTATCTTCGTGGAAGGCTAGAGTTGTGCCATGCGGGAAGTGCACAGAAATTCTAAGTTGCTGACTTTTGCCTATGGTACTAAAATGGTTTCTGGGAGTAAACAGGTGTAACAGATTAACATACAGGGCTGGATTTTCCAAGCCCCGAGGAGGCGGGCATGGAGGCGGGACTGCCTGTAAAATCGGAGAAATTGGGGGCGGATGGCAAACGCACTCCCATCCCGCCTCCGTGCCCTTTTGCCAGGAGGCAGGAAGATGTGCAGCTTCAGGTCCCATCTCCTGGAGGCAGGAAAGGCATTTAATCCTTTTAACTGCCTGTTAACAGGTAGTTAACAGGCAGAAAAAAAGGATTAGTGCCATTTTACCTTCACAGGTGAAGGCTTCCCGACCTTGGAGAACCCCACCAGGTTGGAGGAGACGTGGAGGAGGTCTGCGGCGGTCGGAGGCACCTGGAAGTAAGGTGTAGAGGTGAGTGATGGGTGCAAGTGTGGAGTGGTAAGTATGCAAGGTGAGTGAGAAGTTTAAAAAAGTTTTCACTTCCCTTGTTTTCCTTCCATAGCCTTTAGCCGTACTGGATGGGGAGAGCAGACATCCTCCTTGTCAATTTCAGGTAATGGCTGATGGACCCTCCGATACATCAGACATCTGAAATTTACAAATTTGCAATGTTTGATGAGTCCTCACCACAAAGTCTCATCAAACTAAAGAGAATGGCAGTGTGTGACAGCTTCACAGAGCTGTCAAACGCTGTCATTTCTTCTTTCAAGAAGTCTTGACAGCTAGCACGTCTGACGTTGATGTGATCTGTCAGTGACTTCTTCCCTAATTGACCTGCTGAACCCGCAGGGCGGGCTTAACAAGCTCAATCAGGGAAAAATCCCTCTGGTTGGTCAGGCGAGGATGGAGGCGGGACATTGATACGACAAGCAGTAGTCCCGCCTCCAACTCACCTCCATTCACAAAATCTAGCCCACAGACACCACTGTTGGAGTGTAGGCCATTTCTCAGCACTTTCGCTCATGGCGAGGTGGCTGTTTCCACAGTTGCCTGAGATCTTTATGAACTGAAATTTTGCATATTTATCTTTTTCCAGCTTTTTCTAATACTCTGTGATGTTCCTCATTTCCTCTCTTTTGTGCTCCACTTGCAAATATGTTGTTGGAGTATTCAGACAAGTGTGACTGACACCTGTAATTTCATTGCATGCCCATTTATAGCAATTTAAAATTCATGTCCTCCTCATGCCATTCAGATCCCTTCCACACATGGTTGTGTGTGAGAGTCACTGGGGTAGATTTTGATTTGGGTGGCTGACCAGAGGAACACACTGGGCTGCGCAGGCTCCAAACAGCTCCTACCTAAGGTGGTTAAGAAGGCACACGGGATACTTTTCTTTATTAGCCGAGGCATAGAATGTAAGATCAGGGAGGTTATTCAAGAACTGCATAAAACACTAGTTAGGCCACAGCTAGAGTACTGCGTACAGTTCTGGTCACCACATTACAGGAAAGATGTGATTGCACTAGAGGGGGTACAGAGGAGATTTACGAGGATGTTGCCCGGCCTGGAAAATTTTAGCTATGAAGAAAGATTGGATAGGCTGGGGTTTTCAAACAACCTTCTGTTGTTCAGTTGAGCAGTAGAGAATTCAATCTTATGGTGATAACCACTTTATTTTTTCGACTTTAACATAAAAACTAATCTAAATGCCGAGTATAATTTCTTCAGAGCATAATGCAATTTACAAGTGGAGCTTTGTCAGCAGTTCTGAGTGTAGGCATGCGCTCAAAAGGGTTTCTCTCTTTTTTTCTCAACTTAACACAAACGCTCCTTTTTTATACACTATTCTCTTCACCAAACTGGAAGTGATCTTGCCTTATTTGGTTGTCTCCGGTCAATGCATTGTCCTTCAGCTGATTCCTACGTACACAAGTTTACATTTCTCATACATCATAGAAACATAGAAACATAGAAGACAGGAGCAGGAGTAGGCCATTCGGCCCCTCGAGCCTGCTCCGCCATTCAATGCAATCATGGCTGATCATCCAAATTCAGTACCCGGCCCCTGCTTTCTCCCCATACCCCTTGATCCCTTTAGCCTCAAGAAATATATCCAACTCCTTCTTGAATATATTTAATGAATTGGCCTCTACTGCCTTCTGTGGTAGAGAATTCCCCAGGTTCAACACTCTCTGGGTGAAGAAATTCCTCCTCATTTCTGTTGTAAATGGCCTACCCCTTATCCTTAGACTGTGACCCCTGGTTCTGGACTCCACCGCCATCGGGAACATCCTTCCCGCATCTAGTCTGTCCAGTCCAGTCAGAATTTTATAAGTTTCAATGAGATCCCCTCTCATTCTTCTAAACTCCAGCAAGTACAAGCCCAATCGACCCAATCAATCCTCATACGTCATTCCTGCCATCCCAGGTATCAGCCTGGTGAATCTTCGCTGCACTCCTTCCATGGCAAGAACATCCTTCCTCAGATAAGGCGACCAAAACTGCACACAATACTCAAGATGTGGTCTCACCAAGGCCCTGTACAACTGCAGCAAGACATCCTTGTTCCTGTACTCAAACCCTCTCGCTATGAAGGCCAACATACCATTTGCCTTCTTAACCGCCTGCTGCACCTGCATGCTTACCTTCAGCGACTGGCGCGCAAGGACACGCAGGTCTCGTTGCACTTCCCCTTCTCCCAATCTATTGCCATTCAGATAATAATCTGCCTTCCTGTTTTTGCCACCAAAGTGGATAACCTCACATTTATCCACGTTATATTGCATCTGCCATGCTTCTGCCCAATCACCCAACCTGTCCAAATCATCCTGGAGTTTCTCGGCATCCTCCTCACAGCGCACACACCCACCCAGCTTTGTGTCGTCTGCAAATTTGGAGATATTACATCTAGTTCCCTTGTCTAGATCATTAATATATATTGTGAATAGCTAGGGTCCAAGGACCAATCCCTGCGGTACCCCACTAGTCACTGCCTGCCACTCGGAAAAAGACCCGTTTATTCCAACTCTTTGCTTTCTGTCTGCCAACCAGTTCTCTATCCAAGTCAATACCTTGCCCCCAATCCCATGTGCCTTAACTTTACATGCTAATCTCTTATGCGGGACCTTATCAAAAGCCTTCTGAAAGTCCAAATACACCACATCCACTGGTTCTCCCTTATCTATTTTACCAGTTACATCCTCAAAAAATTCCAGTAGATTAATCAAGCACGATTTACCTTTTGTAAATCCATGTTGACTTTGTCCGATCCTGTCACTGTTTTCCAAGTGCTCTGCTATTACATCTTTTATAATGGACTCTAGCTTTTTCCCCACTACCGATGTCAGGCTTACCAGTCTGTAATTCCCCGTTTTCCCACTACCACCTTTTTGAATAGTGGGGTAACATTAGCTACCCTCCAATCCATGGGTACTGTTCCAGATTCCATCGAATGTTGGAAGATGATCAGCAATGCATCTGCTATTTCTAGGGCCACTTCCTTAATTACCCTAGGATGTAGATTATCAGGCCCTGGGTATTTATCGGCCTTCAATCCCATCAATTTCCCGAACACCATTTCCCTACAAATACTGATTTCTTTCAGTTCCTCCCTTTCTTCAGACCCTATGTTCCCCGACATCTCTGGGAGGTTATTTGTGTCCTCCTTTGTGAAGACAGAACCAAAATATGTATTTAATTGGTCTGCCATTTCTTTGTTCCCCATTATATATTCCCCTGATTCTGACTGCAAGGGACCTACGCTTGACTTCACCAATCTTTTTCTCTTCACATATCTATAAAAGCTTTTACAGTCAGTTTTTATGTTCCCTGCAAGCTTACTCTCATAATCTATTTTTCCCTTCTTAATTAATCCCTTTGTGCTCCTTTGTTGAATCCTAAACTGCTCCCAGTCCTCAGGTTTACTGCTTTTTCTGGCCAATTTATATGTCCTCGCCTTAGATCTTATGCAATCCCTTGATAGCCACGGTTGAGTCACCTTTTTTGTTTTATTTTTATGCCAAACTGGGATGAACAAATTCTGTAGTTCATCCATGCGGTCTTTGAATGTTTGCCATTGCCCTATCCACCATCAACCCTTTGAGTGACATTCCCCAATCAATCCTACCCAACTCGCGCCTCAGACCATCGTAGTTTCCTTTATTTAAATTCAGGACCCTAGTCTCTGAGTCAAGTACTTCATTCTCCATCTTAATGAAGAATTCGATCATATTATGATCACTCCGACCCAAGGGGCCTCATACAACATGATTGCTAATTAATCCTTTCTCGTTACATAATACCCAGTCTAAGATGGCCTGATCTCTGGTTGGTTCCTCGACATATTGGTCCAGGAAACCATCCCTTATACACTCTAGGAATTCCTCCTCCACGGTATTGTTACTAACTTGGTTAGCCCAATCTATATGTAGATTAAAGTCACCCATGATAACTGCTATGCCCTTATTGCCCGCGTCTCTAATTTCCCTTTTAATGCCATCCCCAACCTCGGCATCCCCTTGCGTAGGTTGCAATGGTATCTGGTGGGATGTTTATAGTATGGCAATTCTATAAACATCCCAAGGCCTTACTTCAATCTTGAACACTGGCTGTTGCTAAGTGAAATCCGTCTCTCTCTCCTCCTCCTCCAATGATGCCAACCACCATTTTTTGCTCTATATTGCATGAACTAAACATGAACACCTTTCACAAGCCGAATTAACCGAGTTCCATATGACAACAGGCTGGGGTCATTTTCTTTGGAACCGAGGAGTCTGAATGGAAATTTCATTGAGGTGTATAAAATTTTGAGGGGCCTCGATAGAGTGGATAGGATGGACCTATTTCCCTTAGCAGAGAGGTCAATAACAAGGGGGCATAGATTTAAACTAATTGGTAGAAGGATTAGAGGGGAGTTGAGGAGAATTTTTTCCACCCAGAGGGTGGTGGGGATCTAGAACTCATTGCCAGAAAGGGTGGTAGAGGCAGAAACCCTCATCACATTGTAAAAGTACTTGGATATGCACTTGAAGTGGCGTAACCTACTAGGCTATGGACCAAGAGCTGGAAAGTGGGATTAGGTTGAATAGCTCTTTTTCGGCCAACACGGACACGATGGGCTGAATGTCCTCCTTCTTTGCCATAAAATTCTATGATTCTATGAATCCAACTGTGCTCACCTTCACACAATCACCTCCCACAACTATTGACCATTGTGTTTGTGTGTTGTTCGTCCACACTGCGAGAAAATGTCACCCCAACTTCATGTGGTCCACTATGACTCGAATAACCTCTTTAGATTCTCATTGCTGTGTCTATTGATGCTCAAATTTGCACTCTGAACAGTTGGATTGACCCATAATGCATTATTGATACTAAACATCTGCATATTTGGATGATTAACAAGTAATATGGGATTATTGCAGGTACATTCTGATTGGTTCTTCAGTTCTGCTAATTCTAATGAGCAAGAAAGTGCACGAAGCAAACTCACATATTTCTATGCATGCACTCAAAAAATAGAGCAATATATCTCATTTTAATGCACACTCGATGCATTAAGAGGAAATGAATGCTTATTGAGTTTAATGGCAGAATGTGGGAACACTGTGCAAGGTTTAATTACATTCTAGCTCAAAACAACAATCGCTCATAAAGTGAGCAATATTACTGTATAAACGATTGGCGTATTGGTATGATTTTAAAGAGGTTAACACTTCCCTCAAAATTGCAAACATACAATATATTAAGCTTTCATGCAGTAATATTATACAACATAATTCCACGATGCTAAAAAAATTGACTTCTTGAATAAAAATAGTCCAAGAATGGAATTTGTATAATAATATAGACTGAATGATCATTAAATATAATGAGAGTATCAGATGCTTAGTAAATATTTATTATTGTTGTTTTATTATTTTTTTTGAGTCAGAGCCGTGATCCTGTAGACTATAAGGGGAAAAAATTGAATCTCGCCCCCTTTGGGGCGCTAACTTCGCTGGGGCGCTACTTTTAACTCCCTGAAAAAAATAGCACCCCCGCGGCCGGTTTTCCCAGATAGCGCCCCAAGAGGGAGGAAGGGCGGTACTGGAAGTGCCCCGTATTCCACTTGGGGCGCTGCGAGCCAATATCGCGGTGCTACGTGCCGCAGTACTGCAGGCCTTCCTCCTATTAAAGGGGAGGGGCCTGGCGCAGCGCGTCCCGGTGCCCAGCTGGGCCACCAGGGATTGGGAGTGCCGGCAAATGAGCCCGGCACTCAAGAGGAGTGCCGGGCTCACAGAGAGCAGCCGGCACCCCGCAAAGGGGCTTCATGTGGGCCGGGGACAGCAATGGGGGCAGGTGCTGGCAGGCGGCCAGCAAAAAAATGGCCGCCCACTGCCTCCCCTTTAACTAGCACCGCCCCGGCCGCAGGTAGGCTCCCCTGACCCCGTTGGACATAGCATCCGGCGGTAAGTCAGGGGGCACTACCGATGATCGCGGCTGGGGCGCGAGCGGTTCACTGCGCATGGCACTGATGGCGTAGCGCCGCAGGGCGCTAATGGTTACCGCCGCCGCTAACCTCCCACTGAGTTTCACGGGGGGCGTTGGTGGCGCCACGCCCGGGCGCTAGTTGCTTTGCGCCCTGTTACACGAGAGGCGCAAAGCAACCGAATTTTTCCCCCTAAGTCCGTTAGCTTGACATCTGTAATGAGGAAAACATTTGAACAGATAATGGGCCATCATTTGTTACCCCTACAGGTGCATATGAGGTGCACACGTGCCCATAAGGGTCTCGCAAGTTCCGGGTTTAGGTGTGCGCTGCGCATGCGCTGAAACCCGGAACTTGCGATCTGCCAAGAATTCTCTGCATCCCCGGGAAAAAGGCATCCGCTGGCAGAGAGTTGGGCTATTTGCCCAACTTCTACCCAGCGAATGCCCGTGAAATTCTTACACCTGGTAAAAGCAGTAAGCGTAAGGCCTGCTTTTACCAGCGTAAGAGTTTTAAAGAACAGGAAAATAAAATGTTATCAATAATTTACACATTTAAAAACCTGTAAAATAAGGTAAGTTTGTTTTTAGCCCCTTTAAAACATCTACATTTATTTTTCAAAAAATTAAATTTTTGTTTTAAATATTTAATTAAATGGCATTTTAATTAATTTTAAATATGTGATTTTTTTATTTGAAGTGTAGAGGTATTTTTTGGGCTATTCCCATTCATACTTATGGGGTTTTTGTACATATGGAACCTCCATAAGTATGAATGGGGATCCCCCTTTCTTTCATTGGTTGGGCCGGCCCACGTGATCCCAGGGGTACTTGCGAACCGCCTGCGCCCCTGGGGTACGTGGGCCTCTGCGCACGTCTACGCTCAGAGGCCCAGGAGCGCGAGCCCCCATGCATCCTGAGGCAGAAGATAAGTTCATCGATTTTTTGCCGGTCGGAGACGTCCGCCCACAGGAAGCACCCGACCGCAAATTCAATCCCAATGAAGGAAGCTATTCAATCACTTTAATAAGAAGTTAACATAAGTGTTAAGACATTTTCAATTCAAGAAGATTGTAGGATGTTACATTTTTGGGTCTTTGCTACCCTTCTATCCTAAACATTTCAGCTTTGGTATCATGGATTACTCTTCTCGGTTAGGCCCAATTCCCATACCTTCCAGAGTATATTCACCAACCAAGCTCTTTAGGTAACATTCTAATGCACGATAACAGTAGGATAACAAAACACAAATGCTGTTTATTCATTGTTTTTAACCTACTGTAACTGTCTTCATGCCTGTCCCCAGGATCTCTCCCACATCCTTGATAAATGATGGCGGATCACACCAGACCTCATTCTAGATTTAAACAATTGAGTGAATCTATTAAACAAAGGATGGGCAAATGAATAATTAACAACAGTATTATATATTTACAGTAACAATATTATCTATCTCCTTGAAATAAAAAACAAAATGGGTTGCAATCTAAGTGCTATACTGTTCTTTTATAAATAATATATACACAGTTCTTGTGTTCCTCACTAATTGCAAGAGATAGACTCCTTTTTCTCTCGATAATGATTTCGATCCATTTTACTCAGTTACATTCAAAGGACAATTTTCTGTTCCCACTTCTTACATCCGTTGAAGTGTTGCCAAGGGTTGTTAGATTTTCATAGCTGCCAGCCACATTCAAGACTAACTGGCTGTCATATTCATAACTGCACCAATTAAGAACTCCACATATATTTTTAATCTGTGTGTTCTCCCTGCTTTCAAACCTATTGCCATGGAAACAATAAGAAATTTGGCAACATATGTATTGCTATAGGCTGGGACAGTTCCGGTGGCTTTTTAGACACAATGGCCTAGATATTCCAGTACGCCGAAAACCCACTGCGGGCCGAAGTTAATGGCCGCCCGAATTCATAGCGCAGGCAGCACCGGTATTTTGGTGTTGCCTGCTAATTTAAATTAGTGCAGCGCTAAACTTACCATGCAACCCTCTTTTTTGCAACGCTACTCTCAGCAGGATGCTCAATGTAGCGTGGCCGTAGCGTCCCTGAAGCAAGAACAGCATTGCCTTAAAAGCAAGACTGTCATTTTAGAAAGCAGTAACGCTCCCTTAAAGGGGAATTGCCTTCTAAAATAAGAAAAAAATCATTTCAAAATAGGCAGGTTTTAGCTCTTACAGCTCAATTGCCTTCTGAAAAAAATCCATAAAACGAATTCCCAAATGGCAGTCTTCAGCTCTTAAAGCTGAATTGCCTTCTGCACTTAAAAAATGGGAAAAGTGCTTCAGCACTAACACAAATGACTCAGCGAGCCAGGGAAGGGGCACCCAGGGTCTCATGCACAGCACTTCAGCTTTGTGCAGGGGGTCAACACTACAAGAGAGGTCCTCTACCCACAGGGGCCAGGAGGCCCTCCAGAAAAAAAGATGTGGGACCAGATCACTGAGGGCGTCACTGCCAGCAGTGTCGCCCCACGACCTGGCTCCAGTGCCCAAAGAAGCTTCATGACCTCAGACCACTGGTCAAGGTCAGTGAATTCCTCTTCAAAAGCCATCTCTTACCAACTGCACCACCAGCCTCACACACTGCTCAATGCACAACTCCACCCCCCCTCCACTCCCATCCCCCCCTCCCCGGTACCTTCACACACCTACCAACAACCTGTACCAAACACAAGGCACATCTCCCATTCCTAGCCTCACCTCACCCCCTCGGAGGAGACGGTGCTGGCCATCCTTGACAGGGGCATGGCTGAGCCCTTGGCCAGCTGCGGGGCTGAAAGGATACAAGATGCTGGTATCCTCATATGTTATCCTCCTTCTCGCATGCACCTCTTGCTTTCCCGCCCTCCCCTCGCCACCACCCTACCCTTGTGCCTTCCTCATTTCACACACACAAGAAATCCAGCCTGCCCAGCCAGTGGGTGACCAAGAAGGGGGAGAGGAGAGTGAAGAAGAAGAAGAAGAGGAAACACCATCACTCGATTTGACACTCCCAGCCACCAGCTCCTCGAGGCCATGCTGCAAGGCCATCTGCAGTCTCTCCCATTGAACATCAGCAGCCTTTCACCAGCCATGCTGCAGCCACTGGAATAGCATTGCATGACATCTATAGGATAGGCAAAGGCACACACAAGACTGTCACTAAGGAAATACATAAGGGTGATTACTTGATTTCTTGATGTCATATTGGATGGATAGGTGTATGAAGTTGGATTGGAAATTTTGTTTTGAGGTGGCTTTTATTTCAGCATTGTGACCAAGAGGGCACTGTGATGGTCAGTAACAGAGGGAAGTTAAGGTGTGGGACTAATGTTGAAAGGGGAATTGGGGTTGTGGTCACTGGTACTGCAGGCGGATGATTCCATCCCGGATATCCTGGCCAGAAAGGGGCTGTCTGGGATGCTTCCTTCCTTCCGCTTCCTCCTCTTCCGCTTCTTCCTCTTCTGTGCCTCCCTCTTCTGCGCCTCCCTCTTCTACACCTCCCTCTTCCCTCTGTGAGCAGATGCTGGAAATCTGAAATAAAAGCATAAAAGTCAGGCAGCATCTCGACCTGAGACATGAACTCTATTTCTCTCTCCACGGATGCTGCCTGACCTGCTGAGTATTTCCAGCATTTTCTGTCTTCTCAAAGGCCTTCCATTACCATCCGAGGCCTTGCAAGCATCCAGCAGCACGCCCTGCACACTTTAAAAACTTTTGACATCTATTGCACCAAGCCACTACTTGAATAAAATATTTAAAAATCCAGTCCAAAAGCTTAAATACAAACTTACCTGAAAGATGTGTGTGTCCCTTTAAGAAGCACTCACAGCATCCCTGTAGGTCTGCTGCATGCACGCTTTTCTGAACGTGTTTAGGATCCAGCGTTAAAGTAAGTGAAAAGGTCAATGTTTGCAGATGTGGCGTCAAGTCGGCGTTGGACTCCGACTGAAGTCATGCTCTGCTGATTTGCTAACGACAGCGCTATGGCCCTCAGCAAACTGACGGCCGCCGAGTCCCACGCCGGAAGTAAGGCAGCTGCCATTTCTTTTCCAGAAATGGGCCTTGATGGAGAGCGGCAAGACCACGAATTTCTAGGCCTTTATTTTTCATGCCTGTATTAAAGGCATAGCTACCAGATCAGAATAGCTTTTTTTATCACGAGGGCAATATTTCCAAACGAACACAGGTTTTTGAAACAGAAAATGGTGGAAATACAAAACAGAAAAATAAGCACTTGAAAGGGAAATGTAGGTTAACATTTTCGTTTAGGTCTTATCAGATCACATCTGACACATTAACCTATCTATTTCGTTCAGCTACTGACTGACCTGCTGTGCAATTTCAACATTTTTTGATTTTTAGTAGAGATTCCCAGAATGTTCTTTTCATCTCTACAGGTTTACAAAAGGCAGGTCATATCTGAGAAATGTCGTGGAATTCTTTGAGAATGCGACAGTCTTGGCAGAATTGAGTCTTTTAGAAGGAACTTAATAATCTATGCCTCGGCTAATTAAGAAACAAAGGGCAACGATCTGGTTCTAGTTTTGGCTGTCACATGAGTCTCCTATCATATTCATTCTTATACAATATTTATAAATATTTAATCAACATTTAAGGATGAGTTTCTTGTCCAGGTACCACTGGGCTGTGGAGACCAATGTCAAATTTACTCATTGGCATCAAGGATTTCCTAATTTTATTGCAATTTTGTCAGACAAAATTGAACCCGTGTTAATCTTCAGGCTCTTGACTCATCCTTGAGTGGGAAAAACAACCTTAAGATGATTTTCAGCCAATAAATGTTGTTTTTGTTTTATTTGTTTTTATCTCCAGAATGAACATTAGGAACAGGGACCTAGATGATGAAAAGTAAATAAAAATGTTAACATCAAATGTTTGGAGGTGGGCTGCGGGGGGGGGGTGGGGGGGGGAACAGTTAGGAAGAACGGGTGAAAAATGTTTTAAAAGTTCAAACGAACAAGAGAAGAAAAACTGGGAGGGAAAAGGGGAAAACTTGCATTTATATAGCACCTTTAACGTAGTAAAACATCCCAAGGTGCTTCACAGGATCGTCATCAAATAAACATTTGACAGCAAGCCACATTAGGAGATATGAGGTCAAAGAGGTAGGTTTTAAGGAGTGTCTTGAAGGAGGAGAGGCGGAGAGATTTAGGGAGGGAATTCTTGATTTTAAAGCCTAGGCAGCCGAAGCCACGACCACCAGTGGCGGCGTGATTAAAATAGGGGATGCACAAGAGACCAGAATTGGAGGAGTGCAGATATCACGGAGGGTTGTACGGCTGGAGTTGGGGACAGAAATAGCGAGGGGTGAGGTCATGGAGGGATTTGAAAACAAGGATTTTAAAGAATTTTAAAATCGAGGCATTGCCGGACCGGGAGCCAATGTAGGTCAGCGAGCATAGGGGTGATGGGTGAACAGGACATGATGCGAGTTAGGATATGGTCAGCAGAGTTTTGGATGAGGCAGGTTTATGTGGATGATGGGAGGCTGACCAGGAGAGCTTTGGAATAGTCAAGTCTTGAGTTAACAAGAGTATGGATAAGTGTTTCAGCAGCAGATGAGCAGAGGCAGGGGCAGAGATGGGCACTGTTACGCACGGGAGGGGGAAGTGCGCGGTCTTGGTGATGGCCCAGATCTATGGTCAGAAGCTGATCTCAGGATCAAATATGACACCAAGGTTGATACCATCTGGTTCAGCCTCAAACAATTGCCCAGGAAAGGGATGGAGTTGGTGGCTAGGAAACAGAGTTTGTGGCAGGGACCGAAGATAATGGCTTTGGTCCTCCCAAAATTTAGTTGGAGGAAATTTATGCTCATCCAGTACTGGATATCGGACAAGCAGCATGACAAATCAGAGGCACTGGAGAGGATGAGAGGTGTGCGGGTGAGGTAGAGTTGGGTGTCATCAGCGTACATGTGGAACCTGACATTGTGTTTTTGGATGATGTCCTGAGGGGCAGCATGGGAATGAGAAATAGAAGGGGGTCGAGGATTGATCCTTGTGCTAAAGGTTCAGGAGGAGAAGCTATTGCAGATGATTCTCTGGATATGACAGGAACCAGGTGTGGACTGTACCACCTAGCTGGACGACAGAGGCGTTGGAGGAGGATGGTGTGGTCAACCATATTAAAGGCTGCAGACAGTTTGAGAAGAATGAGGAGGGATAATTTACCATGGTCACAGTCACATAGCATGTCATTCGTGACTTTGATAAGGGCTGTTTCAGTACTGTGGCAGGGGTGGAAACTTGATTTGAATGATTCAAACACAGAGTCGTGGGAAAAGTGTTTTTTTTTTATTCGTTTATGGGATCAGGGCGTCGCTGGCAATGCCAGCATTTATTGCCCATCCCTAGTTGCCCTACAGAAGGTGGTGGTGAGTTACCTTCTTGAACCGCTGCAGTCCGTGTGGTGATGGTACTCCCACAGTGTTATTAGATAGGGAGTTCCAGGATTTTGACCCAGCGACGATGAAGGATCGGCGATATACTTCTAAGTCAGGATGGTGTGTGACTTGGAGGAGAACTTGAAGGTGGTGGTGTTCCCATGCGCCTGCTGCCCTTGTCCTTCTAGGTGGAAGAGGTTGCGGGTTTGGGAGGTGCTGCCGAAAAAGCCTTGGCGAGTTGCTGCAGTGCATCTTGTAGATGGTACACACTGCAGCCACGGTACGCCGGTGGTGGAGGGAGTGAATGTTTAAAGTGGTGGATGGGGTGCCAATCAAGCGGGCTGCTTTGTCCTGGATGGTGTTGAGCTTCTTGAGTGTTGTTGGAGCTGCATTCATCCAGGCAGGTGGAGAATATTCCATCACACTCCTTACTTGTAGATGGTGGAAAGGCTTTGGGGAGTCAGGAGGTGAGACACTCGCCACAGAATACCTAGCCTCAGACCTGCTCTTGTTGCCACAGTATTTATGTGGCTGGTCCAGTTAAGTTTCTGGTTAATGGTGACCCCTAGGATGTTGATAGTGGGGGATTCTGTGATGGTAATGCCATTGAATGTCAAGGGGAGGTGGTTAGACTCTCGCTTGTTGGATTGTTGGAGATAGTCATTGCCTGGCACTTCTGTGGCGCGAATGTTACCTGCCACTTATCAGCCCAAGCCTGAACGTCGTCCAGGTCTTGTTTCATGTGGGCATGGACTGCTTCATTATTTGTGGAGTTGTGAATGGCACTGAACACTGTGCAGTCATCAGCGAACATCCCCATTTCTGACCTTATGTTGGAGGGAAGGTCATTGATGAAGCAGCTGAAGATGGTTGGGCCAAGGACACTGCCCTGAGGAACTCCTGCAGCAATGTCCTGGGGCTGTGATGATTGACCTTCAACCACCACAACCATTTTCCTTTGTGCCAGGTATGACTCCAGCCAGTGGAGTGTTTTCCCCCTGATTCCCATTGACCTCAGTTTTACGAGGGCTCCTTGATGCCAGACTCGGTCAAATGGTGCCTTGATGTCAAGGGCAGTCACTCTCACTTCACCTCTGGAATTCAGCTCTTTTGTCCATGTTTGGACCAAGGCTGTAATGAGGTCGGGAGCCGAGTGGTCTCGGCGGAACCCAAACTGGGCATCAGTGAGCAGGTTATTGGTGATTAAGTGCCGCTTGATAGCACTGTCGATGACACCTTCCATCACATTGCTGATAATTGAGAGTAGACTGATGGGGCGGTAATTGGCCGGGTTGGATTTGTCCTGCTTTTTTTGGACAGGACATACCTGGGCAGTTTTCCACATTGTCGGATAGATGCCAGTGTTGTAGCTGTACTGGAACAGCTTGGCTAGAGGCACGGCTAGTTCTGGAGCACAAGTCTTCAGTACGATAGCTGGGATGTTGTTGGGGCTCATAGCCTTTGCTGTATCCAGTGAGCTCAGCCGTTTCTTGATATCACGTGGAGTGAATTGAATTGGCTGAAGAATGGCTTCTGTGATGGTGGGGACCTTGGGAGTAGGCCGATATGGATCATCCACTCGGCACTTCCAGCTGAAGTTGGTTGCAAACGCTTCAGCCTTGTCTTTTGCACTCATGTGCAAAATAGAGGATGGGAATATTCTTGGAGCCTCCTCCTCCCGTTAGTTGTTTAATGGTCCACCACCATTCACGACTGGTTGTGGCAGAACTGCAGAGCTATGATCTGATCTGTTGATTGTGGGATCGCTTAGCCCTGTCTATAGCATGCTGCTTACACTTTTTAGCATGCATGTAGTCCTATGTTGTAGCTTCACCAGGTCGGCACCTCATTGTTAGGTACGCCTGGTGCTGCTCCTGGCATACTCTTCTACGCTCGTTGTTGAACCAGGGTTGGTCCCCTGGCTTGGTGGCAATGGTAGAATGAGGGATGTGCCGAGCCATGAGGTTACAGATTGTGGTGGAATACAATTCTGCTGCTGTTGATGGCCCACAGCGCCTCATGGATACCCAGTGCACGGATTAGGGAAATGACAACATGTTCAAGGACTTTGGAGAGGAAAGGTTGGTTGGATATTGGAGATGGGGCAGTTATTTTCAAGAACAGAGGGGTCAAGTGTGGCTTTGTGGGGAGGGGGTGATGACAGCAGATTTGAAGGAGAGGGGGACAGCACCTGAGGAGAGGGAATCGGTAACAATATCAGCTAACATGAGGGCCAGGAGGGGAAGTTGGGTGGTCAATTGTTTGGTGCGAATAGGGTCGTTGGAGCAGGAGTTGGGTCTCACAAACAAGATGAGCTCAGAGAGGGCATGAGGAGAGACAGTCGAGAAACTAGAGAAAGATGCAAGTTCAGGGCTAGGGCAGGGGCGGAACCTTAGGGGAAATTTGGCTTGGTGGGCTAGGAAACAGTTCAGAAGCGGCAGAGGCAGCTGAACGGTTGGTCTCAATCTTTGTGACAAAGAAGTCCATGAGCTCCTTTGCACTTGCTCTTGGAAGTGAGGGTGGAGGAGGTAGGGAGAGGGGTTTAAGAAGACAGTTTGTAGTGGAGAAGATAAGCCGGGGTTATCTTGAGCAGTTTTGGCAGAGGAGAGCAGGCTCCAAAAGTGTTTTATATGGTCCAGCCAGATCTGTTGATGAAAGGCTAAACTAGTTGTCTGCCTTAAACTTTCAAGTCTGCGTCCCTTGGACTTAAGGGAGTGGAGATGAGGGCCGTACCAGGGGGAATGGCCAGGGTGAGAGAGAATAATGGTTTTAATGGGGCAAGGGCATCAAGGTGGAGGTGATGCTGTGATTGAGAAGATCGGTAGCTGCAGAAATGTTATGGTGAATGGAGGGCCAAAGGCTAGACAATTGAGAATTTGAAAGTGCCACTGTAAGTGACTCGGGGGAGATTTTTTCCAGGTGCGGACACAGAATGAAGTGGGGTTGGGAGCGGGAAAGGGGTTGTAGGTGGTGAGCGATACCAGGAAGTTATCAGAGAGAGCGTTACCTGTGATTGACATGAAGAGAGTGTAGTGACCACGTGAAATGGCGAGGTCAAGGGGGTGCCCGCGAATATGGGTAGAGGAGTTTTTATGGAGGGAGAGATTAAGAGTGGCTAGGAGGGCATTGAACTCAGAGGAGAGAGAGCTTGATGAGTTGAGATGGAGGTTGAAATCACCAAGGATGCAGAAGTTGAGGTAGGAAAGCAGTGAAGATATATCTTGAGAAACTTGGCATGTTACTTGAGTGGGCAGTAGAGAAGAAGGATTTTAATGGATTGGTGAGAGGGGTGGAACAAGGTGAGATGCTCAAAGGAGGAGAAGGTGCCAGAGGAGTAGGAGGACAAACCAAAATGTAATTTAGTTACAAGAGCCACAGCACCATGGCAATGGTCTGGGCAGGGCAAGTGGTGGAAGGTATAGCCAGGCGGGGAGGCTTCATTTAGGGGGAAGGTGTCATCACACCTCAGCCAAGTTTCTGTCAAGGCCATGATGTCGATGCAATCATCCACGATAAGCTCATGGATGGCAAGGGCCTTGTTCACAAGTGAACAGACATTTTGGAGGGAGATGTGGAGGGGGCGGTGATAGCTGAGCCACTGGCTGTGTCAATAGGGTCAGCATTGGGAGGGGTAAGTGGGACGGGAAGGAGATTAGCAAGATTAGACCCAGTGGACGCGCTGGGCGGGAAGGTCGGCGAGAGAGTAGGATGTGGCAGTTTGAGTTGCTGCTCGCAAGGAGACAGCAACGAGTGCCTCAATGGGTCTTTTAGCGGATGCCAAGAGAGGGGAGGTGCTGGCTTATCTAAGTGGGACAGCGGCAGGAGAGTAGGATGGTCCAGGAATGCTGAAGAGTTGGGAGGGGGGGAATGAAAGGAGGCATGACAACAGGAGAGGGGGGCCTAGCAAGGGTAAAGAGAAAGAGAGAAAAAAATAAATTATAGAATTGAGCAGAGGAATTACAGAGAGTATCTCATTATTTCTAAATAAAGCTATGCTTTAGGTGTTGAATTTTGTGTAGGGTTAGTATTACAGCAGCACAGCAGGTCCCACACCCCAGAATTCCTGAGGCCACAGAGGGTAGAAAGCTTGATTTCAGCCTGGGTGAAAAGGGGTGAAGCCCAGTTACACTGGGGTTCCACCCCATTTGCTACAGCCCATTATATTCCAGTGGGACAGCCATGAGCGAATCTTTCACTTGCCTTCCTCCCTTCCCCTCCCCTCATCCCTCACTTCGGAGCTGGAAAGCTTTTGGCTTTTTTTTAATGTTGGTCCCAGGACAGGCCTCGTGGTCCGGCTAGCGAGGCAGCTTTGGGCTGTTCCTTCTTTCGGCACACAGATCGGGCCAGGCGCCCTTGAATTGCCCTTAGCAAGTGTGGTGAAACCTCTGCCAGTTACACAACTAACCCCATTCCCCCAGGATCTGGGCCAGAGTCTCTGGCTCTGGGCTAAGGCTAATAGGGATTCTGCTCCTTCACTCTTGTGCTGGCAAAGCAGGCACCCCGGAATTTCAAGCCCAAATCTGTAAGTAGCTTTCCCTGTGTGTCAGGAGAAAACAAACAACAGCTTGCATTTATATAGCACCTTTAACGTATAGAAATGCGTAGTAAAACATCCCAAGGCGCTTCACAGGAACGTCATCCAACAAAATTTGACACCGAACCGCATAAGGAGATCTTAGGACAGGTAAATAAAAGCTTGGTCAAAGAGGGAGGTTTTAAGGAGCGTCTTAAAGGAGGAGAGAGAGGTAGAGAGGTGGAGAGGTTTAGGGAGGGAATTCCAGAGCTTAGGGCCCAGGCAGCTGGGTGCACGGTCGACAAAAGCACTCAGCCTGGGAAGGAGGCAGATTCCTTGAACCTAACTTTACAAATGACACTGTGTTGTGTTTGAAAGCAAGATGCCCCGAGGAAAACTGCAAAAATAGCAGCTGGCCAGCTGGCATTTTATATTGAAATATTTTTGCTACCAAAATGGAAAATATTATTAAATAAAGCAATTACTAAATGACAGGAGTTCATCAAATAAGTTTACTGAAGAAAAATTGAATTTACACTCAGGGAGGGAAGAAAAGATGGAGCGATTAATGATGTTGGTGTAAACAAGTATTTTGTGCAAAACTGGTAGCAATGAATTAGAGAATATGGTTATAAAACACGCAAACCAAGAGCTAATTTATGTGTAAGGAATGACTCGTTCAAGCTTTAAGTGTTCAATTTATGGACCAGACTGCCACCTAGTGCAGTAAGCAATGACAGTTGAAGCATTTCCAAAGGGAATTAAATTAGTTCCTTATTCAGTGAAGAGGAGAGAGTGGGATAGAGAGTGGGTGGTGCTGTGTTGTAATCAAAATGATGTAATGGTCAGATTCACTCCTGAAGCAGTATGTGGATTATGCAGTGAGCTGAATGGTTCTTGCTCCTAAAGTAGACTCATAGAATACTTACAACACAGGAGGCCATTCGGCCCATCGAGCCCGTGCCAGCTCTCTGCAAGAGCACACCAGCTAGTCCCACTCCCCCGCCCTTTCCCCATAGCCCTGCATTTTTTTTCCTTCAGGTACTTATCCAATTCCCTTTTGAAAGCCATGATTGAATCTGCCTCCACGACCCGTTCAGGCAGTGCATTCCAGATCATAACCACTTGCTGCGTAAAAAAGTGTTTCCTCATGTCGCCTTTGGTTCTTTTGTCAATCATCTTAAATCTGCGTCCTCTGGTTCTCGACTCTTCCGCCAACGGGAACAGTTTCTCTCTATCTACTCTGTCCCTGCATGATTTTGAACACCTCTATCAAACCTCCTCTCAACCTTCTCTGCTCTAAGGAGAACAACCCCAGCTTCTCCAGTCAATCCATGTAACTGAAGTCCCTCATCCCTGGAACCATTCTTGTAAATCTTTTCTGCACCCTTTCTAAAGCCTTCACATCCTTCCTAATGTGTGATGCCCAGAATTGGACACAATACTCCAGTTGAGGCCGAACCAGTGTTTTATAAAGGTTCAGTATAACTTCCCGTATGCTTTTTTAACAGCCTTCTCAACTTGTCCTGTCACTTTCAACGATTTGTGCACATATAACCCCAGGTCTCTCTGTTTCTGCACCCCCTTTAGAATTGTACCCTTTAGTTTATATTGCCTCCCCTCGTTCTTCCTACCAAAATGTATCCTATGTTCATTTCATTCCTAGTTTTATCCTTTCTTTACATAAAGGCACAAACTTATATTAAAGTACAATTTCACAGGTGCCTCTACGAAGTAGTAATTCTTTAAGTGTGAGCTGGGTATTGAGTGCCAACATGCTATTTGACTGTCGGCCGTGGCTCAGTGGGTAGCAATCTCTTGTCTCTGAGTCAGAACATTGTGGGTTCAAGTCCCAATCGAGAGACATAAGCATATAATCCAGGCTGACATTCCCAGTACAGTACTAAGGGAAGGCTGCACTGTCCGATGGTGCCGTCTTTCAGATGAGACGTCTACCTCTTAGGTGGATGTAAAAGATCCCATTGCACTAATTCAAAAAAGAGCAGAGGAGTTCTCCCCAGTGCCCTGGTCAATATTTATCCTTCAACCAACATCAGTAAAACAGATTATCTGGTCAATATCTCATTGCTGTTTATGGGACCTTGCTGTGCACCATTCAGACCCTCTAGCCTATTCCATCATTCAATGAGATCAGGGCTGATCAGTATCCTAACTCCATCCACTTGCCTTGTCTCCCTATCCCTTAATACCCTTGGCTACCAAAAATCTATTGATCTCAGATGAAAAATTATTAATTGAGCTAACATCTACTGCTTTCTGTAGGAGAGAGTTCCACACTACTACCACCCTTTGTGTGAAGAAGTGTTTCCTAACTTCTCTCCTGAATGGCCTGGCTCTGATTTTAAGCTTATGTCCCCTTGTCCTAGACTCCCCCGCCAGCAGAAAATAGACTCTTTCTATCTACCCTATCAATTCCTTTCAAAATTCACAAAACCTCAATCAAATCACCCCACCATGGCCTCATCCCTTCCTATCTGAACTCGACAGTGTGAGTTATTTGATTGCTCCTAACCCGAGAGGGCGAGCCCTGTCTGTTCTCTGAAAGCAGTAGTGTTAGCACTGTGAGCTCTGGAGCCTGGCTGTCACACTGAAAGGATCAAATTACACATTTCAAAGATCTTGATTACTCCAGCAGGCAGGATTAAATTACACATTCCAGACAAACTGTTGGGTGAGTTTTGTCCTCCAAGGGGACCAACCAGAAATCTGGTCTTGTCCTCCAAGGGGACCAATCAGAAATTTGGTGTTGCAAATAGACATGACCAATTTTGTTTGATAATGCTCCTGTGAAGTGCCTTGGAACGTGTTACTAATTAAAGTCGCTATATAAGTACAAGTTGTTGTTGTTGTTGAACACTACATTTTAGTGATCTGTGAACATGGTCCCCTAAATCTCTTTGGACCACCACTATTCCTATCTTTTCACCATTTAAAATATAGTCGGATCGATCCTTTTTTTGGTCCAAATGGATGACCTGTGTTGAAATCCATCTGCCACAGTTTTGCCCACTCACTTAATCTATCAATGTCTCTTTCTAATTTTATGCTCCCGTCTACACTACTTACTATGCCACCAATCTTTGAGTCATCGGCAAACTTGATATATGGCTATCTATTGTGTTATCTTATTCATTAATAAATATAGTGAATAGTTGAGACCCCAGCTCAGATCCTTGTGGGATACCACTAGTTACTTGCTTCCAATTCAAGTACAGGAAACTTTCTGGTATCCGGCACGGACGGGACCGACGTGGTGCCGGTTCATCAACAATTCCGGATAACCGAACGCTATAGTAAAAGATACGGGGCTCAGAGCTCCGTATAAAGCAACAAACCCTGTTGCTTCAAAACAATCGGCACAAGTTTCAAGCGTCTCTGTAGCTTAGCAACAGCTTCAGCTACACCCTTGCACAGCAACAAATGGAGTAAAAAAAGTAATAAAAGTAATAAAAGTTATCTGAACTGACTCCTGAATTTTGCCGGTGGCTGGAGCATTCCGGTTATTTAGGGGCCGGTTAATCGAAAGTTTCCTGTACATACCCATTATCCCTACTCCTGGCTGTGATTTTTCCTATCGATGTGGCTTGGGGATGGGACAACTGCCTTTCGGGTTCCAAGCCCGCCCCCAACGACATCAGATCTACAGACGCGATTTTGCATCAATTGGCCTTGTTAAGCCCGCCCTGTGGGCTTGCCGGCCAATTAAGAGAAAGCTGGTGTCAGATGACGTCAGTTGATGACGCATCATCTACCGGTTTTCTTAAAGGGGCCACGCACAATTTTTTTGATAGCTGATTTTTCAGTGTTTGCCAGCATTGAGGTGCTGCAAACACTGACAATTACTGTACAAAGGAGAGCCCTTGCACCTAGGTTCTCCAGTGACTCCCTCCTTAGGTTAGAACAGATGGCAGCTGCAGGTGAGGTTACAGAAGTGATCTGTCACTGGCGAGAGAGGTTCTCCCAATGAGGTGGGACTACACACATAATCCAAAACTCGTCACATACAGAAAAGTGTAAATGCATTAAAAATGATTTTCGCAACATTTTCTTACCTCTGAAACTCACCAGTGTAGCACTGGATCCTTCACACCACTTCTGCAGCTGTTATCAATGCAGAAACATTACAGTAGACTCACAGCATGCCACATTTACCTGGCACGGTGTCCGGACATTGGGAAGCCCATAGTAGACCTGTCAAAATTGCAAAAAGTCTCTTAACTGTCTGTTAACAAGCAGTTAAGTGCTGATAATCCTCTTCCCGCCACGAGGTGTCGGGTCCATGCACAAATCGGGGACCCGACACCTGGGAAGATTGTTTGGAGGTGGCTTGACAGCAGGTTTCTGACCTGCTGTCAATCTTTGCGATTTTGCCGGATGTCCCGCCTCCAAACCCGCTCCGAGTGTGCCGGCAAAATTCTGGCCTCTGTCTTCTACCACCTAACCAATCTCCTAATCAGATCAATAATTTGCCTTGAATTCCATGAGCTTTAATTTTAACTAACAGTCTCTTATGTGGAACTTTATCAAATGCCTTCTGGATGTCCATATAAGCTACATTCATAGACATTCCTCTGTCTTCTACTTTAGTTACTTTCTCAAAAAATTCAATTAGGTTTGTTAGACATGACCTACCCTTTATAAATCCATGTTGGCTCTCTCTAATCAGCTCAAATTTCTTTAGGTGCTCAGTCACTATGTCCTTAATTATACATTCCAATATCTTTCCCACAACAACAACAACTTGTATTTATATAGCACCTTTAATGTAGTAAAACGTCCCAAGGCACTTCACATGAGTATTTTAAGACAAAAAATTTGACACCGATCCACATAAGGATAAATTTGGTCAAAGAGGTAGGTTTTAAGGAGCATCTTAAAGGAGGAAAGAGAGGTAGCGAGGCGGAGAGGTTTAGGCAGGGAATTCCAGAGCTTAGGGCCTAGGCAACAGAAGGCACGGCCACCAAAGGTTGAGCGATTATAATCAGGGATGCTCAAGAGGGCAGAATTAGAGGAGCGCAGCTATCTCGAGGTGTTGTGGGGCTGAAGGAGATTACAGAGGTAGGAAGGGGGCGAGGCCATGGAGGGATTTGAAAACAAGGATCAGAATTTTGAAATCGAAGCACTGCTTAACTGGGAGCCAATGTGGGTCAGCAAGCACAGGGCTGATGGGCGAACGGGACTTGTTGCGAGTTAGGACATGGGCAGTCGAGTTTTGGATGACCTCAAGTTTAGGTAGGATGGAATGTGGGAGGCCAGCCAGGAGTGCATTGGAATAGTCAAGTCTAGAGGTAACAAAGGAATGGATGAGGGTTTACAACAGATGTTAGACTAACAGAGCTATAATTTCCTCCTTTCTCTCGCATACCTTTCTTAAATAATGGAGTTACATTTGCAATTTTCCAATCTAAAGGGACAATTCCTGAATCGAGAGAGCTTTAGAAGTTGATGGCTAAAGCATCTGCACTTTCCTCAACTACTTCCTTTAAAACCCTGGGGTGGAAACCATCAGGTCCTGGGGATTTGTCAGCCTTTAGCGCCATTATTTTTTCTAATACTCTGTTCTTGCTTATGTTAACTTTAGAGCGTTCCAGTCCTTGATTCATTATTAGTTTCCCTGGAATGTCAAGTTTATTATCCTCTTCCTCTACTATGAAGACTGAAACCAAGTAATTATTCAACAAGTCTGCCATTTCCTTATTTTCATTTGCAATATTACCTACATCTGTTTTAAAGAGCCCATATTACCCTTGATTTCCCTTTTTCTTCTAATATAATTGTAAAACCTTTTTGTTTTAATCTTGCAAGTTTCTTTTCGTATTCCTTTTTGCAGCTCTCACTATTTTTTTTCTTCCTGCTCTGTTCTCTATATCCCTCTTAGTCCCCTGGATCTACACTATTCTTTGCACTTTTGTATGCTTTCTTTTAGGTTTATGTTATCTCTCCACCTCTTTTGTTGACCATGGCTGTTTTATTTGGTAGTTTATTTGGTAGTTCAAAAGTACTTTAAAAATTGACTCAAAGTTCAGTGACTAATACATAGGCAATCACAGTGGACATGTTGTATACAGCAAAATCCCACATACAACAGGGAGATGAATTATCAGTTAATTTGTTTTTGGTGGTGGTACTTGAAAAGGGATAGTTAGCCAGGATAAATCATGCCATGGGAATCTGAAATGTCCACCTGAACTAGTAGAACTAGCAGACAATGCAGAACTCCTTCAGTACTGGACTGGAGTGTCAACCTCTATTATGTGATCAAGTTGGGCTGGAACCACAATCTTCTGACTCGGAAGCTGCCAACTGAGCCAAGGTGAACCTTCATTTAGCAAGCAGATTGCTTTCCTGGGTGCACCAGCCCATGTCTGTGGACCATATTATGAGCCAATGAATATTGTGCATCTGCAGTAGCCATATGATATTTTTATATGGATGATTCCAAAACACGCAACCGAAGGATGATACAATAGTGCCATCTTTCACATACTGATGCTACATGCTCTGCCTTTACAAACTTAGCAAGCTGCTCTGTTTGACATTGATGTCTCTTTACTCAAAGCACTTTGCATTTGGAAAATGCAAATGAAACAAATTATTAACAACCTGGGTCAGCTCAGTGCGATCCAACTTGGGTCAGATCATGTGTTCATTATTGCAATTAAAAAATAGAGCAGAGCTCTTCTTAATGGATGGGGTGTCATGGTGCTGAGAACCTTATATTGTCTGGCATGCCTGTGTTTAATTTATTACAAGATTTAATATGCTTCTTAAAAATTGGATCAAATTTTCAAAGGGACCTTGTGTGCGTGCATGCATACTCCATATGTATGCACTTACACAGTGTATACAGGCGGAACATTTCATACGTGTTAGCACATCCGCATAAGAAGCACAGGTGTGCTCATTCACCTTCTTCTTCTTCTTCTTAGGCAGTCCCTCGGAACCGAGGATGACTTGCTTCCACATTAAAAATTAGTTCTCAGGTGACTGATGAGTCCAATGCGGAACCTACAGTCTGTCACAGGTGGGACAGACGGTGGTTGAGGGGGTGGGTTGGTGGGGTGCTTGGGTTGACGTGCGCTCCTTCCGTTGTTTGCGGCAGGCTTCCGCTTGCTCCCGGCAAAGAGACGCGAGGTGTTCGGCGCCTTCCCGAATGCTTCTCCTCCACTTTGTGCAGTCTTGGGCCAGGGATTCCCAGGTGCCGGTGAGGATATTGCAGTTTTTCCAAGCTCATTCACACACAATTACAGGCAAACATGCAAGCATGGCTCCCCAGGGCTCAGTGGATTAAGAAAGCGAGTAGTTGAGTCGTACTACACTATAAAGATCCTACGTTTGAGCCTTGGCCTGTAATTAGCTATCTGGCCTATCTCAGGGCAGTGGTAGCAGCGTTGCAACTGATTTCAGGACTTCTGGGTTAGAGGGGGAAATCACCACCTCATGACCCCTATTGAAAGTGTGCAAATGAATGCTGGTGGAGAAAGGATTGGACTTGGCTGTGGTCCCCCATTCCCCCACCCCAGCTGCAGTCAAAAAGCCTGTCAAAGCTCACTGTACAGATTCTCACATGAACAATGGCTAGGCGCTGGAGAGCAATTGCCTCCAAAAAATTGTTTAGCCGAGGAACAAATGCCTTGAAGAGGCGAGAAAATTAGTGGAAAAGGAAGGAAAAACTGAAGTTTTTTTTAAAACTATACACCTCCCCCTCTATAAACACACACACACCACTTGCCATGTGGTGATAGCTTTTAACATACATTGTTTTCATGCACACATACTTAAAAATATGTACATAAACTCAGGCACACACAGATGTGCATCTGCCTGCAAATGTACTCGTGTACACTTGGCCACAGAGATGTGTGCAGTCTGTTTGGATGGCATACTACCTGCTGCATAATGCTTCAGAATTAGGAACTCTCCATCTGATATGCCCATGCAACTGGCACACAGATGTATGAACACTCTGTCCCCATGTGTGACATAACACCGGCCCTACGACAATGCTACTAACCTAGCTGCTGTCTCCGTCATAAACACATGCACAGATGCACACAGATGTGTGAACACGCTGCCTCTTGTCACACAAAGAGTGATTCATACCTGGAATAATCTACTGATTACATAAGATTACATAGCATATACAGCACAGAAACAGGCCTTCGGCCCAACCAGTCCATGATGACGTTTATGCTCCACACGAGCCTCCTTCCGTCTTTCCTCATCTAACTCTATCAGCATAACTCTCTATTCCCTTTTCCCTCATATGCTTGTCCAGCCTCCCCTTAAATGCACCTTTACTATTCACTTCAACCACTCCCTGTGGTGGCGAGTTCCACATTCTCACCACTCTTTGGGTAAAGAAGTTTCTTCTGAATTCCCTATTGGATTTCTTGGTGACTATCTTATATTGATGGCCTCTAGTTATGCTCTTCCCCACAAGTGGAAACATTCTCTCTGTATCCACTCTATCAAAACCTTTCATAATTTTAAAGACCTCTATTAGGTCACCCCTCAGCCTTCTTTTTTCAAGAGAAAAGAGACTCAGCCTGTTCATCCTTTCCTGATATATATACCCTCGCATTTCTGGTATTATCCTTGTAAATCTTCTCTGCACCCTCTCCAGTGTCTTTATATCCTTTTTATAATATGGTGACCAGAATTGTACGCAGTACTCCAAGTGTGATCTAACCAAGGTTTGATACAGGTTTGGCATAACTTCCCTACTTTTCAATTCTATCCCTCTAGAAATAAACCCTAGTGCTTGGTTTGCTTTTTTAATGGCCTTGCTAACCTGTGTCGCAACTTTTAGTGATTTGTGTATTTGTACTCCGAGATCCCTTTGTTCCTCTACCCCACCTAGACTCGCACCCTCCAAGTGATAAGTGACCTCCCTATTCTTCCTACCAAAATTACATTTATCTGTGTTAAACTTCATTTGCCATTTATATGCCCATTCTGCAATTTTATTAATGTCCTCCTGTAACTTGTTGCAGTCCTCCTCAGTATTGACTATCCCCCCCAATTTGGTGTCATCCACATATTTAGAAATTGTGGGGGAGTAATTCAGTTGTTAGCGCCACCCGTTAGCACCTTAAGAGGGCGATAAGTGAGGCGCGAAGTGGCTAGCGCCCAGGCGCGGCGAGACCTGCACCTCTCGTGAAATTGAGCGGAAATTTAGCAGCGGCGCAAAACTGCAACGCCCGCTCAGCTGCGCGCGCAGATCCTGACGTCATTTCATGGTGCAACGTCCTTGGGGCGCCCCGAACTGGAACTTCAGTGGCACCCCCCTCCTTTCCGCCTGGCGCTCCCAGCGACTGGTTGACTGGAACGGTTCCCAGTCGCTGTGGGGCTGGGGGGGCGCTATTTAAAGGGGGCTCTTCCTGGCTTCTTTGTGGTAACCATTTTTGGACCACTCCTTCTGTGAGAGAGAGAGATTTGCAGAGAGACAAAGGGAGAGAGCTTTCTGCATTGAGTCAGCGCTTCAGAGGTACTTCTGGCTTCGGCCCAGAACTTTGTAGTTGGTTTGATTTTTCAATGGCATAACCTTGAGTGGCCACATATTATGGGGTCTGCAATGGGTGGAAACGTTGGGTTTCTCCATTGCATTGAGAGGGCTCAGAGACGCCGAGAGAGAGTGCCAATCATGGCCAGACGGAGGAGGGCCAACAGGCGTCGGCACAGGAGGCCTTACCCTCCCAGGGTATTCCGCCAACAGTTCTCCTACCACAACATGTCTGAGGAGCAGCGTTTTCTGAGGCTTCGATTCAGCAGGGAGGTGGTCACTGAGCTCTGCCACCTGCTTCAGCCAGATCTGCAGCCTCAACTGAGGAGCAGGACACCTCTGTCAGTGGCGGTGAAGGTGACAGTGGCTCTCAACTTCTATGCCACTGGCTCCTTCCAATCCGCTACTGGGGACATTGCCAATGTCTCCCAGTTCGCGGTGCATTGCTGCATCCGCCAAGTCACGAATGCCCTCATTAAAAGGAGACGTCAGTACATTTCCTTCCCCATGACCCTGGACAAGCAGCAAGGGCGCACAATGGGATTTGCAAGACTAGCGGGCTTCCCCATGGTCCAGGGCGCCATTGACTGCACGCATGTGGCTTTGCGGGCACCGCAAGAGAATGCCGAGGATTATCGCAACCGGAAGGGGTTCCATTCGTTGAACGTCCAGTTGGTGTGTGACCACAGACAGCTGATACTAGCTGTCAATGCCCGCTTTCCAGGCAGCAGCCACGATGCCTTCATCCTGCACCAGACTTCTGTGGCAGACCTTTTCAAAGCCCCGGCTCACCCAGGAGGCTGGCTTCTTGGGGACAAGGGCTATCCGCTGTGCACCTGGCTGATGACCCCGCTCCGTGCGCCCAGCACCCCTGCTGAAGAACGATACAATGAGAGCCATCAGGCGACCAGGAACATCAAGCGACCAGGAACATCATTGAGCACACAATCGGTGTGCTAAAGCAACGGTTCCGCTGTCTGGACCATTCCGGGGGAACCCTTCAGTACTCACCATTTCGTTGTAGTGTGCTGCATGCTGCACAACCTGGCAATCCTCAGGACTCAGCCACTGCCACCAGACATTAGAGCACCAGCAGAGGAGGAGGAGGAGGAGGAGCACCAGGACGGGAGGGAGGCACCAAGTGCAAGGGCCGTCCGTTAGCAGCTTATTGCAAGTCGGTTCTAGGCCCCCTCTGAGGGAATGGCTTGTGCCATTGAAAGAACATGAATGGAACCGTTCCGCAACCCCTGAGCCGGTCAAGGCAACAAATAGTTCAAAGAGCAAACATGCACAATCTGAATAAAGACACTGTGAATTTAAGAAACTGTGTGCCCTTCCCGCATGACAAAATAATAGAGAGAAACCCCCAAAAAAGCAGTCAGACACATAACTGGCTCTCACAACCTGGAGACAATGAACAAAAGAGTGAACAAAGAATGACCATGATCCTCGGCCTTCACTAAAAAAATTAACAGCATTTTGCCACACCTCCTACTTTTTGCCCTTCGAGGGTGATCTGCTTCACTTGCGAGATTGGCGCCTTCCCACCCTGCAGCTCCTCCGCAATGGGACCCCAGTGGCTGCAGCAAGGCTGGGGGAAGGCTGCTTAGTGTCAGAAACTGAGTCGGCAGTTTCCCTTGAGGGACGGCCTGGACCAGCTCTGGGCCTGGAGGGCCCGGCTACTGACTGCTCCAACATAGAAACATAGAAACATAGAAGATAGGAGCAGGAGTAGGCCATTCGGCCCTTCGAGCCTGCTCCACCATTCAACGAGATCATGGCTGATCATCCAAACCCTAGCACCCGGTCCCTACAACGACAGCCATCCCACCCAAGCTCTATCCCCATAACACCGTAACCCCACGTATTTAATCCCCCCTAACACTAAGGGCCAATTTTTTTATCATGGCCAATCAACCTTACCCGCACATCTTTGGACTCTGCATGGGCGGCAGCAGTCTGTCCTATGGGTGGTGGCAGCTGCAGTGGAGAAGCGACAGTGTTGGCAGCAGGAATGCTGCCATCCTGACAGAGGACAGGCACTCCCTGGTCGGACGACACACTGGCACTCCCACGGGGCAACACTGCAGCATGCGGAGCAATCTGCTGAAGCACAGACTGCTGGCCTGCTGCGGCGCGGCGAGGGCCCCGGCGATTCGTGCCTGATCCAGCAAGGGTGGCAGCAGTCAGTGCTCGTGTGGCCTCAATCTGCGTCTGCATGAGACCAGCCACTGACTGCATTGCACCACTAAGCAGTTGCGTGGCAGCCGCCTGTGCTGCCTGTGCTGCACTGAACTCCTGCAGATTCCTTGCCAGTACTGCACCGAAGTCCTGCAGACTCCTTGCCTGTGCTGCACCGAAGTCCTGCAGACTCCTTGCCTGTCCTGCGCCGAAGTCCTGGACACTCCTTGCCGGTGACTCAATGGATTCGGGCATCCTTGCCACTGCAGCCATGAGCTCAGTGTGCTTGTGCTCCGCCTGGGTGCCCAATTCAGCGAGGAGCCGCACCTCTTCTGTGCTCACTGTAGCAGGACTGGAGGCCAGACTCTCCCTCCGGGGAGAAACCCGCCGAGCTTCCCTACGCCCCCCGTGTTGCTGCAGCCCGCTAGGCCCCAGAGCTTCACCCTCCTCAGACCCTTCCCCCCTGCTCCCCTCCAGGGAAGACGTGTCCCCATTCTGGCCATGGGCTGCCTCGGCTGAGGGTGGCACTGATGGTCTGGCTTCCTCTTCCTCCTCGCCTTCAGAATCACTCACAGTGGCAGCTTGAGGGCCCGCCTCCTCACCTGGCGAATCAGCATCTGAAAGCAGGGAAGTACAAGAGTTGCTTTAGCGTGAGGACAGGGCGGCAGCGAGGGAGGCATGAGTGCTGCAATGCACTGTATTGGTTTGATAGTGGCAAAGGATGCTGGTGTGAGGCGCAAGTGCAAGGAGAGTGGTCAAAAAGGTGATGACCTTATCATTGCTGTCCAGAACGGGGTCGGCATCTCCAGTGGCGACGGGGCCAATCATCCGGCCTGCCATAATGCGCTGGACTCGCTGCTCCAGATCACTGAGGTCTTGAAGGTGAGGCCAGCCTCCCCCGGTCCGTTGCTGCTGCCTCCTGTTATGGGCCAGCTTGCCCAGCAAGAGAAAGGACGGGCTCTGAGTACAGTGTGAAGCACTGATCTTGGCTGCACTTCCTCCCATGGTCGAATAGCCCTTACAGTGTGAAGCCCTGATCTTGGCTGCACTGCCTCCCATGGTCGAATAGCTCTTACACTGTGAAGCCCTGATCTTGGCTGCACTGCCTCCAATGGTCAAATAGCCCTTATAGCGTGAAGCCCTGATCTTGGCTGCACTGCCTCCCATGGTCAAATAGCCCTTGCAGTGTGAAGCCCTCATCTTGGCTGCACTGCCTCCCATGGTCGACTAGCCCTTACAGTGTGTAAAGTGCTGAATGTGCGTGTGAGTTTCATGAAAGTCCCATAGGTGTTGGATGAGGGCTGGGCATTGGGGCTTTCAGGACCCTTTGGCCATAAAGTGCACATGCAGGGATGAAGAGGATACTGAAAAGGGTACTCACCCTGACGACCCGAGTGAGTTCGTGGAACTTCTTCCTGCATCGCACAGGGGTCCTAGGCACCATGCTGCTGGAGGCCACTCTGTGGTCCACCTCCCTCCAAGCTTTGCGATAATCGGTGGGCAGCGGCCTCCTGCCGCTGTCCGGAAACAAGATAGATCGCCTGCACTCCACCGCGCCAACCAGAACCTGCAGGGTCCCCTCACTGAACCGCTGCGTTCGCTCCCTGGCCCTCTCCATGGTCCTAAGCGTTAGAATGTGGCAGCAGGTCTGTCCAGGCCGAGAATCAGGGCTCCGATGTGCAGGGTGTGGCTGCAATCCAAGATCGACCCTCCCCTTTAAGAGCTGACCGGCGCCAGCGTGTCTGCGTGCAATCGTTAACTGGCTGCACCTGCGCTGCGCCCGCCCTCGGTGGTAGCGCCTCGCTTCTCCGGCTTAGCGCCTTAGGACAGTCGTGCAGCACCTGTTTTAGCGCTCCAAGCACCTCCTGGGGCGAAGCAGGTCAATTTAGCTGTAGGTGGTGATAATTTGCGCCGGACGCTAAATTTCGCGCCCGCTCGAGTATAACGCCCCAAACGTGGCGATATTGAATTTCTCCCCTTGTGTTTTTGATTCCTAAGTTTAAATCGTTAATGTAAACAGCAGTGGTCCCAGCACTGATCCTTGTGGAACACCACTACCCACCTTCTGCCACTGTGAATATCTACCCTTTACTCCCACTCTCTGCTTTCTGTCTTGAAGCCAGCTAGCTATCCATTCTGCTACTTGTCCCCTGACTCCGCATTCTCTGACCTTGTTCATCAGTCTATTATGGGGTATCTTATCGAAGGCCTTCTGATTACTTTAGAATCATAGAATTATACAGCACAGAAGGAGGCCATTCGTGCCATCATGCCGGTGCTGGCTCTTTGAAAGAGCTATCTAATTTATCCCACTCCCCTCCGATAGCCCTGCAATATTTTTTCTTTTTCAGGTATATATCTAATTCCCTTCTGAAAGTTGCTATTGAATCTGCTTCCACCACCCTTTCTGGTAGTGCATTCCAGTTCATCATAACTCACTACGTAAAAAGAATCCACCTCATCTCTGTCCTCGTTCCTTTGCCAATTATCTTAAATCTGTGTCGTCTGGTTACTGACCCTTCTGCCATTGGAAAAAGTTTCTCCCCATCAACTCCTTGAAAACCCTTCCTAATTTTGAACACCTCTATTAAATGTTCCCTTAACCTTCTGTGCTCTAAAGAGAACAATCCCAGCTTCTCTATTCTTCCACATAACTGAAGTCCCTCAATCTTGCAACCATTCTGATAAATCTCCTCTGCACCCTCTCCAAGGCCTTGACACAATTGGACATAATACTCCAGCTGCGGCCTAACCAGTGATTTATAAAGATTTAGCATAGCTTCCTTGCCTTTGTACTCTATGGGCTCGAATTTCACAGGGCCGTGAAGGTGGGAATGGAGGCGTGTGGGGTGTTCAAATTGCAAAAGGTGGCGGGCGGGCCCAACCCCGCCTCCATCCCGCCTCCAAGCAATTTTCAAGAAATCGTGTTTACTGCTCCCGTCTTTGTCCCGCCTCCAAGAGGCGGGATAGGCCCTTAAGGCCCTTAACAAGCACTAAATTGCCTCTATTATCCCATTTTGAAAGGCCTTGGTGATTTTAACCCTTTTCCGACATGAAGCACGCCTGCTCTGAAACACGACGGTGAAACCTGGCGGGAACACAATTGGATTGCTGACTATTAGCTGCAGCTCCACCATTAAATAAGACATTTGATCAGCCATCATTTGTAGGTGACAGGACTTTGTTGTTTCAGGTCTGGGGGAACATTTAGAAGGCATAACCACAGCTGTGGATGTTTGGAGCCTGACACCCATCGCCAGTGTAACCTCCTGGGAAACCCTTCTCGCCACCTTCACTGAGCGCTTCCTCAACTGAGGCATATACCAAGTAATCCTAAGCCCTCAATGTGGAAGTCCTATTAGCGAAATGACACACGCCACAACTGCAGCAGTAGCCATCAGATTTCTTATTTACAGTAACCATCTGATGGCTTTTTAACATTAAGCATCAAATTTCACCCAAGTGACTACCTTTGTGACTATTTGTGCAGTATCTTTCCCTTACGCATGCTCTTACGTGGTGCTTCCCCTGTGGCTTCAGCAGATGTGGAGGCCCCTTGCTCACTTTCTTGCTGCTCCTGTCTCGACACCTTTGGCGGGCATCCTCTGGGGTTGCGAACCTGTGAGGGCTCACCAACAGTCTGCTGCTCCTGCGGCTGTGCAGAGGTTGAGACGCCGATCTCAGTTGGGTGTGGACTCTAGTGGGGCTCTGACTGAGGGCTCTGCAGTGGCATGGAAGTGTGAGCGCTTGGAGAGGAGCCCCCACTTCCTTGATGTCTGCCACCAACTTCCCTCTCATGGGTCAGGTCCCCCTCAGCGCTTGCAACTGGCTTGAGAGCACCTTGCTGTACATCAGGGGGGCCATGAGGACCTGTATCTGCACTGGCAGTCCTACTCAGAAGGACTTCCATGATGGTCTGGTTTCTCTGTTCAATAGATGACCATCGCTCCTCCAGAGATGTCATTCTATTCAGAACACTCACTATGTTTTCTGCACTCTGGCGACTTATCACCTCCATGGAGGTTGCCAACCTTTCCATGGTGATGCGTTCATGCGCCAATGACTCCACAAAGGCTCTGCTCATGTTCGCAATGGACTCCTCCATTTGCTCCACACTCGCAGTGACACTGGAGACAAAACCTGCCAGAGACTCCTGCATCTGTTCCTGGAGTTCCAGCACCGCTGACCTTGTGGATGGACCCAGAGGCAGAGGGTCGACATGCAGCTGAGCCGAGCCGGCAGAGTCCTGCGCCTCCGACGAAGACTCTCCACTGCTGTCCCTGTCTCCACAATCTGCTGATGCTCACTTGTGAGCTGTGATACACCAGGTGACAACACTACTCTATCTCGCGAAGGTCCCACCGAGGTGTGAGTGTCTGCGCTGGTGCTGGGTGTGCTGAATTCTGCTGATGCTGCGCCCTCAGAGGTTGCAGCTTCCTCTGGGGCATCTGGATGCTCATGCTCTTCCTCCTGGCTAGTGGGAACGGTTGCTGTTGATGTTCCTGTGGGGGAGTAAAGGAGAGTCAGAGATGTGATGCCAAGGTTACATGCACATTGCACATTGCAGATGATCATAAGTCCATCTGTTAGAGCTTCAGAATCATTATCAGCGACTCATGCAATGTCAATGAGAGAGATGGAAAACTATTCTGTCACCAGCTTGCTGTGATGCACCTGTCT
The DNA here is from genome assembly GCF_052327205.1 of Somniosus microcephalus. Taxonomy (NCBI): domain Eukaryota; kingdom Metazoa; phylum Chordata; class Chondrichthyes; order Squaliformes; family Somniosidae; genus Somniosus; species Somniosus microcephalus. The sequence continues at coordinate 234,750,944 of NC_140989.1, read as the reverse complement.
GTCCATCTCCCACTTGCGCATCATCCTCCACTCCCACGATCTCCAGGACCGCCTCCTCCCAGGGGGTGAGCTGGGCTACTGAGGGTGGCCCTCCTCCTGTCCTCGCTCTTTCCCTCTTATTGTGAGCTCTCTTTTCCTGCAATGAGGGAGACAAGTGGAGTTTATGTGAGAATGAAGGAGTGAGTGTAGAGAATCCATAGCATAGATGCTTAGAAGGAGGCAAAGATGGAGTGAGCTGCAAGACCAAGGGCCCTCCCTGTGTGTTGTAAGTTTTTTTTATAGCATCACAGTGATGGGGAGTGTGAGGGCTGCATAGTCAAATAGTTAGGTGAATGTGACCATAGAGAGAGAGGGAATGGGTAAGGGTGCATGGATGTCAGTATCAAGTGGGATGTAGAGGAAGAGATTGCTAAAGCTGAGTGCTGGTGAGGAGAGGCAATGGGGATCAGATTGAAGGTGTTGGGAAATTCATACTCACTTTTCCAGTGCGCAGAAGTCATGAAACCGCTTCCTGCACTGAAGCCAGGTTCTGCGGGTTACTGATAATGAGTTGACCTCCTCTGCCACCTGGATCCACACAGCCTTGGTCTGCTGGGGAGGCTTCTTCCTCCCTGAAGAAGGGAAAAGCACCTCTTTATGAGGCTCTTGCTCCCTCCACTAAAGTTTGCAGGGCAACGTTATCAAACCTGGGAGCAGACCTAGGTCTCTCGCTGGTCATTCTGCCTCCAGGTCCCTCTAACATGAAAGGCCAAAAGGTTGGCAGTCTGCAGAAGAAGCAAGGCTTGTTGCAGACCTTAAATGCAGCAGCAATGATGATGCCATCGGAGGTGAGTTTCAGACTGAAAAAGCTAATTGGGCCATGGGTTCCCACACGCTGGAACTCAATTGCCCACTTAAGAGTTAAAATTGCATCATTCTCCCACATCGCTTTAGAATTGGGTGGCTAACACGAAAAGCGGATTACACGACCCCAGCCCGCCCCAGTAACAAAATCAAGCCCTATGCCTCTATAAAGCCAAGCCCTATCAACTTGTCCTGCCAGCTTCAAAGATTTATGTGGTGGAGGCAAGAACTCTGGAGTTATTAAAGAAGGATGCTGTGATGATAAGGTTTCCATTGAAAGTTGAGCTAGATGCAGCAAAAGATTTGGATTTATCTTTGAATTATGTGTCTGTGTGAGTTTGAGAATGCCCTGGCCCCTCCCTCCTCCCAGTCACCCACTCTGTCTCTTGAAAGCCATCCTCGGTTCCGAGGGACTGCCTAAGAAGAAGACCCAAGCCAAGACGAGATTTCAAATCCCTCCATGGCCTCGTCCCGCCCTATCTCTGTAATCTCCTTCAGCCTCACAACCTTCCGAGATATCAGCGCTCCTCTAATTCTGCCCTCTTGAGCATCCCTGATTATAATCGCTCAAACATTGGTGGCCGTGCCTTCTGTTGCTTGGACCCTAAGCTCTGGATTTCCCTGCCTAAACCTCTCTGCCTCTCTACCCCTCTTTCCTCCTTTAAGATGCTCCTTAAAACCTACCTCTTTGACCAAGCTTTTGGTCACCTGCCCTAATTTCTCCTTATGTGGCTCGGTGTCAAATTTTTTGTCTTATAACATTCCTGTGAAGTGCCTTGGGATGTTTTACTGCATTAAAGGCACTATATAAATACAAGTTGTTGTTGTTGTCGAGATTGTTTCTGCAGCAATCCAAGTTTTTTAATTCTGTGTCTCGTTTCAATTGCCAGTGAAAGGTGAGAACCTTCGGTAAAGAATATAGATATATAGAGAGAAAGGGAGACAGTCATATAGAGAAAAGGAGAGAAAAACTGAGAAACAGTGGAGAACTAGAGTAAGCAAAATAATCACAGTCAGAGAAAGAAAGAGCAAGAGGGACACAAAGACAAAGACAGGGATTAGTAAAGAATGAGAGACAAACAGAAAGCTGCCAGTAGCTCTCTCATACTGTGTAAATGAAGTTGACCTCTCAAAAATCAGGCAGAATCTCTTTCACTTGGAGTGGCTTTGATATGGACTGAATTAATTCCCCTCTGTACCTCTGCCTTTATCTAGGACGTGAGTTAGCCTGTATTGAATTCCTGTCTGACAGATTTTTTATTAAATTGCGAAAACTAGGTGAAGGTGAGAGGCGCATTGTACAGGAAACCAAGTTGAAAAGAGGCGAACAGGTAAAATAAATAATCGTGGATAGTTGATGTTAAGCTTGAGTTCCAAATGACCACTTCCCTCAATCTTCTTTCTGCAAAGAACTGCACATGATTAAAGCTGGTTAGAGAAGTGGCAGGAAAACTGAAATTCAAAAAAACTGTTCACACTAGGATCACTCAAATCAATATGCTGCAGAACTAGTTTCAAACTGATTCCTGTAAATTAGTGTTTTATTCGGAGGTAAAATTAGAATTAAACAATTAGGTTAAAGGAAAATCAGTGGTGAATTTACTACAAATCTGAATTTACTGCTGAAGTCAACACAGGACTTCACTTGATCTTCACATGATAGCCTATAAACCTCCTCAAATGGAAATTATTACAAAGAAATCATTTCGTGAATGTGTTCACTGAGAGTGTTCAACTAAACATTGTATGAAAAATATTAACGCTTACCTTGCTGAATAAGTGTGAACTCGTGCACAGTGAGTGACTCTTTCCCTGCTGAACAAGTAGCAACTCTACCCAATTACTGAGCTAGCCTTACCTTGCTGAATAAGCAGAACCCCCACCTGTTACACTGTAATTAATCCTTAACCCTGAATAAACTGGAACTCTTTGCAATGAGTAGCCCATGCTTGTGACCAAACAAAAATTCAATTTTGTCCCGTAGTGAGTAACCCTTATCCTGCTGAAAAATAGGGATCCCGCACAGTAAATTATTTTCACCCTCCTGAACAAACAGTAATTCCCATAGTTATATGATAAACAGCGACTACTCATAATTGCACAATGAGTAACCCTTTAACCTCTAGATAATGAAGAACTTCATGCAGTTATATTGTGAGCAATCTTTAACCTGCCAAGTAAACAGCAATCCCACAACATAGAGAGGTCTTCTCCCAGGGAATATAAATCAAGTCCACAGTTTAATCCACATCAAAAAGCTCTTGTTTATTTGAAGTGTTTTCTTCTAAAGTCTAAAGTGAAAGTTTTTGGGAGATCCTTTAACTGTGTGCGAGTATGCACATCAGAAATGTCTTCTTTTCCGAGTCTGCAATTATTAATGTTTAAAGCTAATGATGATGATCGTCTGTGCTGAATTGAAATGCTGCACACTGAACAGTTAATTATTTTGCTTCTTCCGAAGCAAAATTCTGACAGTATGAAATTTTAAAAATATATAATTAACACTGGAAAAAAGATAATTTTTCCTCCAGTGATATGATTGTTTGTATTTATTATCAAGGTCAGGATAAATGGGGAGAGACTGCCACTCTTATCATTGAAGTAATATTTAATATTTAATGGAGAACTTTCAACATAATGCATAATTATTTTGTACAGTAATTAACTGAAGATCAGTGGAATGCCTTGAATTTATTCAGGAAAATATCAGAAGTGTATTGTTTCCTCCTCATTTGGACAACCCAATGCATCTCTTTCCAAAGAGAATAAGCCAGTATACACTGGAGCATTCACACTGAGACTCATGGTGAATTAAATCACAATTAGCTGAGAGATACACCCAATAAAATCTCATTTAATTTGAATTAAAGATGGATTAAAGCTTTCCCCTGTTTTGATGTATCATGTTTCAGGGGTTTTAATTGACTTCTAGGTTGCATTCAATCAGGAGATGCAAGCCAAACACTGATGCTGTTTTGTGGCGCTGTCTGATTCTGTCATCTCACTGCTTTCTTAATGCCATCCATACTGATCATACTAATTTATCCTCAGAAGTTTAAAAAATATATCAATAATTTACAGTACAACAACAGTAAAGAAAATTCTGTTGTAGAATTACTTAATTGCTTTTGTGTGTAATGCAAGATTGTCTTTTTTATTGAGAAACACTGGTTAGGCCCCAGCTGGAGTATTGCATCCAATTCTGGGCACCACCCTTTAGGAAGGAAGTCAAGGCCTTAGAGAGGGTGCAGAGGAGATTTACTAGAGTGGTACCAGGGATGAAAGAATTCAGTTATGTGGATAAACTACAGAAAGTGGGGTTATTCTCCTTCGAGCAGAGAAGGTTAAGGGCAGATTTGATAGTGGTGTTCAAAATCTTCAACGGCTTTGATGGAGTAAATAATGAGAAAATGTTTCCAGTGGCAGAAGGGTTGGCAACCAGAGGACACCAGAGATTTAAGGTATTTGGCAAAAGAACTAGAAACACATGAGAAAAAAAAATGACACAGCGAGTTGTTCTGATCTGGAGTGCACTGCCTGAAAGGGTGATGGAAGCAGATTCAATAATAAGCTTCAAAAGGGAATTGAATAAGTATTTGAAAAAGGAAACATTTGCTGGGCTATGGGGAAAGAGCAGGAGAGTGGAACTAATTGGACAGCTCTTTCAAAGAGCCGGCAGAGGCGCGATGGGCCAAATGGCCTCTTTCTGTGCTGTATGATTTTCTGAAACCTAAGTGAAACTGCAAGATCCATAGAAACAATGAAACATAGAAGATAGGAGCAGGAGTAGGCCATTCGGCCCCTCGAGCCTGCTCCGCCATTCAATGAGATCATGGCTGATCATCCAAATTCAGTACCCCGTTCCTGCCTTCTCCCCATATCCCTTGATCCCTTTAGCCTTAAGAAATATATCCAACTCTTTCTTGAATATATTTAATGAATTGGCCTCCACTGCCTTCTGTGGTAGAGAATTCCACAGGTTCACCACTCTCTGGGTGAAGAAATTCCTCCTCATCTCAGTCCTAAATGGCTTACCCCTTATCCTTAGACTATGACCCCTAATTCGGGACTCCCCGGCCATCGGGAACATCCTTCCTGCATCTAGTCTGTCCAGGCCTGACAGAATTTTATAGGTTTCGATGAGATCCCCTCTCAATCTTCTAAACTCCAGTGAGTACAAGCCCAATCAACCCAATCTCTCCTCGTACATCATTCCTGCCATCCCAGGTAATAGCCTGGTGAATCTTCGCTGCACTCCTTCCATGGCAAGAACATCCTTCCTCAGATAAGGCGACCAAAACTGCGCACAATACTCAAGGTGCGGTCTCACCAAGGCCCTGTACAACTGCAGCAAGACATCCTTGTTCCTGTACTCGAATCCTCTCTTGCTACGAAGGCCAACATACCATTTGCCTTCTTAACCGCCTGCTGCACCTGCATGCTTACCTTCAGCGACTGGTGCACAAGAATACCCAGGTCTCTTTGCACTTCCCCTTCTCCCAATTTAGTGCCATTCAAATAATAATCTGCCTTCCTGTTTTGGCCACCAAAGTGGATAACCTCACATTTATCCACATTATAGTGCATTTGCCATGTTTCTGCCCAATCACCCAACTTGTCCAAATCGTACTGGAGTTTCACAACATCCTCCTCACAGCATACCCTCCCACCCAGCTTTGTGTCGTCTGCAAATTTGGAGATACTGCATCCAATTCCCTCGTCCAGATCATTAATATATATTGTGAACAGCTGGAGTCCTAGGATCGATCCTTGCAGTACCCCACTAGTCACTGTCTGCCACTCGGAAAACGACCCGTGTATTCCAACTCTTTGCTTTCTATCTGCCAACCAGTTCTCTATCCAAGTCAATACTTTGCCCCCAATCCCATGTGCCTTAATTTTGCAAGCTAATCTCTTATGCAGGACCTTATCAAAAGCCTTCTGAAAGTCCAAATACACCACATCCACTGGTTCTCCCTTATCTATTTTACCAGTTACATCCTCAAAAAATTCCAGTAGATTAGTCAAGCACGATTTACCTTTTGTAAATCCATGTTGACTTTGTTCCATCCTGTCACTGTTTTCCAAGTGCTCTGCTATTACATCTTTTATAATGGACTCTAGCACCTTACTGCTAATTCCCCGCTTTTTCTCTACCACCTTTTTTGAATAGTGGGGTAACATTAGGATGTAGGACAACAACAAGGCTGTAAAGAGCAGCAGAGGTGACGAAACAAAGCAAGAACTAGCAGTTAGATGGCACCAAGCTCGGTTTCAAATACCTGCAGAATTTAGAAAGCAGAAAGGAGTGAGTGAAGGAAACAATTTCATAATTGTACGCCATGGGAAAGTATAAGAGTTGCTGTGATGAATTTCATAGAATCCTAGAATGGTTACAGCACAGAAGGAGGCCATTCGGTCCGTCGAACCTGTGCCAGCTCTCTGCAAGAGCACTTCAGCTAGTCCCACTCCCCCGCCCTTTCCCTGTAGCCCTGCAAATTTTTTTCCTTCAGGTATGACTCTATGACTGGGTACTTATCCAATTCCCTTTTGAAAGCCACGATTGAGTCTGCCTCCACCACCCTTTCAGGCAGTGCATTCCAAATCATAACCACTCGCTGCATAAAAAAGTTTTTCTTCATGCCCTGTAAAGTCTGTAGGTATTATGGCGAATTAATACACAGACTACAAGAGTAACTTTAACAGGACTTTACTATTCGAAGGTCAGGGCGAATCTGCCCAATAAATCCTGACACAGCACTTATATACCGGTGTGGTCACCGTAGGTATTACAGTATACAGCAGCCAAGATAAAGTAGTGCCACACCTAAAATAGTTCTCTTAAAGGTGGACGGTTACATACAATAGTTCTCTTAAAGGTAGAACAGTTACATACACTACTATCCTCCCTTTTTAGCTTACAACATACTTATTCCCCATTAACATAACATCATAACATATATACAACTTATGCAAAACAGTTCACAGATTCAGTCTCTCTGGAGGCTTCCTGACTCTGTCCGGATAACGCCTCGGTGGTGTAGTAGTTTTCGGCGGGGTAGTAGGTTCTTCTGGCAAGGTCGATTCGGCTTGAAGGACAGTGTCAGGTTCATCTGATTCCAGTATTACCAGATCGGAGGTAGGTGCTCTGGGTATCTCTGCTTCTTTGTGGATGACCCTATGATCTGGTCAACATGGCGCCTTATTATGCTGTCACCAATGTCCACGGTATACATCAGCGGCCCTAGCCTTTTCCCAATAGTTCCAGGCTGCCATTTCTCGGTACGGTAATCCCGGGCCAAAACTTGTTGACCTATCTGAAAGGATCTAGTTGGCTTTTCATTCATGCCCTGAAATTGCCAGTTCTCTACGTCCCTTCTGACGTTTGGCTTAATCAAATCCAGCCGGCATCTTAGTCTTCTATTGAAAAACATCATGGCGGGAGTTTGGTTTGTGACCGCATGTGTTGCATTCCTGTACGCCAACAAGAAGTTATCTACCTTATGTTGTAGGTTGATGTCTTCATTACCCATGGCCTTTATGGCCTTCTTGAAGGTCTGGACAAACCTTTCAGCTAATCCATTGGTGGCGGGATGGTATGGGGCTGACGTGTAGTGCTTGACCCCATTCCTTTTTAAGAACTTCCTGAATTCTTCGGACACAAATTGCGGTCCATTATCAGAACAGATCTGTTCCGGCAGCCCATTCCTGGCAAATATGGTCCTTAATACTGTGATGGTTTTTTCCGTGGTGGTGGAGGACATCTTTATTACCTCCGGCCACTTGGAGTGTGCATCCACCGCGATTAGAAACATTGAGTCCATAAATGGACCAGCAAAGTCGACGTGTACCCTTTGCCAAGGAGATGAGGGCCACTCCCATGGATGCAGAGGAGCTTGTGGTGGCGCGTATTGGACCTTCTGGCATCCTAGACAGCTCTTGGTTATTTCTTCGATGTCTCCATCAATACCTGGCCACCACACAAACGCTCTTGCTAGGTTCTTCATTTTCACTCCACCCAGATGCCCCTCGTGAAGCTTTAGCACCTTATGCTGAAGTTTGGGTGGAATCACCACTCTAGATCCACACATCAAGGTTCCTCGGCACACTGACAGCTGTTCTTTTCTTTGCGAAAATGCGGGCAGCGTTGGTTCGCCATGTGCTGGCCATCCCTCCACTGTTAAATCGTAGACTCGTGAGAGAGTCGGGTCATTTCTTGTTTCATTTTCGATCATCGAATTTGTTACTGGTAGACATTCCACTATGGATGAGTGGAACATCTCTACCGGGTCCACTGTAGCCACCTCTTCTACTACTGGCAACGGTAGGCACGATAACCCATCAGCATTTCCATGCTGTTTGGACCTTTTGTATTCGATGTCATATTGGTGTGCCCCAAGTAACACGGACCACCTCTGTAGCCTTTGTGCTGTCATAGTGGAAACGGCCTTGTTAGGGTTGAATATGGACACCAACGGCTGGTGGTCTGTCAGTAATGTGAACTTCTTGCCCTGCAGGTAATGATTGAATTTCTTTACTCCCCACACAAGGCTGAGGGCCTCCCTATCTATCTGAGCATAATTTCGCTCAGCAGAGGTCAATGATCGGGACGCAAATGCGACTGGCCTTTCCGAGCCATTTGGTATCTTGTGTGAAAGTACTGCTCCAATTCCATAAGGGGAAGCATCACAAGCTAGACGAAGAGGTAACGTTGGGTTGAAATGAGCCAACACTTCCTCAGAGGTAATCAACGCCTTGCTTCTGCGAAAGGCCTTCTTACAGTCCTCGCTCCACTTCCATGGTACTTCTTTCCGCAACAGAGCATTCAGCGGATGCAGCACCGTGGATAGATTTGGCAGAAACTTGTGGTAATAATTAATCAACCCCAGAAACGATCTCAACTGTGATACATTTTCCGGAGCGGGGGCCTTCACGACAGCTCCTATCTTGTCAGGTGACTTGTGCAGCCCCTCTTGGTCAATGACATGACCGCAGTACGAGATCCGTTTCTGGAAGAACTCACATTTCTGGCGATTAACTCGAAGGCCATATTCCTTCAACCTGGTGAGCACCAGTTTCAAATTTGTGAGGTGTTCCTCCTCGTCTTCTCCCATAATCAGGATATCGTCCAAGTAACACTGCGTGCTTGGAATACCCTGTAAGACCTGCTCCATGGCCCTCTGCCAAATTGCTGGAGCCGAAGCTACTCCAAAAACCAGTCTATTATAACGATACAAGCCTCTGTGCGTGTTGATTGTGAGATACTGGCGCGACTCTTCCTCGACTTCCATTTGTAAGTATGCTTGTGCCAGGTCTATCTTGGTGAAGTGTTTCCCGCCAGACAATGAAGCAAAGATATCCTCAATCCGCGGAAGCGGGTATTGTACCGTGTGAAGCACCGGATTAACTGTGATCTTGAAGTCTCCGCAGATGCGGACCTTTCCCGGTCCCCCTGGCTTGTTACTTGATGAAGACTTCATGACGGGAACAATGGGCGTGGCCCACTCACTCCAGTCCACCTTAGACAGTACCCCTGAACGTTCAAGCTCTTCCAGTTCTGCCTCCACAGCAGGTCGTATCGCGTAAGGTACCGATCTGGCTTTGAAAAATTTTGGGCTTGCATGTTCTGCAATCTTGATTTTTGCTTTAATTCCTCTGTGTGTTCCCAGTCCTTGCTGGAATACCTCTTTAGCTTCGTCCAATATTCTGGACAACCGTTCAGGTTTGACATCTTCCTTTCCGGAATCTACCGTCATTGTGTTTAGTGAATGCCAGTCTATCTTTATTTTCCTGATCCACTCCCGTCCCAGAAGTGGTGGACCTCCCTTGGGCAGCACATACATGTCCATCCCTTGGTGATCTTTGTCCTTGTATCTCACCTTGACTTTTATCTTTCCGATGGGGTATACTTTGTGCCCCGTGTATGTCTGCAATACTATCTCCGTATCCCGTAGGGGAATATGTTTGAATAACTTTTTGTAATCTTGCTTATTCATGACCGTCAACGCCGATCCGGTGTCCACTTCCATCTTCACTTGCACTTTTGCAATCTGTAGTGTGACCCAGATAGTTTGTCGGTCAGCTTCTTTACTCACATTGTGAATCCTCAGACTACCCAGTTCCTTGCTGTTGGAGTCTGAGTCCGAATTCTGTTCATCTGGACTCTTCCCAGTCACCTTATGTACCTTTCTGTACTTCTTCTGCGGTGACTTATTATTGCCGGTCTTCTTTCCTGACCGGCATACCTTAGCTATGTGACCAAGCTTGCCACATTTTCTACATTCCTGGTTTTTAAACCAGCATTGGTTCTGGTCGTGTGTTGTCTTCCCACAACGATAACGTTTCGTTGTACCCGAAGTCATTTGATCCACACTGAGTACCGCTGTCTTCCGCTGCATTTCCGCCGTGCCTCTCGCTGCGGCTTTGTGCGATGCTGCAATAAGGACAGCCTTATCAAGTGTAAGATCGTTCTCTTCGAGCAGTCGTTTTTGTGTTCCTTCCTTCGACATCCCGCACACGAACTTGTCTCTCAGTGCCTCTGTCAGATTTACCCCAAACTGACAGTATTTTGCTAGCCTACGCAGTTCAACCAGGTACTCCGCGTTGCTTTCCTCTTTTCGTTGCGTTCTCACGTAAAATTTAGATCATTCCGCTAACATCAGCGGTGCGGGTTTAAAATGATCCTTCAGGACAGCAACAATATTAGCGAAAGACTGATCCGCCGGTTTAGCTGGTGATAGAAGATGCTTCAATAACCCGTATGTCTTCGCACCCATTGAGTTTAGTAAGGTTAGAGCTTTGTCATAATTTGCTATCTTATTGACCTTACAATATATCTCGATGCGTTCTACATACGTGGCCCAATCTTCCACATCGGAATCGAAACCGTTGATGTTACTACGCTTAGGCATCTTCACACTCTTCCTGAGAAACAACAACGAAATATTTCTTTAACTTTTTTTTTTCAAAATGGCGGTTTCCCGCGCTTGTCTTCTTTCCCCACCCACTTTCAAAATGGCGGTTTCCCGCTTCTGTCTTCTTCCCCGCCTACTGGCGGCTTCCCGCGTTTCTTCCCCTGGCGGGAGGGGTAAGCTTTTCCCTCGGGCGACGACCGCTGGCTTTCGGGGTTCGCAGCCTGCGCGTCGGCTTCAGTGCGTTCCTTGTTCCCTTTTCTCGGCAGGGCAACCGGCGCTGGGTACAACCCATTGACGGCGATCAGTTTCAGCCGCTGGCTGGATCTCGCTCAGTCTCCCTCGCTCGGGCTCTGTCTCTCCCGCTCGCTCGGGCTCTGTCTCTCCCTCAGCGGCTTCCAATCGCGCCTCCCAGCCCTCTCGCAGTCCGGTGCTTTCCTCCCCGGCTGCGGCTGAGTTCTCCGCGATTTATTTATTTTTATATCTTCCCGCGCCTTACGATCCCGGTCGCAGCGCTTCGTGGCCTCGGTCGCTGCCCGGCCTTTTTCACTCCAATCGCGCCTCCCAGCCCTCTCGCAGTCCGGTGCTTTCCTCCCCGGCTGCGGCTGAGTTCACCACGGTTTATTTATTTTTATATCTTCCCGCGCCTTACGATCCCGGTCGCAGCGCCTCGTGGCCTCGGTAGCTGCCTGGCCTTTTTCGCCGGTCGCGGTCTAGCTGTCTCACGACGCCGTTGCGTCTCCCAGCCCGCTTGTACCGCGGCTTCCATGCTCCATGCTGCCCCAGCCTCAGCGCCTCTGGGCCCGACTTCTGTCCGGCTCCTTTCCCCCGACCGTGGTCGAGTTCACCGCCCTTATCTATTTTTTTTTTTATTTTCCCTTTACTCACAGTCACCGTGGCCAACTTGCTTCTCGTGCTGATCGGCTCACTCACCACCGTGGCAGAAGGGACAATCAGTGCCTGTTGCTGATGGAAGGCTTCGTGTCTGAATTCTTCCTTCTTCCTTGCTCTGCAGACTCGAGTTTTCTCTCAGCAGAACGACGAGGGCGGGTGCCTCTTCTCGACGCTCATTAACTGCTTCGGAAGTATTGTTGCCGCAGGGTAAGATCGAACTCATCGCCACTGTAAAGTCTGCAGGTATTATGGCGAATTAATACACAGACTACAAGAGTAACTTTAACAGGACTTTACTATTCGAAGGTCAGGGCGAATCTGCCCAATAAATCCTGACACAGCACTTATATACCGGTGTGGTCACCGTAGGTATTACAGTATACAGCAGCCAAGATAAAGTAGTGCCACACCTAAAATAGTTCTCTTAAAGGTGGACGGTTACATACAATAGTTCTCTTAAAGGTAGAACAGTTACATACACTACATGTCCCCTTTGGTTCTTTTGCCAATCACCTTAAATCTGTATCCTCTGGTTCTTGACCCTTCTGCCAATGGGAGCAATTTCTCTCTATCTACTCTGTCCAGACCCCTCATGATTTTGAACACCTCAATCAAATCTCCTCTCAACCTTCTCTGCTCCAAGGAGAACAACCCCAGCTTCTCTCATCTATCCACATGACTGAAGTCCCTCATCCCTGGAATCATTCTCGTAAATCTTTTCTTCACCCTCTCTAAGCCTTCACATCCTTCCTAAAGTGCAGAATAATTTGAGTTGATTTCAACACAGCGAGAACCCATGGTGAAGGAAGAGCATGTATATTTGTAACTTAGAGAAACCAAGAGAAAATATATCAAAAGGCCAATGACCATAGAAGTATTGATGAGCTGGAAAAGGATAAATGGATAATGTGAAATCTGGCCAAAAGAGTATTCCCTTAACAGTACAAACAGCTCAAATGTTTCAGTTAACAACAATGAGTACATTAGAGCAGGCTTTCAGCTTTCTTTCCACTTGACAGAACTGTTCATTTGTCAGGTTTCATTGAATGCATCTGCACTCAAATAGCCTGTTGACACTCACTGCCCTAACTCGTCGGGTGTTACCAAAGAGCAACAGCTATTCGTGGAGTCTTAACTCATTCTAAGACTTTGAAAGAGGCCAATTTTTTTCAGTTGAAGGAAAGAAATACTTGCATTTATCCAGCGTCGTTCACAACCTCAGGACTATCCAAAACACTGAACAGCCAATTAAGTGTTTTTGAAGTGTAGTCACTGTCATAATGTAGGAAATGTATCGGCAAATTTCCCACAAACAGCAATGAAATAAGTGATCAGATCATCTGTTTTAGGTGTGGTTTGAGGGATAACTGTTGGCCAGGATTCCGGGAGAACTCCCCTGCTCGTCTTTGAATACTGTTGCAAGATCTTTTACGTCCACCTGAGGGGGCAGATGGGGCCTCAGTTTAACATCTCATCTGAAAGATGGCACCTCCAACAGTGCAGTACTCCCTCAGCACTGCACTGGAGTGCCAGCCTAGATTATGTGCTCAAGTGTTTTTTTCAAGATCTTGATCCAAGATAAACATTTCTTCCTAAACTCGCCATGCATTTATCAAAATATACCATTGTGGTGTTAATTGTACTGTGGATTCAAAAGGTCTGTTTCGTGGATGGTCAGAAAGACTCTTAAATTGAAGAATCCCTTACTCTAATGTTATGTTCAATGGTAAGAGTAAAAATACATCATCATTATATAAATATAATATAAATATATAATGAAGTTGCATTTATATAATAGATCTTGTATAATAGATCTACACAATGCTACTATGTAGTTATACCTTCACAATGTATTCATAGACTTTATTTGATTAAACACCACTGTAATATTCCTATTGAATACAACTAAGTAATAAATGCATATAAAAGCAAAATACTGCGGATGCTGGAAATCCGAAATAAAAACTGTAGTGTATGTACCTTTAAGAGGAACTATGTTTTTGAAGCCCCTGTATACTGTAGTACCAGTAGTGACCACTCGGTATATAAGCCTGTGCAGCGTCTTGTGTAGTTAGTTCACCTCCAGACTTTGTTCAGTAAACACTTGTTAAATCAACTCCTGCATTCCGTGTCTCCATTAACACACGGATCTAACAGTGGTGACGAGTTAGAAACAAACTTACCTGCAATTCGGCAGCACCTCAAGGGGATCGATTCCTCAGACGAAGGTCGAAGCCAGAAGCAAGAAGAAAAAAGAAAATAAAACTGTGGTTTCACCAGCTAAACGGGCTGGTGGCAGGTAGTGCACTGATCCTTCCTGGGCTGCGGCGGGCTAGAGCTCGATCGGGTGGCTCTGCAACGGGGCCGGGCAGCGAGTCGGGAAGCAGAAGCAAACAGAGAGAGAGGGTGGAGCACTCAGGGCGCGGCCGGTGCTGCAAAGCAGGTCGGCGTTCGGACCGAGCAGAGGGAGGGGTAAGTCCCAGAGGGTCCGCTCCATGACGGGAACGGTTCTCCAAGTAACGGAGAAACTATTGAAGCGATATATTAAAAAAAAATAGAAATACCGCGAAAAGCTGCAGGTCGCAACGGGAACCGCGGAGAACAGCGTTGGCAGCAGCGGCAGCGGCGGGAAAGTGCGGGAGGCGCCATCTTAACTTGGCGGGGAAGAAAGAAAAGCACGGGAAGCGCCATTTTAGATTTTCAAGATGCCGAAGACTGGCAATATTACTGCTTTCGATAGTGATATAGAAGATTGGACCAAATATGTGGAAAGAGTGGAGGTATATTGCAAGGCAAATGAAGTAGCGGATGATAAAAAGGCATCAGTACTTCTAAATCTGATGGGCGCAAGGACATACGGGCTGTTACGAAACTTGATCACTCCAGCCAAACCGATGGACAAGAATTTTAAGGAGATTGTTGATACCTTACAGGAGCACTTAAACCCAACACCGCTGCTGATAGCGGAACGATTCAAATTCTTCAGGAGGAATCAGCACAAGAATGAAAATAACGCTGATTACCTCACCTAATTACGAAAGCTGTCAAAGCACTGCCAATTCGGGGCAGGACAGGCAGATTCTCTACGAGACAAATTCGTCTGCGGTCTCCTAAGCGAAGGAACACAGAAAAGACTACTTTCTGAGAAAGATTTGACACTGGACAAGGCTTTTAGTGTGGCTGTATCATACGAAGCAGCAGCAAGAGGAGCTGCAGAGATACAGCAAAAGCCACAGGACTTCGGCACCCATGAAATGACACGGGGTTTCGAGAGATGTTATCGCTGCCGCAGATCCACCCATGACCAGAAGGACTGCTGGTTCAAGGACAAAGCATGCAGGCAATGCGGAAAGATGGGACACATTGCACGTGTATGCAGATCTGGAAAGAAATCCGCTGACAGTAAAAAGGTCAATAAGGAAAAGTACAGAAAGGTACAAATGATGACGGACAGTAGCTCCGAAGACCAGAAGAGCGATAGCGACTCCGGAAACAAGAGACTAAGCTGTCTCAAATTACATAATGTAATTGCCAAAGAAGATTACCAGACCATTTGGGTTACCCTCATGATAGCGGGGTCCCCAGTCAAAATGGAGCTAGATACAGGATCAGCTCTGACCGTCATGAGTCGACGGGATTACGAGCGGCTATTTCCGCATATACCTTTGAAAGACACATCCATTATCTTGAAGACATATACGGGGCAGAAAGTATACCCCAGAGGGAAAATAAGGGTGCCTGTTGTATACAACGGCAAGGAAATACAGAAGTTGTATTTATACGTTCTGCAAGATGGTGGTCCACCGTTGTTGGGACGTGAATGGATCAGAAAGATACGTTTAGACTGGCACTCCATTCAGGCACTGACGGTGACCAGTAAGAAAAAAAACAATGATGATGTCATACCTGGACGATTAAAAGAAATCTTGGCTAACGCCAAAGAAGTGTTTCAACAGGAATTAGGAACCCTGAAAGGCGCCACCGCCTCAATAAAAGTGGAAGGTGCGGCAATTCCCAAGTTTTTTAAGGCAAGGCCGGTGCCATACGCAATTCGTCCAGCCGTCGAGGCAGAGCTGGAGAATTTGGAAAAAGCAGGCGTGTTATCCAAGGTAGATTGGAGCGAGTGGGCAACACCCATCGTCCCGGTCATGAAGAAAACGTTGAATAATGATAAATCTGAAGAACAGAGAAAAGTTCGCATCTGTGGGGACTTCAAGGTGACTGTAAACCCGGTTCTTCACACGGTACAGTATCCTCTTCCGAGGATAGAAGATATTTTCGCCTCACTATCCGGTGGGAAACGTTTCACCAAAATTGACTTAGCACAGGCATATCTACAGATGGAGGTTGAGGAAGCCTCTAAAAAGTATCTCACGATAAACACACACAAAGGCCTGTACCAGTACAATCGACTGGTTTTCGGAGTGGCATCAGCTCCGGCTATCTGGCAAAGAGCTATGGAGCAAGTCCTGCAAGGGATTCCGGGGACTCAATGCTACCTAGACGACATCCTTGTAACAGGAGAAAACGACAATGAGCACCTTGCCAACTTGGAGCAGGTGCTCATGAGGCTGAGAGAACGGGGCCTATGAGCAAATCGCCCCAAGTGCGAATTTTTCCAGAAACAAATACCATATTGTGGCCATGTCATTAACGAAGAAGGGTTGAATAAGTCACCTGAAAAAATTGAAGCGATCATAAAGGCCCCAGTGCCTGAAAATGTCTCACAATTAAGGTCGTTCCTGGGATTAGTAAATTACTATCATAAATTTTTACCAAACTTATCGACGGTTCTGCACCCTCTTAACGCACTGCTACAAACGGGAGTAGTTTGGAAATGGAGCGAAGACTGTAAACGTGCCTTCCATAAATGCAAAGGCTTGATCACGTCCAGGGAAGTGTTGGCTCATTACAACCCATCACTGCCAAACAGACTTGCGTGCGATGCATCCCCTTACGGCGTGGGTGCGGTATTATCGCATAGATTCCCTGATGGCTCGGAGCGGCCGATAGCTTTTGCGTCACGCTCATTGAACTCAGCTGAGCGTAACTATGCCCAGATCGACAGGGAGGCACTCAGCCTGGTGTGGGGGGTGAAGAAATTCAACCATTACCTACACGGACAAAAATTTACCTTGTTGACTGACCATCAACCCCTCGTCTCCATATTCAACCCTAAAAAGGGCGTTCCCATTATGACAGCGCAAAGGCTACAGAGGTGGTCCCTTTTCCTAGGGGCACACCAATATGACATAGAATACAAAGGAACAAAACAGCATGGGAATGCTGACGGGTTATCGCGCCTACCATTGCCAACGGTGGAAGAGGCGCCTACAGTGGACCCAGTGGAGATGTTCCACTCGACCATAGTGGAATGTCTACCGGTGACAAATTCTACCATTGAAAAGGAAACGCGAAATGACCCGACTCTCTCACGAGTCTACGATTTAACGGTGAAGGGATGGCCAGCACATGGTGAACCACTGTTGCCAGCATTCTCGCAAAGAAGAGAACAGCTGTCAGTGTGCCGAGGAACCTTGATGTGTGGATCCAGAGTGGTGATTCCACCCAAACTCAAGGATAGAGTGCTAAAGGAGCTTCACGAGGGGCAGCTGGGTGGAGTGAAAATGAAGAACTTAGCCAGAGCATTTGTGTAGTGGCCAGGTATCGATGGAGACATCGAAGAAATGACCAAGAGCTGTCTAGGATGTCAGAAGATCCAAAACGCCCCACCACAAGCCCCTCTACATCCATGGGAGTGGCCCTCATCTCCATGGCAAAGGGTACATATCGACTTTGCTGGTCCATTTATGGACTCAATGTTCTTAATCGCGGTGGATGCACACTCCAAGTGGCCGGAGGTAATAAAGATGTCCTCCACCACCACGGAAAAAAGCATCACAGTATTAAGGACCATATTCGCCAGGAATGGGCTGCCTGAACAGATCTGTTCTGATAATGGACCGCAATTTGTATCCGAAGAATTCAGGAAGTTCTTAAAAAACAATGGGGTTAAGCACTACATGTCCGCCCCATACCATCCCGCCACCAATGGATTGGCTGAAAGGTTTGTCCAGACCTTCAAGAAGGCCATAAAGGCCATGGGTAATGAAGACATAAATCTACAACATAAGGTAGATAACTTCTTGTTTGCGTACAGGAATGCAACACATGTGGTTACAAACCAAACCCCCGCCATGATGTTTTTCAATAGAAGCCTAAGATGCCGGCTGGATTTGGTCAAGCCAAACGTCAGAAGGGACGTAGAGAACCGGCAATTTCAAAGCATGAATGAAAGGCCAACTAGAACCTTCCAGATAGGTCAACCAGTTTTGGCCCGGGACTACCGTACCGAGAAATGGCAGCCTGGAACTATTTGCACATGACTAGGACCGCTGATGTATACCGTAGACATTGGAGAAAGCATAATAAGGCGCCATGCTGACCAGATCATAGAGTCATCCGAAAAAGGACAACCTACACCACAACTCTATACGCCTAGTGATGAAGCAGAGATACCCATAGTATCTACCTCCGATCCGGTGATACTGGAACCAGATGAACCCGACACTGGCATTGAAGCCGAATCGACCTTGCCAAAAGAACATACTACACCACCGAGGCGTTATCAGGACCGAGTCAGGAAGCCTCCAGAGAGACTGAATTTGTAGTTGATTAACTTCAGCAAATGTGTATATTATTGTTCTTGTAAAAATGTTATTTAAAGATTACTTAAAATGTTATGTACTATTTATCTAAAAGGGGAGGAATTGTAGTGTATGTACCTTTAAGAGGAACTATGTTTTTGAAGCCCCTGTATACTGTAGTACCAGTAGTGACCACTCGGTATATAAGCCTGTGTAGCGTCTTGTGTAGTTAGTTCACCTCCAGACTTTGTTCAGTAAACACTTGTTAAATCAACTCCTGCATTCTGTGTCTCCATTAACACACGGATCTAACAAAAACATGCAGGTCAGACAGCAGCTGTGGAGAGAGGAACAGTTAATGTTTCAGGTCGATGACCTTTTGTCAGAACTGGAAAAAGTTAGAGATGTAACAGAAGTTAAGCAGGGACAGGGAAAGAGGGGAGGGGAGGAAAGAACAAAAGGGAAGGTCTGTGATAGGGTGGAAGGCCAGATAGATTAAATGACAAAAGGGATGGTGATGCAAGGCAAAAGGAGATGGTAATGGGACAAGTAAAGAATCAAAAGATGGGTCTAGAGGAGGTGTAAATGGGAATAGCAGAATCATCAACAGCTGCCGTCCGACAAAAGGGGGCAGAGGTTATGATCTGAAATTCATATGGTGTGTCTGCATATCAAAACTATATAAGATACCCATGTAACACACCTATAAAATATTCTAATGTAATATACTAAATATATATATGTTGCTGTTGTAAGTTATGAAACTTTTTTCACACTTTAATAGATTAATGCCTTGCAGTAATCCCTAGGAGTTAACCATCTGCTGTATGACGGACTTTTATCAAATTACAATTTAAACCTATAACTGCCAGCAGGTTCAAGGAAATGGTGTGTAATGAAAATGAAGCTTCTCCGTGCTTCAAATTATTATTATTATTTATTTTACCTATCCCTAGTTGCCCTGAGAAGGTGGCAGTGAGTGTCCTTCTTGGATCATGACAGTCCTTCTGATGAAGGTGGGTCCACAATGATGCTAGTTAGGGAATTCCAGGATTTTGACCCAGTGACAGTGAAGAAATAGCAATCAGGATGATGTATGATTTGGGGGCGATTTGGAAGTGATGGTGTTCCCATGACATTGCTACTCTTGCCCTTTCTTGTGGTACAGGTCATGAGGCTGAGAGGTGCTGTCAAAGTAAACTTGATGAGTTGCTGCTGTGCATCTTGTAGAGGCTGCTTGCTGCATTCAAAGTGTGCCATTGGTGGAGGGGTAGATATTGAATCCATAGGCAGGGGTATCAATCAAGGAGATTGCTGTGTCCTGGATGTTATTGAGCTTCTTGAGTGTTGTTACGGCCATTTAGCGAGTGGTGAGTATTTATTCACATTGAGCCTTGTAGATGGTGAGATATTGCATGTTTTTTAAAGTATTGTATGTTTTTAAAAATTTTATAACTGTAAAAAATAATAATATATAATACCACAATGCTTAAGTTTCAATTCAATGTGTAGGAGCCATGGGGCCTACCAATGGGATCCACCTTTGACAATAAGTATAATTAATGATTGTTGGGCAAGAGCCTAATTGTCAGTTTTCAGCTTATACTATGACCCTTAAAACAGAGCTGGTGACCTGAAGAGACTTATCATCACCAGATGAGGTGTTGCAGATCTCTGTCTCTATTGGCAACGAGTTGGGACTTTCTGAAGATGATACAGCGCAGGGTAGAAAACACTGCACACAGTCCCTGCAGTATCTTGCCTTCTTTTATATTCTAAGATGCGATACTTAGTTTGTTCATCTTGAAATTATGAATGGCTAAGTGAACCCTACTGGCATTTGAACTGAGCCTCTCTGGCATCCAGTCCACAGTTGAGCCAACTGAGCTGCTTTGTGACAGTAACAAAGCCCAGTAAATACAAGCTGCAGTTATATTTCTACACATTTCAAAAATCAACACTTCAAAAAATAATTTTAGGTTAAATTAAAAACAAAGCAAATATAATCTATGGTACAAGAAAAGCAGATAGATAAAACAAACCTGTACATGCAACAGTAGTGCCCTGCTTACTCAAGAAATTATGCAACAGAATTTTTTTACTGATGCTGAAACCAGTCATGGTTCAGACCATGGTCTGCACTTCAGTTATTCAGTGAACATTGTCATTTACTGAATGTATTGAGGTGTGAGGACTTTGAATCTCTAGATCTGCATCAGTCAATTTTTGATTGTGCTGGTTGAGGGATAAATGTTGGCCAGAACACTCAAACTCCCCCCGCTCCTCTTTAAATAGTGCCGTGGGATCTTTGTCCACCTGAACTGGCAGTCTCGGTTTAACGCCTGATCCGAAAGAAGCAGGTCCAATAATGCAGCACTCCCGCAGCGCTGCACTGAAGCGTCAGCCTAGATTTTGTTCTCAACTCTCTTGAGTGGGACTTGAATCCATGACCTCCGGACTCAGAGGTGTGAGTGCTACCACTGAGCCAAGATAACACCGGTGGGAGAAGAAGAGCATAACTTCAGAAAACTGGGAAGGAGAGCAACACTACATTGAGGAAGAGAATGGGAGAGGAGAAACACAACTTCCAGAAATTGGGTCAGAGAGGCACAATTTTGAGGAATTAGGTGGAACAGGAGCAGCACAACTTCTTGGAATCAGGCAGCCGGGAAGAGGCACAACTTTGAACAGTCAGATGGAGGGTTAGGATGAGGGTTAGGTTTGGCTCAGCAGGTTATTTTCCATACCTTGGCAGGTCCGGTGTGGCCGGTGTCTGCGGCGGGTCTCGACCCTGCTGCTGGCTCCATCCCACTGTACAGAATGAACTTACCTTAATGGGGCCTATTAAGCCTGCCCAGCGCGTTACCCGGCCCAATTAGATGGAGCGGGTCTGGCGTTTTAAGCCGGGATCCTTAAAGGGACCATGGCCACATTACATTTGAAGTTCAATCTAACATAGTGGGTGTTGAATCTTTACTGTACAATCATATAATAAAAGTTGTAAATGAGTGACAAAGAAATATTTAAATAAAATCATTAAGTAACGTGACTCCATCTATAAATACGATCAAGAACATAATTTAAAAAGTACATTAATTGAGAAGTTATTGGTGCTTTAGTTACAAATCTATAGACTTTTGTATCAGTAACTGGTACAAATAAAAGATGTGTGTGTATAGGTAATACATCAAATTAAGCAGATTTTAAATGTAATTGTAAAGGGGTGGATTTCCAATCTTATGCAAGTTCAGCGGAACAGCTGCGGAATGCCTGACAAACAGAGTAAGTGGTGCTTACAATGTGTTTCTGGGATTTCTGCAGCTCGCCCATTGAAGTTAACAATGGACAAGTGAGAGAACCTCTGCAGAAATTCACCCTAAAGTCTCAGACTGAAAAAATTAAATGAGTCATATTCAGGGACTGAAAGCAAGTTGAATTAGTGGAATGAGTGATGAGAATGAAATTGTTACGGTTGATGACTTGATTTAATGTGTAACTGGACAATCACAGTATACTGTGAGAAAAATCTGACCAGAAACAACACAAAAATGTATTTAAATGGTATATGTCATTTTTTATAGTTCAGATCAATTCACTGCAATTACTGTTTAGTTGGAAGGCAACAGCCGAGCATGTCCAGTGAAAAACTAACATTTACCAGTAGCTTTTCAAGTAGTACAGGATCTCCATCAATCTGTGAGCTGATGTAATCAACATATTTTTATTTTGGTTTGTTTTCCATGCTGTCAAGTAATCAGCTGGAGCAATGGCCACGGAACTCACGCCTCAGGTTGACAGATATGGGGGGCGATTTTGCCAGCCCTGGGGAGACGGGTTTGGAGGCGGGACTGCTGGGAAAATGGCAGAATCTGGGGCGGGTACCCATCCCGCCCCCAACCCGCCTCTGTGCCTTCTTCCCAGGAGGCGGGTAGCTGACCCGCGCAGGGTCCCGTCTCCTGGAGGCGGGAAGGGGATTACAGCCACTTAACTGCCTGTTAACAAGCAGTTAAGCGGATTATCCCCATTTTCCCAGCAGAGGCGCGGGCTTCCTGACACCGGGAAACCCCGCTAGGGTCACCGATGTGAGCAGTGGGTCTGCAGGGGTCGGAGGGGTCGAAAAGTGCACTGTAGAGGTGAGTGATGGGTGCAAGTGTGGAGTGGTAAGTATGAAAGGTGGGTGTAAAGTGATAGAAAATGTTTACTTACCTTTGTTTCTTCCTGAAGGATTCAACAGTTGGGGAACCGGAGACTCCGGCATCTCACCGGCAGAGATGACAGAATGGCTGCTGCATTCTCCGATGCAACAACCATCTGCTTTCTGCTCACAAAAGAGGTTTGGTGAGTCTTGAATACAAGGACTCATCAAACAACAGAAATTGCCAGTGTTTGACAGCTTCATAGAGCTGTGAAACGATGACAATTCATCTGTCAAAAATTTTTGACAGATGAAACATCATACGCTGACGTTCTCTGTAACCGGCTTCCCCTTAATTGGCCTGCTAAGCCCGCTGGGTGGGCTTAACAAGGTCAATCAAGAGACAATAGCATGGGTTGGCCACAAGTCAATGGAGGCGGGACTGAAACCCCGACAAACAGCAGTCCCACCTCCAACGCACCCCCATTGGCAAAATCACCCCCATGGTTCCCGAGCTGTGTGAATCCTGTGGCCATGCAGGGAAATTTAAAAAGTAGGGGAAAAGTGTACCTCATAGTGATTTCAATTGGGTCCTCCGCTGCTGCAGGTTGGTTCAGCTCCACGCTGACAGATGCGCCTGTGGGAAAGGCGTGTGGGAGCAAGTTGACAACGGCCAAAAATAACAACTTTCCCACCCGACCCGCTACCGATCGCGCCCGCTACTACCACAGAAAATTCAGCCCATAATGTCAGGTTCCACATGTACGCGTTACCTCACCACCAGCTCTCTCGACCCCTCCACTGCCTCTGTTGTCAATCTGGATGTCTGACATCCAGTCCTGGATAAGTCGCAATTTCCTCCAATTCAACATTGGGAAGAAAAAAACGATTGTCTTTAGCCCCTGCCACAAACTCCATTCCCTCTTCACCAATTCCACCCCTTTCCCTGGCCATGGTCTCACACTGAAACAGGCTGTTTGCAGCCTTGCGTCCTATTTGACCCTAAGCTGAGTTTCTGACCCCATATCCTCTCTATCACAAAGACCGCTTACTTCCACCTCCGTAATATCACCTGTGTCCACCCCTGCCTCAGTTCATCTGCTGCTGAAACCCTCTTCCATCTTTTCGTTACCTCCAGACTCGATTATTCCAATGCTCTCCTGGCCGGCCTCCCAGCTTCCACCCTCCATAAACAGAAGCTAATCCATGACCCTTGTGCTCGCTGACCTACCAAAGTAATTCTCATCCTTGTGTTCATATCCCTCCATGGCCTCACCCCTCCCTATCTCTGTAACCTCTCCCAGCTCTACAACCCACCAAGAACTCTGTGTTCCTCTAAGCGACCTCTTGTGCTTCACCGACTCCCTTTGCCCCACCATTCAATAATTCAATAATTTCTCCCCGTTTCAAGTATGAATGCAATGCTCGGCCATATTCTAAGAAGATGATATTCTGCTCTTTTAACTCAGTGTGTTGAAGGTCACGTTGTTTGCTCAGTATCATGCAATTCTCAAAAGATAGGCATCAATTAATGTAGCATTTAACAACTGTAGCTGGAGCCACATGAAGTCTATGCTCAATCAATTACGAAAAAAAAACATGGTTCCCTCTTTCCTTATAAATCTACTGCTCTGTTTTCAGCCAACCTGTCTGGCTCATGCAGAAACAGACAAGACAATCGGGTCATATGTTTCTCACACACAACAATGATCTTACCACATAAATTATATTATTCATCATGGTTAATGGACCACAGATTCTTATTAATTTTACATTCTTTCCATTTACACGTGGGGAACTTAATTCATTGCTGAGCAAAGGAACAATAACACAATTAGCCCAGCCTTTGCTGTCCATTGCTTTCCAAACTGACAGGATTATGATTTTTTTGTTACGTTTTATTTCTTTTCTTCAACTCAAGATGAGCGTGATTAATTAAGACAAATAGATTTAGTTGTGTTGTCAGGAAATAGTATTGCTGGATCAGGTTTATTTTCTCCTCCAAGTGTCCTCTAGGCAACAGGTGAAATGGGTTCTGTTTTGACATGGGGATGTGTGGCACTGGGTGCCACAGTAGCTTTAGAGGTACAATGTTAAACTTCCAGCGCTGGGCTTGTGGCATTTGGACATCCAATCACGGGTCTACAGACAACTTTCCCAACCATCAGAGAAGGTCCAGCCAGAAAATACAGTTGCTGATAGTGACTTTACAACCAACTGCATAGTTATTTGACTCTGTTGAAAGTACTATGGATTCACCCCACGAAATAAATGGAACGGTTTCCACAGCCCTTAGGGTTCTGGGATAACACAGAAACACTTTTGGTTAAAGTAATTCTGTCACCTGAACAAAACAGTTGCTGGCCTGATAACTGCAGCATGAGGATAGCAGTGCAACCCTCTACCTCAAACTGACAGGACCAGATAACCAGAAAAATCTACAACTAAGAGTGAGGCCAGACTTTTATAATGCTCGTGGTGAAGCACAAATAAATTAAAAGTACTGCTTAAATGTCTCAGAAAAATAAAGCCTCAGCCTTGGGGCGGGGGTGGGGGTGGGGTGGGAATTGTAGTTCTAACCAGACGACATGCCAGTGGTCCATCGTGGCCTGATGGTTAATGTCCCCTTTATATTACAAGATTGCTTCAAAGGGCACTTTCACACTGGTGCTTGTTTAATATGGATCACGGAAATTGGTGCCTGTGTACCAGGTCCCGGAGTTTATACTGCTAAATCTATTCTTTATCCTGGTATCGGAATCTGTGACCCAATTTTTCGGGAGTTACTTGAATTTGCTGGGCTCCTCAGTTTCACGATCTTCAGCCTGGAATTTTAAAGCCACGGCACACAATCCTATTTGTTAAACTCCAATTTTGTTTTGTTCAGATAAATAAATGAGAAGTGCATTCCAGCCTGAGGGTACGTTGGAGAGAGCTGGGAAGCCTGCTCTGCTCATTTGAGATCATTGTTTGGTCACTTTCTTTAAATGTTGATCTTGAGCAAATTAGCCAAGTTGCAGCAGCCAGTGATTAAATGTTCACTGGATTTGCAGCCATCTGGTGCCCCTGCAGACACAGAGTTAGTTGATGGTTAAATAATCATTTTAAATCTGTGCATGGGATGTTGACTGAACATGATTTAGGGCCTGTTACAAAGCAATGACATTTATTTATTTTTTTCCCAACTTTCTCCCCTCCCGTCTCTCCTCATGGGAGTGTATGGCCCCTGCCCCTGGCAATCCCCCAGTGCGCATTCTTAATGAGGGAACATCAACAGTGTTGGCAGGGTATCTTCTGATCGCTATCTATTAATGGCATTTATCACCAACCGTTAACAGAGAGCACTGGTTCCTAAGTACAATGTTCCACTAACCCTGTGTGTACCAGGCAAGGGATTTCAACACAGTAAACTGATGTAAACATGATACACATTTATAATTGTATTGTGGGATGCTGTGATTAAATATTTCAACGTTAACAATCTTTTTTAGCTTGATAATAAGCACATGCTTAGCATCTAACGTCTGACTTGTACATGTTAATTTTCAAACTTTATTGACAGTAATGTAGGCTGGCTATGGTTTTATGGGCACTCAGAACCCTCTACGACTTCACATAAACTGGCGTGCGAGCTCCAACAATTAGTGTTAGCAGACTGGCGGTCCATCAAGGCCATTACAGCTGGTCCTGTCTTTGCTATTTACAGGCAAATAATTTCCAGCAAAGGTCTACGGATAGCAATTAGGTGCAGCAACTCTGGCTGCTGTCCCTTCCATGCCCCTGGGATACTGAGGCAAATGTAGCACCACTTCCTGCTGTCCAGGTTGAGATCAAATCAACTTAGTAAACACCACAGATGGAACCTGAAGGTTCCTGATCTACCATAAGCCACATCAGTGTATTAGGACATCAAGATTCCAGCAGGAAAACGTTTGATTAACCGTAGCATTGTAAATATTGTATGTTAGGTCCAATTTAGTTTATCATCATTTTGTTCTTTGGGTTTGTACAGATTTAGTTGGAGCTTTTCAATTAGAATTCGAATGTACATCTGCTTCCAAGTTAAGTAGAGCAATTTTGCTGGAGAATAATGTTTTTACAGTACACCATGTTGTATTTCCATCTAAAAACAAGTGCATTTGAATACATTTATGGATAACATACACAGCTGAGGTCAGGCACTTCACATTCAACAATTAGATGAGGGCAAGTCCATTTCCAGTTTTGGTCAATTAAAAAAAATGTATGATACTGTGAGTAACGGCATCTCTAGTCCTTACATGCTTGATCCCTCCTTCTCCAATCCTTTGTTGAAATAACCCTTTTTGGTAAAAGCTTTTGCTCCACTCTGTTCTCCCATTTAGTAGCACGTGGAGAATTACATATATAAGTGTGCATTCAATGGGGGTGAAATTCTAATTCAACAGTAGCTTGTAACAGGCGATAGCGAATTGGCGGTCCATTTTACGAACTGCCCAATTTTCTTTTCCATTGACTTAATTGGAAAAGTAAATCATGCAGCATGTAAAACAGGCTGCCGATTTGTGACTGCCCATTTCGCCCTACAGCCAAAGTCAAATATCACCCCTATAACTGCAGCCCACAGCACACCGGAGCATCACTGGGAGGCACTGCAATGCTCCCCATGATATCTAAACCACCACTTGACTTAGCATCCCACATTGTTTCCCCTCATCTATGATGTGCACACATGGGACCAAAACTTATTCTCTATGTTTCACCAATTACCTCAATCTATAATTAATGTAGCTTCATTCTTGGTAAAACTGAATGGGTGAAAAATTTGACTCCATTGCGCCCGATTTTTCGACATGATGGTTGCCATTTTGTGACAAAAATGGCATTCGCGCCACACGTGCACATTTACCGTGCGTGCCGCATCAGATGCCACCTTGGTGAGGGCATTAGTGTCAGCCCTGGGAGCGTGAACCAGAAGGATGTAGAGTCGGCAGATTGTGATGTCAGTCAGCATGCACAGCTGATTTGATGCCAGCGCTGCCATTTTCATCCTCAAAGCTGGTGCTAACACCCTGTGTTAACCTCACACAACTAAACATGCGTTCAGCAGCAGCAAGGACCCCCCACCAGCTTTAAAGGGATCAGCAACCACTCTAATGTTTGTTGCTGGTTAATTTCTACTGGCTCTGTGTAAGTTTGTGGAAGTGTTTGGAGCTTTCTAGAGTTGTTTAAAGTTGGTGAGGTGACTGGGAGTGGTGCTGCAAGAAGGCCTTGCTTCTGACTTCAAGGGTTCTGGTCAG
Organism: Somniosus microcephalus; assembly: GCF_052327205.1. Lineage (NCBI taxonomy): Eukaryota > Metazoa > Chordata > Chondrichthyes > Squaliformes > Somniosidae > Somniosus > Somniosus microcephalus. The sequence continues at coordinate 234,723,235 of NC_140989.1, read as the reverse complement.
ACCACTTGCTCCCAGTAATGGGTGCTCTAGTTGTCAACCCTCTGGCCTAAAGAATGACAGGGAGATGGAGCAGAGGTAGCAAAGAAGAGGACACATAGAAGATAGGAGATAGGAGCAGGAGTAGGCCATTCGGCCCCTCGAGCCCGCTCCACCATTTAATGAGATCATGGCTGATCATCCAAATTCAGTACCCGGTCCCTGCTTTCTCCCCATATCCCTTCATCTCTTTAGCCTCAAGAAATCTATCCAACTCCTTCTTGAATATATTTAATGAATTGGCCTCAACTGCCCTGTGTGGTAGAGAATTACACAGGTTCACCACTCTCTGGGTGAAGAAATTCCTCCTCATCTCAGTCCTAAATGGCTTACCCCTTATCCTTAGACTGTGACCCCTGGTTCTGGACTCCAGCGCCATCGGGAACATCCTTCCTGCATCTAGTCTGTCTAGTTATGTTAGAATTTTCTAAGTTTCAATGAGATCCCCTCTCATTCTTCTAAACTCTAGCGAATATAAGCCTAATCGACCCAATCTCTCTTCATACGTCATTCCTGCCATCCCAGGTATCAGTCTGGTGAATCTTCGCTGCACTCTCTCCATGTCAAGAACATCCTTCCTCAGATAAGGCGACCAAAATTGCACACAATACTCAAGGTGTCTTCTCACCAAGGCCCTGTACAACTGCAGCAAGACATCCTTGCTCCTGTACTCGAATCCTCTCGCTATGAAGGCCAACATACCATTTGCCTTCTTAACCGCCTGCTACACCTGCATGCTTACCTTCAGTGACTAGTGCACAAGGGCACCCAGGTCTCGTTGCACTTCCCCTTTTCCCAATCTATTGCCATTCAGATAATAATCTGTCTTCCTGTTTTTGCCACCGAAGTGGATAACCTTGCCTTTATCCACATTAAACTGAATTTGCCATGCATCTGCCCAATCACCCAACCTGTCCAAATCATACTGGAGTTTCTCTGCATCCTCCTCAAAGCACACACGCCCACCCAGCTTTGTGTCATCTGCAAACTTGGAGATATTACATCTAGTTCCCTCATCTAGATCATTTATATATATTGTGAATAGCTGAGGTCCTAGCACCGATCCCTGCAGTACCCCACTAGTCACTGCCTGCCACTTGGAAAAAGACCCATTTATTCCAACTCTTTGCTTCCTGTCTGCCAACCAGTTCTCTATCCAAGACAGTAACTTACCCCCAATCCCATGTGCTTTAACTTTGTACGCTAATCTCTTATGCGGGACCTTATCGAAAGCCTTCTGAAAGTCCAAATACACCACATCCACTGGTTCTCCCTTATCTATTCTACCAGTTACATACTCAAAAAATTCCAGTAGATTAGTCATCCATGTAAATCCATGTTGACTTTGTCCGATCCTGTCACTGTTTTCCAAGTGCTCTGCTATTACATCTTTTATAATGGACTCTAGCATTTTCCCCACTACCGATGTCAGGCTTACCGTTCTATAATTCCCCATTTTCTTTCTACCAAACTTTTTAAATAGTGGGGTTACATTAGCTATCCTCCAATCCATGGGAACTGTTCCAGAGCCTATAGAATTTTGGAAGATGACCAGCAATGCATCTACTATTTCTAGGGCCACTTCCTTAAGTACCCTAGGATGTAGATTATCAGGCCCTCGGGATTTATTGGCCTTCAATCCCATCAATTTCCCTAACACCATTTCCCTACAAATACTGATTTCATTCAATTCCTCCCTCTCATTAGACCCTATGTTCCCCGACATATCTGGGAGGTTATTTGTGAAGACAGAACCAAAGTATGTATTTAATTGGTCTGCCATTTCTTTCTTCCAACTTATAATTTCACCTGATTCTGACTGCAAGAGACCTACGCTTGACTTCATCAATCTTTTTCTCTTCACATAGCTATAGAAGCTTTTACAGTCAGTTTTTATGTTCCCTGCAAGCTTACTCTCATAATCTATTTTCCCCTCTTAATTAATCCCTTTGTCCTCCTTTGCTGAACCTTAAACTGCTCCCAATCCTCAGGTTTGCTGCTTTTTCTGGCCAAATTATATGTCCTCTCCTTGGATCTTATGCTATTCCAAATTTTCCTTGTTAGCCACGGCTGAGTCACCTTTTTTGTTTTATTTTTATGCCAAACAGAGAGGAACAAATTCTGTAGTTCATCCATGCGATCTTTAAATGATTGCCATTGCCTATTCACCGTCAACCCTTTAAGTAACATTCCCCAATCCACCGTAGTCAACTCGTGTCTCATACCGTCGTAGTTTTCTTTATTTAAATTCAGGACCCCAGTCTCTGAGTCAACAACTTCACTCTCCATTTTAATGAAGAATTCTATCATATTATGATCGCTCCTCCCCAAGGGGCCTCGCACAACAAGATTGCTAATTAATCCTTTCTCATTACATAATACCAGTCTAAGATGGCCTGATCTCTAGTTGGTTCCTCGACATATTGGTCCAAGAAATGATCCTGTATACATTCGAGGAATTCCTCCTCCACAGTATTGTTACTAATTTGGTTAGTCCAATCTATATGTAGATTAAAGTCACCTATGATAACTGCTGTGCCCTTATTGAATGCATCTCTAATTTCCCATTTAATGCCATCCCAAACCTCAGCATTACTGTTTGGGGTTCTGTATACAACTCCCACTAACGTTTTCTGCCCCTTGGTATTTCTCAGCTCTGCCCACACAGATTCCATATCATCAGAGCTAATACCCTTCCTTACTATTTTGTTAATCTCCTCTTTAACCAGCAATGCTACCCCACCCCCTTTTCCTTTTTTCCTGTCCTTCCTGAATACTGAATACCCCTAGATGTTGAATTCCCAGTCTTGGTCACCCTGGAGCCATGTCTCCATAATCCCAATTATATCGTAACCATTTACAACTATTTGCGCAGCTAATTCATCCACCTTATTATGAATGCTCCTCGCATTAAGACACAAAACCTTCAGGCTTGATTTTTTAACACTCTTATTCCTTTTAGAATTATTATTTACTGTGGCCCTGTTTGATTTATACCCTTGATTTCTCTGCCTTCCACTTTTGTTTTTCTCCTTCCTGTCTTTTGCTTCTATCCTTGCTTCCCTTTCCTCTGTCTCCCTGCACAGGTCCCCAACCCCCTGCCATTTTAGTTTAAACCCTCCTCAACAGCACTAGCAAACACTCCCCCTAGGACATTGGTTCCAGTCCCGCCCAGGTGCAAACCATCCAGTTTGTACTGGTCCCATCTCCCCCAGAACCGGTTCCAATGTCCCAGGAATTTGAATCCCTCCCCCTTACACCATTCCTCTAGCCACATATGCACCTGAAATATCCTTCTATTTCTACTCTGACTAGCACGTGGCACTTGTAGCAATCCTGAGATTACTACCTTTGAGGTCCTATTTTTTAATTTACCTCCTAACTCCCTATATTCAGCTTTTAGGACCTCATCCTGTTTTTTACCTACATCGTTGGTACCTATATGCACCACGACAACTGGCTTTTCACCCTCCCCCTCCAGAATGCTCTGCAGCTGCTCCGAGACATCCTTGACCCTTGCACCAGGGAGGCAAAATACCATCCTGGAGTCTCGTTTGCAGCCGCAGAAACATAGAAACATAGAAATATAGAAGATAGGAGCAGGAGTAGGCCATTCGGCCCTTCAAGCCTGCTCCGCCATTCAATGAGATCATGGCTAATCATCCAAATTCAGTACTCTGTCCCTGCCTTCTCCCCATATCCCTTGATCCCTTTAGCCTCATGAAATATATCCAACTCTTTCTTGAATATATTTAATGAACTGGCCTCCACTGCCCTCTGTGGCAGAGAATTCCACAGGTTCACCACTGTCTGGGTGAAGAAATTCCTCCTCATTTCAATCCTAAATGTCTTACCCCTTATCCTTAGACTATGACCCCTGGTTCTGGACTCCCCAGCCATCAGAAACATCCTTTCTGCATCTAGTCTGTCCAGACCTGACAGAATTTTATAGGTTTCGATGAGATCCCCTCTCAATCTTCTAAACTCCAGTGAGTATAAGCCCAATTGACACAATCTCTCCTCGTACGTCATTACTGCCATCCCAGGTATCAGCCTGGTGAATCTTCGCTGCACTCCCTCCATGGCAAGAACATCCTTCCTCAGGTAAGGTGACCAAAACTGCACACAATACTGAAGGTGCGGTCTCAGCAAGGCCCTGTACAACTGCAGCAAGACATCCTTGTTCTTGTACTCGAACCCTCTTGCTACGAAGGCCAACATACCATTTGCCTTCTTAACCGCCTGCTGCACCTGCATGCTTAGTGTAATGAAATCTGTTTGTCTTGATCCTGTATTCGTTTTGCACTCATGTATATTACCCTCCCCCACTGTGTATAGTTTCACTTCCTCTTTCCCGACTAACCTGGGAGGTTCCAGGTCTTGGCTCTTGGCTCCGCCCCTGACTTCTCTTACTTAAAGATCCCAGGATCTGTATGACTCATTCCTGTGAACCAGTCGGCATGTTGAGATGTTTTCTCTGATATGAGTGATTAAAAGCCAACTTGTTTAAGTCTATAACTTCTAGTTTTGTGGTTATTGAAGGCCCATCAATTTTAATCATTAAAGAATACTAGGATGGATCGACTCCTAAAACCAGAGCCTCTGGACTTGGATCCACATTCTGCTGAAGCATCAAATCAATTTGGACACTGGCTCAAATGCTTCAAACTCTTCGCGGGGGCCTCATCCGCTAGCGAGGTAGATAAACTGAGTCTACTGACTACTCGCGTAAGTCATCGGATTTATTCGTTCATCCGGGACGCTACCTCTTACACAGAGGCCATCACTATCCTGAAGGCCCAATACCAGAGGCCGGTAAACGAAGTATACGCCAGACATCTGCTGGCTACACGCAGGCAGTGACCAGAGGAATCAATGGACGATTTCTTACAGGGCCTAAAGGACCTGATCCGGGACTGTAACTGCAAGGCCGTGACGGCCAACACGTACTCTGACGAATTGGTCAGCGATTCCTTCATCACGGGCCTCAAATCGAATTATATCCGGCAGAGACTGCTGGAGAAGGAGGTCCTGGACTTAAAAAAGGCAGTGGCCACTGCGCGATCGCTGGACATGGCCCAGAGAAACTCTGACTCTTATTCTTCTGGCCATGCGGCCCTCACCGCCTCGTGCGCGCCGAGGGGGCCGCCATCTTGGAATCAGCCATCTTCCCCATCCAGGTCTCAGACCAGCTCTACGCCGCCGGAGTCCCCACACAGAAGTTCACCCAGGAGTCCTACTACAGCGGCAATGTCTCGAGGCCCGAAATGCTACTTCTGCGGCCAGGCCAAGCACCCCAGACAACGATGCCCAGCGAAGGACGCTACATGCTTCAAATGTAAGAAAAAGGGGCATTTTAGCAAAGTCTGCAGGGGGAATCCGATTTCCAACTCCGTCACCGCCTCGTGCATGGTGTGCGGGCTGCCATCTTGGGATCCGCCATCTTTTCCCAACTCAACGGCCGCCCAGGGCCCAACAGTGGCTTCGATCCTGGTGGATCAATCCAGGCCACACCCGTTGACAAAATCCATGATGGACATACAGGTAAACGGGAATTTAACAAAATGTTTAATTGACTGTGGGAGTAACGAGAGTTTTATCCACCCTAGCCTGGTACGGCGGCACTCATTAACGGTAACCCCTACACGGAGCAGAATTGCTATGGCTGCTAAGCCCCACACTTCGGACATTTTGGGCTACTGTGTGGTAACACTGACTGTAAAAGGCACGGACTACAAGGATTTTAAACTCCTCGTGATGCCAGAACTCTGTGTTAATGTAATCTTGGGTCTGGACTTCCAGTGCCACCACGAAAGTGTCACGCTAGCATATGGCGGGTCCCAGCCGCCACTCACAGTCTGTGGCCTATCAACCTTAAAAATCAGCCCGCCCTCTTTATTCGCTAATCTCGCTTCGAACTGTAGGCCCATAGTGACCAAAAGTAGACGGTACAGTCTGGAAGACAGACACTTTATCAAGGCGGAAGTGGACAGACTCCTGCGGGAAGGCATTATTGAATGCAGTACCAGCCCGTGGCGTGCCCAAGTTGTCATAGTTAAAAATAGCGAAAAGAAACGGATGGTAATTGACTACAGCCAGACTGTTAATATTTATACCCAGCTGGACGCCTACCCTTTACCCCGCATATCAGAAATGGTCAACCAGATTGCTCAATACCGAGTCTTTCCGACTATCGACCTCAAATCCGCGTATCACCAGCTCCCCATTAGAACGGAGGACCACCCATACACCGCCTTCGAGGCGAACGGGCGCCTCTACCATTTTCTCAGAGTGCCCTTCAGGGTAACAAATGGGGTCTCGGTCTTCCAACGTGAGATGGACCGCATGGTTGATGAGAATAAACTACAAGCTACCTACCCCTATCTGAACAATGTCACTATCTGCGGGCACAACCAGCAAGACCACAATCTAAATCTTGCGAGATCCCAGGATCTGTATGACTCATTCCTGTGAACCAGTCGGCGTGTTGAGATGTTAGCTCTGATCTTAGTGATTAAAAGCCAACTTGTTTAAGTCTATAACTTCTAGTTTTGTGGTTATTGAAGGCCCATCACTTAGCTTCAGCGACTGGTGCACAATAACACCCAGGTCTCTTTGCACTTCCCCTTCTCTCAATCTATTGCCATTCAAATAATAATCTGCCTTCCTGTTTTTGCCACCAAAGTGGATAACCTCACATTTATCCACATTATAGTGCATTTGCCATGTTTCTGCCCAATCACCCAACCTGTCCAAATCGTACTGGAGTTTCACGACATCCTCCTCACAGCAAACCCTCCCACCCAGTTTTGTGTCGTCTGCAAATTTGGAGATATTACATCCAATTCCCTCGTCCAGATCATTAATATATATTGTGAACAGCTGGGGTCCTAAGACCAAACCTTGCGGTACCCCACTAGTCACTGCCTGCCACTCGGAAAACGACCTGTTTATTCCAACTCTTTGCTTTCTGTCCGCCAACCAGTTCTCTAGCCAAGTCAATACCTTGCCCCCAATCCCATGTGCCTTAATTTTTCACGCTAACCTCTTATGCGGGACCTTATCGAAAGCCTTCTGAAAGGCCAAATACACCACATCCACTGGTTCTCCCTTATCTATTTTACCAGTTACATCCTCAAAAAATTCCAGTAGATTAGTCAAGCATGATTTACCTTTTGTAAATCCATGTTGACTTTGTCCTATCCTGTCACTGCTTTCCAAGTGCTCTGCTATTGCATCTTTTATAATGGACTCTAGCATTTTCCCCACTACCGATGTCAGGTTTACCGGTCTATAATTCCCCGCTTTTTCTCTGCCACCTTTTTTGAATAGTGGGGTAACATTAGCTACCCTCCAATCCATGGGTACTGTTCCAGAGTCTATCCAGTTCTGGAAGATGACCAGCAATGCATCTACTATTTCTAGGGCCACTTCCTTAAGTATCCTGGGATGTAGATTATCAGGCCCTGGGGATTTATCGGCCTTCAGTCCCATCAATTTCCCTAACACCATTTCCCTACAAATACTGATTTCTTTCAGTTCCACCCTTTCATCAGACCCTCTGTTCCGCGGTATTTCTGGGAGGTTATTTGTGTCCTCCTTTGTGAAGACAGAACCAAAATATGTATTTAGTTGGTCTGCCATTTCTTTGCTCCCCATTATAAATTCCCCCGATTCTGACTGCAAGGGACCTACGCTTGACTTCACCAATCTTTTTCTCTTTACATATCTATAAAAGCTTTTACAGTTAGTTTTTATGTTCCCTGAAAGCTTACTCTCATATTCTATTTTCCCTTTCTTAATTAATCCCTTTGTCCTCCTTTGTTGAATCCTAAACTGCTCTCAATCCTCAGGATTATTGCTTTTTCTGGCCAATTTGTATGTCCTCTCCTTTGATCTTATGCTATCCCTAATTTCCCTTGTTAGCCACGGTTGAGTCACCTTTTTTGTTTTATTTTTATGCCAAACAGGGATGAACAACTTCTGTCGTTCATCCACTCGGTCTTTGAATGTTTGCCATTGCCTATCCACCGGCAACCCTTTGAGTGCCATTCCCCAATAAATCCTACCCAACTCGCTCCTCAGACCATCGTAGTTTCCTTTATTTAAATTGACGACCCTAGTTTCTGAGTCAACTACTTCATTCTCCATCTTAATGAAGAATTCGATCATAATATGATCGCTCCGACCCAAGGGGCCTCGCACAACAAGATTGCTAATTAATCCTTTCTCGTTACATAATACACAGTCTAAGATGGCCTGATCTCTCGTTGGTTCCTCGACATATTGGTCGAGGAAACCATCCCGTAAACACTCCAGGAATTCCTCCACCACAGTATTGTTACTAATTTGGTTAGCCCAATCTATTTGTAGATTAAAGTCACCCATGATGACTGCTGTGCCCTTATTGCACGCTTCTTTAATTTCCCTTTTAATGCCATCCCCAACCTTCGCCTTACTGTTTGGAGGTCTATATACCACTCCCACTAATGTTTTTTTCCCCTTAGTATTGCTCAATTCTACCCATACAGATTCCACTTCATCAGAGCTAATATCCTTCATTACAATTGTGTTAATCCCTTCTTTAACCAGTAATGCTACCCCTCCTGCCTTTCCTTTTTGCCTATCTTTCCTGAATATCGAATACGCCTGGATGTTGAGTTCCCAGTCTTGGCCATCCTTGAGCCATGTTTCCGTAATCCCAACCAAATTATATTTGTTTACCTCTATTTGCACAGCCAATTCATCCACCTTATTACAAATGCTCCTCGCATTTAGACACAAAGCCTTCAGGCTTGTTTTGTTAACACTGTTAGACCTATTAGAATTATTATTTACTGTGGCCACGTTTGATTTAAACCGTTGATTTCCCTGAATGCCACTTTTGTTTTTCTCCTTCCTATCTTTTGCTTTTATCCTTGTTTCCCTTCCCTCTGTCTCCCTGCTCAGGTTCCCAACCCCCTTCCATTTTAGGAAACGCCTATCTATTCCCCTTACAATAGAAACCCCTATCAGTATAGCTCTCCCGCTCTTTTTCCTCCCGTCCTGTGCAGCAGGACCAACCATGGTGCCAGGAAGTTGGCTGCTGCTGCCTTCCCCCGATAAGCCATCTCCCTCAACAATATCCAAAGTGGTATATCTGTTTGAAAGGGGGATGGCCACAGGGGATCCCTGCACTACCTGCCAGCGCCTACAACTCTGCCTGGTGGTCACCCATTCCCTTCCTGCCTGTGCAGTCTTTACCTGCGGTGTGTCCAACTCCCTAAACGTGCTATCCATGATGTCCTCAGCATCGCGAATGCTCCAGCATGTATCCATTCGCAGCTCCAGCGCCACAATACGGTCTGTCAGTAGCTGCAGCTGGATACACTTCCCGCACACATGGTCGTCAGGGTCACAAGAAGTATCCCTGATTTCCCACGTAGTGCAGGAGGAGCATGTCACGGGACCAAGCTGTGCTGCCATGACTTACCCTTTAATTAATTCACGTTAAATTAAGTCAAATCAATACCACTAATTACACTACAATTAAATGATATACTAAATGGCCCTTGCTTACTACCACTCCCTGCTACACAACAGGAAACCTAGAAACTATAAACCACAAAAATTAAGTTTGGAAAAAAAGTGAGAAATAGAGAAATACTCACCAACCAATCACTTACCTGCTTTCTGGTGATGTCACACATTGATTACTTTTTACTTCTCGCTGCTGCCGCCGGTGTGTCTGGGCCGCTCTTGCTCCCTGCTCTTTAACTCCTCAGTCTCCGCGCTCAGTCTCCACCCAGGGCCGTTCTCGCTGCTGCCACCGGTGTGTCTGGGCCGCTCTCGCTCCCCACTCCTTAACTCCTCGGTCTCCACGCTCAGTCTCCACACAGGGCCACTCTCGCTGCTGCCGCCGGTGTTTCTGGGCCACTCTTGCTCCCCACTCCTTAACTCCTCAGTCTCTGCGCTCAGTCTCCACCCAGGGCCGTTCTCGCTGCTGCCACTGGTGTGTCTGGGCGGCTCTCGCTCCCCACTCCTTAACTCCTCGGTCTCCACGCTCAGTCTCCACCCAGGGCCACTCTCGCTGCTGCCGCCGGTGTGTCTGGGCTGCTCTCTCTCCCCGCTCCTTAACTCCTCGGTCTCCACGCTCAGTCTCCACCCAGGGCTGCTCTCGCTGCTGCCACCGGTGTGTCTGGGCTGCTCTCGCTCCCCGCTCCTTAACTCCTCGGTCTCCGCGCTCAGTCTCCACTCAGGGCCGCTGTCGCTGCTGCCGCCGGTGTGTCTGGGCTGCTCTCGCTCCCCGCTCCTCAACTCCTCGGTCTCCGCGCTCAGTCTCCACCCAGGGCCGCTCTCGCTGCTGCCGCCGGTGTGTCTGGGCCGCTCTCGCTCCCCGCTCCTTAACTCCTTGGTCTCCGCGCTCAGTCTCCACCCAGGGCCACTCTCGCTGCTGCCGCCGGTGTGTCTGGGCCGCTCTCGCTCCCTGCTCCTTAACTCCTTGGTCTCCACACTCAGTCTCCACCCAGGGCTGCTCTCGTTGCTGCCACCAGTGTGTCTGGGCCGCTCTCGCTCCCCGCTCCTTAACTCCTCGCTCTCCGCGCTCAGTCTCCACCCAGGGCCACTCTCGCTGCTGCCGCCGGTGTGTCTGGGCCGCTCTCGCTCCCCGCTCCTTAACTCCTCGGACTCCACGCTCGTTCTCCACCCAGGGCCGCTCTCGCTGCTGCCGCCGGTGTGTCTGGGCCGCTCTCGCTCCCCGCTCTCTGCGACCGACGTGGCTGTTGTGGTGCCGTGGGTGTTGGCTGGGTGTCCCCGGTGGCCTCCTGGGTCTCTGCCGGGGGTGCCGCCAGGGTTGTTGAAGGGGTAGTTGGTGGGGGTGCCGTTGGTCGATGTTCTTCCGGGGGTGATGAAAGAGTAGTGGGTGGGTAAGAGTTGCTGTGATCGTTGTTGCTGCTATTGTCGTGGTTGTTGTCGTTACCGGCTGGGGCGACGTCTTTTATGGACACGGTGTCCTCCCTTCCATTGGCGTGCCGGACATACGCGTATTGGGGGTTGGCGTGGAGTAGGTGCACTGGCTCCACGAGAGGGTCCGTCTTGTGGCCCCTCACATGCCTTCGCACGAATACCGGACCTGGGGTGGAGAGCCATGACGGCATGGATACGCCTGAGGTGGATTTCCGGGGAAAGACAAACATTCGTTCATGAGGCGTGGCATTAGTGGCAGTACACAATAGCGACCGTATCGAATGGAGCACATCTGGGAGGACTTCCTGCCAGCGGGAGATAGGGAGGCCCTTGGTCCTTAGAGCTAGAGTGACTGCTTTCCATACTGTCCCGTTCTCTCACTCCACTTGACCGTTACCCCGGGGGTTGTAGCTGGTGGTACGGCTCGTGGAGATCCCCCTGGACAGCATGTACTGGCGTAGCTCTTCACTCATGAAGGACGCCCCCCTATCCGTATGGATGTAGCTCGGCATACCGAACAGGCAGAACAGGCTGTTGAGGCATTTAATGACCGTGGCACTGGTCATGTCTGGGCAGGGGAAGGCGAATGGGAACCGAGAGTATTCGTCCACAATGTTCAGGAAGCAAACATTGCGGTCGACGGACGGGAGGGGGCCCTTGAAATCTAAGCTGAGCCGCTCAAAGGGCCGTGCAGCTTTGATTAAGTGGGCTCTATCTGGGCGGTAGAACCGAGGCTTGCACTCAGCGCAAGTGCGGCAGTTCCTGGTCAGAGACCGAACTTCCTCAATCGAGTAGGGTAAGTTGCGGGACTTTATGAAGTGGAACAGCCGCGTGACCCCTGGGTGGCAGAGGTCGTTGTGGAGGGTCTGTAGCCGATCCCCGGTGGCGCTGGCACACATCCCTCGTGAGAGGGCGTCAGGGGATTCGTTAAGGGCCCCTGGCCAGTAAATGATGTCATACTCGAAGGTGGAGAGCTCGATCCGCCACCGAAGAATCTTATCATTTTTGATCTTCCCCCTCTGTTTATTATTGAACATAAACGCTGCCGACCGCTGGTCGGTAAGTAGGGTGAAGCGTTTGCCGGCTAGGTAGTGGCGCCAGTGGCGCACTGCCTCCACGATGGCTTGGGCCTCCTTTTCCATGGAGGAGTGTCTGATCTCGGGCCCTTGGAGGGTCCTCGAGAAGAAAGCTACGGGCCGCCCCGCCTGGTTGAGGGTGGCCGCCAAAGCAAAGTCAGACGCATCACTTTCCACTTGAAATGGAGTGTTCTCGTCCACTGCCTGTAGCGTGGCCCACTCAATATCCTGCTTAATGCTTTTGAAGGCGGCGTGGGCCTCAGCAGAGAGCGGAAAAGAGGATGCTTTCAAGAGGGGGCGGGCTTTGTCGGAGTAGTTGGGGACCCATTGGGAATAATAAGAAAATAACCCCAGGCACCTTTTCAGGGCTTTGGGAGTGTTGGGCAGGGGCAGCTCCCGTAGGGGGTGCAATCGGTCGGGGTCTGGTCCGATTTCCCCATTCTCCACCACGCTGCCTAGTATGCAGAGGCACGTGGTGTTGAAAACGCACTTGTCCTCGTAGGTGAGGTTGAGTTTTTGTGCGGTTTTCAGGAACCTCTCGAGGTTCGAGTCGTGATCCTGCTGGTTGTGACCGCAGATGGTGACGTTGTCGAGGTAGGGGAAGGTTGCCTGCAAGTGGTGGGCATCGACCATGCGGTCCATCTCCCTCTGGAAGACCGAGACCCCATTCGTCACCCCAAAGGGGACTCTGAGGAATTGGTAGAGGCGTCCGTTCGCCTCGAAGGCGGTGTACGGGCGGTCCTCTGGTCTGATAGGGAGCTGGTGGTACGCTGACTTGAGGTCGATGGTGGAGAACACCCGGTATTGGGCGATTTGGTTCACCATTTCTGATATGCGGGGTAGCGGGTAGGCGTCTAGTTGGGTGTACCTGTTGATCGTTTGGCTATAGTCGATCACCATCCGTTTCTTCTCGCTGCCCCTTACCACTACCACTTGGGCGCACCACGGGCTGTTGCTGCGTTCAATAATGCGCTCTTTCAGGAGCCTGTCTACCTCGGTCGCGATAAACCGCCTGTCCTCCCAGCTGTACCTCCTGCTTTTGGTCGCTATTGGCCGGCAGTTAGGGGTAAGGTTCGCGAATAGCGAAGGCGGCTTTACCTTCAGGGTAGCCAGACCACACACTGTGAGGGGCGGCTGGGACCCACTGTACTTGAGCGTGATGCTTTGGTGGTTGCACTGGAAATCCAGGCCCAAGATCACGCTCGCACATAGATTCTTCATGATTAATACTTTAAAATTATCGTATACAGTTCCGTTAACGGACAATTGTACCGTGCAATAACCCATAATGGTCGATGTCTGGGTTTTATCAGCCATAGAGATGGTACCCCGAGTAGGGACCACCTTTAGGGAGAGTTGTTGTGCCAGTTCAGGGTGGATAAAACTCTCCGTGCTTCCACTGTCAATTAAACATTTAACCCCGCACCCGTTTACCTTGATGTCCACCATTGATTTGGATAGCGGGTGCGGCCTGGTCTGGTCCACTGTGACCGACGCCACTGTAGGGCCCTGATCGAGACAAGATGGCGTCCACGCTGTCTGCTCATAAGATGGCGGACCCCACGAGGTCGGGCAAGATGGCGTCCAAGATGGCCGCTCCCACGGCGCACACGTGGCGGTGGCAGGTTTTCCGGCGGGGTTCCCTCTGCACACCTTCCCGAAGTGCCCCTTCTTACCGCACTTAAAGCAGGTGGTGCCTTTCGCCGGGCACAGGTTTCTGGTGTGCTTCGGCTGCCCGCAGAAGTTGCAGTTGGGTCCCCGACGCGTCGTGGCTGTCGTAGGACTTCTGGGGGGAGAGCGGGGCCCCGACGGTGTCGGGCTGCCGGGCGGGGAAGATGCCTTCCAAGATGGCGGCGCCCTTGGTGCGCACGTGGCGGCGTGGATGGCGCGGGCTGAAGAGTAGGCGTCCGAGTTTCTCTGGGCCACGTCCAGGCATCGCGCTGTGTCCGCAGCCTGTTTCAGGTCCAATCCCATTTTTTCCAGCAGTCTCTGCTGGATGTAAGTGGAGCTGAGGCCTGTGATAAAGGCATCGCGAACAAGCTCGTCAGTGTACACTGCGGCTTTTACATCTTGGCACTTGCAGTCTTTGCCAAGCGTTCTCAGGGTGCCGAGGAACTCCTCCACCGATTCCCCAGGTCGCTGTGCGCGAGTAGCGAGCAGATGCCTAGCATACACCTCATTCGTAGGCTGCTGGTAATGCGCCTTTAAGATGTCGCAGGCGGCCGGGTACGTGTCGGCGTCTTGGATGAGGTGGTAAACCCGGTGGCTTACCCAATTCCGCAGAATTCCGAGTTTCATACTCGCAGCGTCCGTAGCGCCTTTGACGGCTGCGGAATTATCCAGGAAGAATTCCATACACATAAACCAGTGTCCGGAGCATGCCGATGCGTCTGAAGCATGCTGGTCCAAATCCAAACGTTCGGGTTTCAAGAGTTGATCCATTGTGTTGAAAATTAAGTCAATAAAATTGATGTGCCTCAATAAATCCGAGACTCGATGTTAGCGAAACAAAACAAGGCTTTTATTGACTTAGAAGGTAACACACAGGAGAGAGGTATCTTCCATCCAGAGCTCTGCCATACTGGATGTGCTGCAGGCTGGGCCAGCTTACATAGGGGCCAGGTATGGGCGGAGCCCTACACATAGTACAATACAATGGGCCAGGTATGGGCGGAGCCCTACACATAGTGCAATACAATGGTGAGGAAACGGAACAGAGGTAAGGGAAATGAAACTGAAACCAACCACAGTCACAGGCAGTGATGAATGGAATATTTCATCACACCCCGCTCCTTAACTCCCCGGTCTCCGCGCTCAGCCTCCACCCAGGGCCACTCTCGCTGCTGCCGCCGGTGTGTCTGGGCCGCTCTCGCTCCCCGCTCCTTAACTCCTCGGTCTCCATGCTCGTTCTCCACCCAGGGCCGCTCTCGCTGCTGCCGCCGGTGTGTCTGGGCCGCTCTCGCTCCCCGCTCCTTAACTCCTCCGTCTCCACGCTCGTTCTCCACCCAGGGCCGCTCTCGCTGCTGCCGCTGGTGTGTCTGGGCCGCTCTCGCTCCCCGCTCCTTAACTCCTCGGTCTCCGTGCTCAATCTCCACACAGGGCCACTCTCGCTGCTGCCACCGGTGTGTCTGGGCTGCTCTCGCTCCCCGCTCCTTAACTCCTCGGTCTCCACGCTCAGTCTCCACCCAGGGCCGCTCTCGCTGCTGCCACCGGTGTGTCTGGGCCACTCTCGCTCCCCACTCCTTAACTCCTTGGTCTCCACGCTCAATCTCCACACAGGGCCACTCTTGCTGCTGCCGCCGGTGTGTCTGGGCCGCTCTCGCTCCCCGCTCCTTAACTCCTCGGTCTCCGCGCTCAGTCTCCACCCAGGGCCACTCTCGCTGCTGCCGCCGGTGTGTCTGGGCTGCTCTCGCTCCCCGCTCCTTAACTCCTCGGTCTACACGCTCAGTCTCCACCCAGGGCCGCTCTTGCTGCTGCCGCCAGTGTGTCTGGGCCGCTCTCGCTCACCGCTCCTTAACTCCTTGGTCTCCGCGCTCAGTCTCCACCCAGGGCCGCTCTCGCTGCTGCCGCCGGTGTGTCTGGGCCGCTCTCGCTCCCCGCTCCATAACTCCTCGGTCTCCGCGCTCAGTCTCCACCCAGGGCCGCTCTCGCTGCTGCCGCCGGTGTTCACAGAGGAAGGAGGAGGATGAGAAGGGCTCTCAGCAAGAGGCCTTACCCACCTTGGGTCTTCCGAGAGCAATTCTCTTACCTCAACCTGACCCAGGAGTTGTGTGTGAGGCGTCATGGTCTGCTGCGACAGCATGAGGACACAGCCCTTGCCACCAGGCATACAGCGACCAGCTGAGGAGGAGGCGGAGGAGGAGGAAGAGGAGGTGGAGGAAGCAGAGGAGGAGGAAGAGGAGGAAGAGGAGGAAGTGGAAGGGAGGAGGCAACCCAGACAGCCCCTTTTTCCCGGGCTGTCCGTGATTGACGCATCTGACTGCAGTACCAGTGACCACAACCCCAATTCCCCTTTCAGCATGTGTCCCACACCTTACCTTCCCTCTGTTACTGACCATCACAGCGTCCTCTTGGCCACAATGCTGAAATAAAAGCCAACACAAAGCAAACTTTCCAATCCAACTTTATACATCCAATATTACATAGCAAAGTCAACTAATCACCCTTTTGCATTCCCTTAGTGCCTGTCTACAGTGTGCCTTTGCCTGACCTAATGCTCCTATGCAGTGCTACCCCAGTGGCTGCAGCATGTCTGGTGGAAGGCTGCAGACTTTCTGTAGGGAAGACTGCAGATGGCCTTGCAGGACATCCTCGAGCAGCTCTGGGCCTAGAAGGCCCGGCTGTGGACTGCATCACCACGGCATGGGTGGCAGCAGTCTGGGTTGGCTGGCTGACAGGCAACATCAAGGGCACTGGTGGAGTGGCAGTGGTGGGAGGACAAATGCTGACATCCTGAGAGAGGACAGCAGGGTCCTGCTCCACGGAGCCACTGCCACTCCCCCGGGGCGGTGCCTCAGCATTCCAAGCCATCTGTTGGAGGCTGCAAGCCCCTTTTTCACTTGTAAACCCAGCCACGATGGCAGCAGTCTGAGCTTGCATGACAGAAGTCTGAACTTCCATTGCAGCAGTCAGACATTGGGTGACTTCTGCTTGTGCACAATGGAAGCTGAGACATCGGCCATCAGACTCTGCATCATGGTTGGGTCCACAAGTGCCCTAATGGAGTTAGCCATCACTTCTATGCTATAAATCATGGGTTCCAAGCTCTGCGCAAAGCCCCGTGCAAGGTTGGTGCCCGACTCCTCCATGCTCCTTGACATTGCACTCAGGCTTTCTGGCAGGCCTGCCAATGCACCAAGCATTTGGTTGTGCAAAACCATTAGCGTTCTTCTGTCGGCCGCCCCATTGAAATCCTCACCCGAGTCCTCTGCAGCAGAACTCGTGTAACCTTGCCCTCTGGGGAGCTGGCATCTTCCTTACCCTTTCCCCTTGCCCTGGCTGCAGCCCACTCGTGCCTGGTGACTCACCACTTGCAGATCCTGCCTCTAAGCTATGCTCTAACGTCTGCGCAGCGTCAGTATCTGAGCTGGTGTCTGCCAGTGTCAGATCGAGTGATGGTTTTTCTTCTTCATCATCACTCTACTCTCCCTCTTCTTCTTGCACCACTGGCTGGGCAGGTTTTATTTCTTGTATTTCTGAAATGAGAACGGCACAAGAGTAGGGTTGTGGTAAGTGGAAGAGGGGGGAGAATGCAAGAGGTGCATGCTTATATCATGTGCAGCTTGTAAATCAGAAGAGATTGTGGGATGTGAGAAGGAGGATTACGTATGAGGATACCGGCATCTTGGATTGTTTCAGCCTTGCCTCAGCGATTGCCCTCCCAAGAATGGCCAGCACCTTCTCCTCCACGGGGCTAAGATTATGCAGGCACACCTGTGTCCCTTTGGGTAGCCCTCGCTGGCTCTAATTGTGAGCCACCTTGTTCTGCAAGAAAAGGGGATGTGTGTCAGTGAGGGCAATGTGTTTGGGTGTTGTACCTGTCATGGTTGAATAGCTGGCAGTGTGTGCAAGCTGTGAGATGTGGGTGTGAGACTTGCAGCAGTGGTAAGTGTGTGAGGATGAGGTGCAGCTATGAATGTGAGGTATCAGTCATGTTTGGTAGAGATTGTTGGTAGGTGACTGATGGGGGTGTGGTGCATTAAGCAGTGTGTGAGGCTTGTGGTACAGTTGGTAGGATATGGCATTTGAAGATGAATTCACTGACCTTGACCACTCATGTGAGGTCATTAAACTTCTTCCTGAACAACAGCCAGGTCCTCGGGGCTGCACTGCTGGCACTGACAGCTATGGCTGTATGCTCACATTGCCGTTTGCGATATTGCTTGGAGGGCTTCCTGGCCCCCTATGGAAACAGGACCTCTCTCCTCCTGCACCAAGGCCTCCAGTGCTGCATCCGAGAAACATTGTGCATGCTCTCTCCCCTGTTGTGCCATCATTAGTTGTTGTTCCTGTGCACCCAGCCATGTCACTGAGCTGCAGCAGGCAGAATGCACCTCCTCTTTATGAGGTGCAGACTGCCTTTGAGTAGTGTAGGCTAGCTTTAAGTGGTGCTAGCCTCTCACGAACTTGGGCCCCTCCTGAGCATTCAGCCACTCAGCAGCGGTTTCAGCGCTGGGCTGAACGCCACAAGCATGGAAATGAGCAGGCAGCACAAAGTTCACGTGCTGCCTGCATTCCTCTGAATGGGCGTGGGTTGGTCACGCATCGCGATCCCCGCGCCCATTTTCAGGGGATAACAAACTACTAGGCTAATATCTGTCATTATACAGTTTGGTATTGGGTGAACAAAATCATTACAAGCAGCGCTGTAATGACTTTGTGCAGCCAAAGAGATACAAATGCAGTCAGATGGTAGCAGAGAATCATTTCAAGGAGCCCAGACAGGCAGGCATGGTTGCAGTCACAGCCTGGTCATAGTATTATAGGCAGTGTCATACACACTTTCAAATGCCTTTGTGAAGAATGTTACCTCAATACAGTACAATGCAAACCTCAATGTCTTGATTTATTTGAGCTCAAAGCGCAGATATATTGCGGCACTGCCTCCTGCTGATTCAATTACAACATTCAGATACCATTTTATTTTTTTCAGTGAAATTTTTGCACATCAAGGTGAGGGATGTTGGTGCTACAGAACAAAACATTTCTCTCTCTGCAACCAGTGTCAGCATCAAACATTTGTAGGTTAGGTCAGTTATAATTTGTGTCAGAGGCAATATCAATCATTCTGTAGACAGCCCCAACTATGGGCTGGATTTTACTTACCGAGACAAGTTGGGGGCGGGACTGCTGCCTTCCGGGTTCTAGTCCTGCCCCCAGCGACGTCTGACGAATAGATGCTATTTTTCACTGATTGGCCTTGTTAAGCCTGCCCTGCGGGCTTGTTGGCCAATTAAGGGAAAGCTGGTGTCCGATGATGTCAGCTGATGATGCTTCATCTGCCGGTTTTCTTAAAGGCATATGCACCACACTTGTTTGACAGATGAATTGTCAGTGTTTGACAGCATTGAGGTGCTGTCAAAAACTGACAATCACTGTCCAAAGGTGAGCCCTTGCACCCAGGCCCTTCAATTACTCTCTCCTTAGGATAAAACAGATGGCAGCTGCAGCTGAGATTGCAGAAGCTATCTGTCACATCTCCCAATGAGATGAGGCTACACAAACACTTCACATCTTGTCACCTGCAGAAACATCTAAACACATTAAAAATTACTTTCACAACATTTCCTTACCTCTGATACTAACCAGTGTCCCATTGCATCCTTCACACCACTTCTGCAGCTGTCATCCAAACACTAACATAACAATAGACCCATAGCACGCCTCACTTACCCTGGCGGGGTTCCCTGACATTGGGAAGCCCGCAGCAGCAGTCTAAAAATTGGGAAAAGCCTCTTAACTGCCTGTTAACTACCAGTTAACAGGCAGTTAAGTGGCTATAATCCTCTTCCTGCCGCTAGGAGTCGGGTCTCTGCACAAATCAGGGACCCAACTCCT
Organism: Somniosus microcephalus; assembly: GCF_052327205.1. Lineage (NCBI taxonomy): Eukaryota > Metazoa > Chordata > Chondrichthyes > Squaliformes > Somniosidae > Somniosus > Somniosus microcephalus. The sequence goes on along the minus strand of NC_140989.1, from coordinate 234,703,622 downwards.
GGGAAGATTGTATGGAGGCGGGTTGGGAGCGGGTTCTTTTTGACTTTCCCAGCAGCCCTGCCTCCAAACCCGCCTCCTCAGAGCTGGTAAAATCCAGCCTTATGTGCTTGAACTCGTCAGCTGGAATTTTGCCAGTCCTCAGAGTGCGGGTAGGAAACCCGCTGTCAACCCACCTCCAAGCAATCTTCCTAAGTGTTCAGGACAACACGCCAGGTAAGTGTGGCGTGTTGTGAGTCTGCTATATTGTTTCTGCATTGATGACAGCTGCAGAAGTGGTGTGAAGGATCCAATGGTACGCTGGTGAGTTTCAGAGGTAAGAAAATGTTGGGAAAATAATTTTTAATGCATTTACACTTTTCTGTAGGTAACAAGTTTTGAATTAGTTGTCTAGTCCCACTTCATTGGGAGAACCTCTCTCACCAGTGACAGATCACTTCTTTAACCTCAGCTGTAGCTGCCATCTGTTCTAGCCTATGGAGGGAGTCATTGGAGAGCCTGGGTGCAAGAGGTCACCTTTGTACAGTGATTGTCAGTGTTTGCAGCACCTCAATGCTGTCAAACACTAAGAAATGAGCTGTCAAAAAAAATTGTGCGTGGTCCCTTTAAGAAAACTGGCAGATGGCGCATTATCAAATGACATCATCTGACCGGCTTCCTCTTAATTGGCCAGCAAGCCCGCAAGATGTAAAATCACGTCCGTGGGCCGGATGCAATTGGGGGTGGGGCTGGAACCTGGAAACCAGCTGATCCGCTCCCAAGCCTCATCCATTTGCAAAATCACGGCCATAACTTCAGAGGAGTGTTATGTACTGCACTAGTGTGCATTTCCACACCCCCACATCAGCTATCTCAATTGAATCTTTGAGTAAGACTGCCCAATTAATGCAGAATTATGAGTAGATTTGACCTACAGAATTTGTTTCCTGCTGAGAGCTGGATTAAATGGTGTAAGCTTGTATCACTCTGGATACGTGAAAATAAATCAGAGCAAATAGAATCATGTTTCATCAGTGTGGCTTCATCTGGAAGCCCAGAGATGTCAGAACCAAAGTCCAGCTCTCTCCCCTCAGTCCTGCCGCTGTCCTATGTTTAAGCCACACTCTTGTTTGAGATGGGGAGCTACATTCTGTTGGAGCAATGTAACTGGACCTCTAGCTTATATTCTGTTTGATTCAGTGCTCAGTCACTGAATCATGTAATCAGCACACCTCTATTATTTTCTTACTAGTGGAGCTTGCGACGAGGAAGGGAATTGGGGTCAGTATCTGCTTAGGTTTAATATTGTTACTTGGGGAAATGCAATCCATTGAATAGGTGACATGCACACACTAGCCATTCTGATCACAACCAAGTAACAACTGTTTTGTCTCAGTGATGAAAGGAGCAGTTGACAAGTGCAGTTTTTCTTCTCATGATAGGTGGTTCCTGGTGACAGACTTGTTTTGTTTAATTGAATGTTTTGTATGGTTCAAGGTGCTCTGAAGGCTCTGATATTATCTGCAGGTGACATTTGGAAATAGTTGAGCTTCATTGAGTGCATTTCAAATGAGCCCAGCCACAATTTTAATCAAAATGATTGATATTTCCGCTCCAGCAAAAGCATCAGGAATGATAGCCTCTATAAATAAAAATAGCAGAGGTGTAGCTTCGGCCAACTGACTGCAGCATCCGTGTTCAATACCAGGGCAAAACTTTTACATTTAGCGATCATTACTGAAAATAGGTGAAGACAGTGCTCAGCAATTGTCCTGCCCAAAATGAAGAATGTATATCTGAGGTTGGTAACTTCAGCTAAATTAGAGAATCTCTTGCTAAACTCATTTTTGTTAAATTACCTGAAATAATAAACGACAATTGCTCTTTAGTCTGGTGATGCCAGTTGGAAAGATTGATTTCTTTGGTAAAAGAAAATTATGGATCTTGTTTTAATCTGCTCAATGAAGCTGCTGCTAAAGCTGATCTCAATCTATTTTCTATAGGTGAATGTGGCTGCCAGGAGGGATATACGAGAGATCCTGTCCACAAGCACCTCTGCATCAGGAATGACTGGGGGACAAATCAAGGGTGAGTGAATGTAATGCCGCACATCTCTACACAGAGCCTCCTATACCATCACATCCCAATCTCTACTCGATAGCTACAAATGTTACTGACCCATTATAGTCCTTGTAAGACGTGTACATTTTTACTCCAGTCTAACAGTACTTAGAGTTCTGACCCATAATGGAACAGACAACTCGAGACAAAGATTTCAGGGTAACTATTCTTTACTTAAAATCAACAGTGATTAGAAGTAAGTACAAGCATACATACGTACTAATATCAGCAAGTGATCAGTTCGGCGGTGACGAGAAGGTTCTCTTCTCTGTGCGACCGATCAAGTCACCTGGCTCACTGTAGCAGCCCCTAGTCTTTTGACTGCACTTTTTATACCCCAAAACTTGGCACACCGCCTAATGCATACGTGTCCCAGACCACGTTAACGATGGTCAATAGTCGGGTTTTTTTCCCCCTCCTCTCCTTATCTGTTAGTCAGTGGGCCTCAAGGCCGGTTACGCCATTGTCTGAAGGTGTTCCTGTTCTGCAACGGCTCAAAGGTTTGTTTTGCAGAACTCTCAAGGCCCACTTCCTTATCTGTGAACAGCTTGCAGCCGCAGCATTTCTGTTTTTACAGAATTTGCCCAGTAACATGGCCCTCAGTCTCTCAAGGCATGCCGGTCCATTAAATTTGAGTTTAGTCAAGCGATGATGTATTCTTACACCCTTTACTCGCCATTGATCAATGATATGCCAAAACTTTAGCTGCCTCTGCTGCTGCAGAAGTGTATGTGTTTGGATGTGTGGAAAACAAAGCTTTAGTTACTTTTTTAAGCTGATTTTATGTTGCTGTAAGACCCATGCGAGTAGTGCCAGTTCCAGTGCCAGTTCCCAGTGGCCAGGTTTCGCACAGCCAGCTACAGGATTTACTGATGAGCAACGTGGAAGTCCTGTAAAAACATGTGTTGTCCCTCCATCGTACCCAGGTAACTGTCTCTGCTGCAGTACAGCCTCCTATAGTCTCTGCATTCCAGCTACATGAAGAGAACCCGAGCAATAGCACACATGACGGCCCAGAAATTGCTCTGTATGAAGCACTCCGTTCTGTGTTGATATCAGAATCTTGGCCTTTGTTTGGCTTACTCATGCTAGGTGTGAGCTGGAGTTCAATGCAGCAATAACAGCAATAGAAATGATCGATAGATTTTAGGACATTAAGTGAATCAAGGGATATGGGGATAGTGCAGGAAAGTAGAGTTGAGGTAGAAGATCAGCCATGATCTCATTGAATGGCGGAGCAGGCTCAAAGGGCCAAATGGCTTACTCCTGCTCCTATTTCTTATGTTCTTAAATGAACAAATAGCCTGTTAAGGTTTTCTGCCACTATTATCAACAAGCAGAAATATAACGCATTGACTTGAAAGCATTCCAAGTTCAGATCGCCAATATACTTTGGCAAGGAGTTGAAGACTGATTAGAGGTGATAGAATGGTGCAGCTGGTCCTCAGTTGTTCAGTGCTGTAAGTGTGTGTCTGTCATTGATTCAATACATAATCAAGATTTTGGTTAAAACACCAGCAAATAAATTAGAAGGGAATTTATGTAGCAGATGTCTGTTCAGCGATAGTTAGACAGTGAGCTATATATGGGCTATATACGTAATCTGTATATGGTATGTCCTGACAAAAGGTCAAAGAAACGTCTTCATGCAGTATCTCTCACCATGACCTAATGCAATGCTCTTCACTGAGGGCCAGAATGACTGATTGGCACTCATTGAGGCACAGAGCTCACTAATACATTGCCCCTGACCATTTAGGTCTGTAGAATGTAATTGAGGCCATCAGCAGCCAAAATAGTTAACCTACATGGATGAAAGTTAGTCAAATGTCAGAAGTTGGAAAAATAATGTCAACATTGATTTTTCAGATTGTTCTGCAGTCAGAAGAGAAAAAAAGCAAGCAACTATAAAATTCTGCTGTTGAGTGATTCTTTTAAATTAACAGAGGCACCAATAGTCAGAAGTTTATACCTCATGCTCTGCACTCTACAGACTCCTTTGCATAGATTTACATGGAACTTACAGCAGAGAAACTGGCCATTTGGCCTGACTAGTATATGCCGATAATTATACTCCATGGAAGCCTCCTCCCACCCTACTTCATCTAACCCTATTAGTATATCAAGAGACTATTGCTCCAGTGCAGTACTGAAGGAGTGCTGCACTGTCGGAGGAGCTTTCTCCTCCGAGACGTTAAACTGAGGCTCTGTCTCCTCTCTCAGGTGGATGTAAAAGATCCCATGGCGCTATATCAAAGAAGAGCAGGGGGGGTTATCCCTAGTGTCCTGGCCAATATTTATCCCTCAATCAACATCATTAAAACAGATTATTTGGTCATTATCACATTGATGTTTGTGGGAGCTTGCTGTGCACAAATTGGCTGCCGTGTTTCCTACATTACACCAGTGACTGCACTTCATAAAGTACTTCATTGGCTGTAATGGGCTTTGCGATGTCCTGAGGTCATGAAAGGCACTATATAAACACAATTTTTTCTTTCTTTCTAATCCTTTCTCCCTCATATGTTTATCTAGTTTCCCCTTAAATGCATCTAAGCTATTCACCTCAGCCACTCCCTGTGGTAGCAAGTTCCACATTCTAACCTATCTCTGGGTAAAGAATTCTCCTGAGTTCCTTATTGGATTTATTAGTGACTATCTTATAGTTATGACTTCCAGTTTTGGTTTCCCCCATCTTCTCTATGTCTTAACCTATCAAACCCATCCAGAATTTCAATGACCTCTATCAGGTCATCACTCAGCTTTCCCTTTTCTAGAGAAAAGAGCCCCAGTCTGATCAGTCATAGATGCATTTAAGGGTAAGCTAGATAAACACATGAGGGAAAAGGAATAGAAGGATAGGGCTAGGTGAAGAGGAGTGGGAGGAGACTGGTGTGGAGCATAAACACTAGCATGGACAAATTGTGCTGTACCTGTTATGTAATTCGATGTACTCTTTCTGCCCCAGCCTATTCAGTAATTCTGCCCCAGTCTGTTTAGTCTTTCTGCCCCAGTCTGTTCAGTCATTCTGCCCCAGTCTGTTCAGTCTTTCTGCCCCAGCCTGTTCAGTCTTTCTGCACAAGTCTGTTCAGCCATTCTGCCCCAGTCTGTTCAGTCTTTCTGCCTCAGTCTGTTCAGTCATTCTGCCCCAGTCTGTTCAGTCATTCTGCCCCAGTCTGTTCAGTCTTTCTGCCTCAGTCTCTTCAGTCATTCTGCCCAAGTCTCTTCAGTCATTCTGCCCAAGTCTGCTCAGTCATTCTGCCCCAGTCTGTTCAGTCTTTCTGCCCCTGTCTCTTCAGTCATTCTGCCCCAGTCTGTTCAGTCATTCTGCCCCAGTCTGTTCAGTCATTCTGCCCCAGTCTGTTCAGTCATTCTGCCCCAGTCTGTTCAGTCATTCTGCCCCAGTCTGTTCAGTCATTCTGCCTCAGTCTGTTCAGTCATTCTGCCCCAGTCTGTTCAGTCATTCTGCCCCAGTCTGTTCAGTCATTCTGCCCCAGTCTGTTCAGTCATTCTGCCCCAGCCTGTTCAGTCATTCTGCCCCAGCCTGTTCAGTCATTCTGCCCCAGTCTGTTCAGTCTTTCTGCCCCTGTCTCTTCAGTCATTCTGCCCCAGTCTGTTCAGTCATTCTGCCCCAGTCTGTTCAGTCATTCTGCCCCAGTCTGTTCAGTCATTCTGCCTCAGTCTGTTCAGTCATTCTGCCCCAGTCTGTTCAGTCATTCTGCCCCAGTCTGTTCAGTCATTCTGCCCCAGTCTGTTCAGTCATTCTGCCCCAGTCTGTTCAGTCATTCTGCCCCAGTCTGTTCAGTCATTCTGCCTCAGTCTGTTCAGTCATTCTGCCCCAGTCTGTTCAGTCATTCTGCCCAAGTCTCTTCAGTCATTCTGCCCAAGTCTGCTCAGTCATTCTGCCCCAGTCTGTTCAGTCTTTCTGCCCCTGTCTCTTCAGTCATTCTGCCCCAGTCTGTTCAGTCATTCTGCCCCAGTCTGTTCAGTCATTCTGCCTCAGTCTGTTCAGTCATTCTGCCCCAGTCTGTTCAGTCATTCTGCCCCAGTCTGTTCAGTCATTCTGCCCCAGTCTGTTCAGTCATTCTGCCGCAGTCTGTTCAGTCAATCTGCCCAAGTCTGTTCAGTCTTTCTGCCCCTGTCTCTTCAGTCATTCTGCCCCAGCCTGTTCAGTCTTTCTGCCCCAGCCTGTTCAGTCATTCTGCCCCTGTCTCTTCAGTCATTCTGCCCCAGTCTGTTCAGTCATTCTGCCCCTGTCTCTTCAGTCATTCTGCCCAAGTCTGTTCAGTCATTCTGCCCCAGTCTGTTCAGTCATTCTGCCCCAGTCTGTTCAGTCATTCTGTCTCAGTCTGTTCAGTCTTTCTGCCCCAGTCTGTTCAGTCTTTCTGCCCCAGTCTGTTCAGTCATTCTGCCCCTGTCTGTTCAGTCTTTCTGCCCCGTCTGTTCAGTCATTCTGCCCAAGTCTGTTCAGTCTTTAAGCCCCAATCTGTTCAGTCTTTCTGTGCTATAGAAGTATATAAGGGAGACAAAACATAAAACAAGACTACCAGCTCAGAGGGAAGAACCTCTGACCACAATTAATGTTTTTTTTATCAATCTATTATTTGACTAGTTTCTAATGGAAAAAAATGAACTTTAAGCCACAGTATATAATGTCTAATCTTCCCACTGCAACAGAATTGGCTCCTCATCTTTCACTAGTAAGTGCTGTTGGGGATTCATTTTAGTTTCCATGGTTACACAGCATGTTGCCATGTTCCTGGATGTTAATGCTGGTTTACTGTACCATAAGCATTTGTACAATATCTTCTAGTGTTAGATGTTGTTGTTCTGCTCTCCCCCTCCCCCTATTTATCTTACTGCTGGCTGGGTCCCTGCTGATTGACACCCGCAGCTTGCTGGTTGCATAGTAATGAGGCCTGGCCCTTAAAAGCAGGTGGCAGACCTGCCCGCTTCACCAGTTGGCCCACTCGATAATTAAAATCTACCCCCCTGAAGTGGTCAATGTACAGGCAATATACTGGATTAGCTATTTTTTCTCTTTCCCCCCACCCTTCCCGGAAGTTGTTGATTACCACAGTGGTATGGTTCCGCGGACATTGACTATCCTTTAGTAAATTGCCTGAGTGCCTGTTCTTCTTTTGCGATCTTAGATGGTGGATATCAGCAAGCTATTCAATTGTTGAGGGCATATTGGCTCTGATAATAATTCAGAGGCACGTCAGGAGCGGGAGTGGGGGGTGTTCCGATATCATGTGGGAAACCCGGAAGTAAGGTCATCGCGTCTGTTAGTGGCATTTTAATGCAGCCACCTCAGTATCATTTTATTTGCGGGTTTGCCGTTGAATGCACGGCAGCGGGCATGATGACGACCCGCATGACGCGATCTCAACTGGAGTATTTACAGAGCCAATCCCAAGACGGAATTTGGAGGAGTTTGGTGTCGGAAGCAAGAGAAGCTGAACTTTGGTAAAAGATTCAGGGCGGTCACAGGCTGTGGCCCGCTTGAGTCATGCCGCCTTTGACACACTGCTGGGGGCTGTGAGGAGCCGGAGAACGATACTCTTCCCCAGCAATGGGAGGAGGGAACCTGCTGCTGTCGCAAGGAAGGCGTGGCTGGAGGTGGCCCAGGAGGTCAGCAGCAGGAGCCTTGTGCCACACGCCTGTATTCCGTGCAGAAAGCGATTTAATGACCTAACCAGATCAGAAAAGGTGAGTGCAGCTGCACATTCACCAACATCCTGCTGTGCACATCAGCCCACTCCCTCACTCTGCCTTGTCAAGCCTACTCCATCACATCACTCCTCACACCCACTTACCTACAAGCGCATCAATCCTTCTCTTTCTATGCACTTCTTCACATCCCCATCTATCCATCCAGCATTGCCAATCGCCCTCTTCCTTAGCAATTTGATGCCTCACCCTCACCACATGCACACCATCCATCGGGTGAACACGTGCCACTACAGTCATTCATGTTGTGTATGTACCTTTAAGAGAGAACTGCTTTTATACTGTAGTACCGGCAGTGACCACACCTGTATATAAAGCCGTAGCAGGCTTCTGTACTTTCAGTTCCAGCATACCCTCTGTTCAGTAAACACCTGTTAGTACCGTTCTCCTGCAGTCCGTGTGTTATTGATACGCGGACACTACAATTCATAGGTCTGTTCTTTCCACCATTGCAGAAGAGTGCAAAGCATAAGGGAGAGGGAGCGAATCAGAGGTGGTACACCACAGGTCTCACAGTTGACAGCTGAAGAGGAGGAAGCGCTGGAGATCTGTGGCGTCTTGGCATCCCTCGCCATCGGAGATAGGGTGATGGGGACCCCGCAGCTACCTGGTGACAGAATCAAACATAATGCACACAGCTGTCATACATGCCCGCTCGTTTTGACTGTTGTCATCGCATGGGGAAGTTCACATAATTGCCAGCCCCGACAAACAAGCCATCAGTCAACTGCCTTATGCATTTGTGGGCCGTCAACTGGGAGATCCTGGATATATCTCCTGCGGTGCCTCGGAAGGATCCGGAGGCAAAGAAAATTGAGGGACATGGTCACTTTGACAGCCACTGGCAATGCATGGACACCAGGTCCAGCAGGGAGCAGGTCTCCTAGGAGGCTGCAGATGTCTACCTGACACGGCAATGTGAGCCTCCAGAAGTAGTGCTGTTCCGACATGTCAAATAAACTCAGCCTCTGCCTGTACACCCTGTTTCGTGGGTAGTGCCTCCTGTGAGCTGCTCCCCTCTCTGCTGCTCCCCTCTCTGATGTCCAGATGGAGATGCTGCTGGTGCTGGTCATATTGCTCTTCGTTCGAGATCTAATCTAAGGCAAATGTAAGAAGTCACACAAGGCAAATGTAAGAAGTCACACAACACCAGGTTATAGTCCAACAGTTTTATTTGAAATCACAAGCTTTCAGAGTGCTGCTCCTTCATCAGGTGACTTCACCTGACGAAGGAGCAGCGCTCCGAAAGCTTGTGATTTCAAATAAAACTTTTGGACTATAACCTGGTGTTGTGTGACTTCTTACATTTGTCCATCCCAGTCCAACACCGGCATCTCCACACCATAATCTAAGGCAGACAAGGTGCCACCCATCCTGATGTGATTCAGAAAAGCTCCAAAGTGTAGAAAGTAAACTCTCAGCAAAAGTACTGTCAGCAATCCCTTTCCCACTAGTAGGTAAGAAAGCAGCTGTGAGTACTGAACATTTATTTGTTTATTTCCATAATAAGCTCCAATCAGCCCCCTGAATTGCCGTTGTGTTCTCGCCTTGCTTTCAATGGCTAATTTCAGGAAGCCAAGGAAACTCGTGGATGTGACATTAAACTTAAAAGTGTGTTGAAATATCGCTCCAGTTGAGCTATTACCATATGTTAATAGACAGCCTGCCTCTCCTGAGTGGGTTGTGCATGTGCCTGAGTTAAATGCGGAAGTCACCGGTTTGGAGCCTGCTTCCTGACATGCTCGCATTTTTGCCGGGTTTAACCCCCACCCGTACCCAAACCCACATGCTCCTCCATGTTAAAACCCCCACCATTTTTTCAGAATGTTACTTTGGTCATGAGGTATTAGAGCTGAGTTTGATACTATCCTCACTCAACTTTTATCGTCGTTGGACAGTGATTACTAATGGAAACTCAAGCTGATTTTACCCTCTCTAACTAAGGACTGCGAGACCGATTGCAGTGCCCCTATCGCCTCTCCACTGAATAACAGTTAACACAGCACAGGCCGAAGATTGAATCTGGAGTTGTCCTGATCTTTATAGCTCAGCCAGTCACTAACCTAACCAGGTGAGCCATCAGGAATGGAATTTCTTTTCACATTGGAGCTTAAATAGTGAGCGTTTGTAGGATCCTGTCCTCACTCATCGTCCACATGTACCCACTTTTCAGTGAGCGGCGACTGTAAAGCAGACCTAACCCAGGATGGTGAGGTCAATTGTAATCCTCCTATGCTACGCTGGCTGACAAGTTAATTCAGCACACATTAAGAATTGAAGTTGGATCTTTTTCTGGTCTGTTTGACTTAGCTCTAATGGTCATGGCATTACCAACTGACCCTTTGGGAAAACGTCTGATTAAACTACAGCCACGTTCCAGGCTGGTACGGCAACCTGATTTTGGGTCTTGGTTGGTACCAGTCCAGTTCTTTTAGAATAACAAACCCACTTGTTTCTGATTGGCTGATGCCCCTTTAATTGCAAAAGAGATCTGTTGCCGATAGTTATCTGGGGGCCACTTTCTTTTGTACCTCTCCATTTTGTGGAAAGAGTGAGACTCTTCTGGAGCCAGTGTTGTCAGTTGTGAAGATATTTCCTTCCCAACTAAATTCCTGCAGCTAAAGGCAATCCAGTCATTCCATGAAACTTTTCTTTAGCTTCCCTGATAGCAGACCTGAACGCAGGCACTCTAATATTTGGGTCAGAAGATTGTGGGCTTGACCCCATACCAAGAGTTTGAGCTCACAAGCTAGCCTAACACTCTATTACAGTCCTGAGGGAGTGCTGCAATGCAAGAGGGGCTGAGATTAGGTGGTTCAGTTGGATGTTGAAGATCCATTGGCTCTATTCAAAGTCAACGCTCCTCACCCAACCAATACCATTAGAAATAGGTAAACTAGTTATTCGTCTCATTGCTGTTTATGGATCTTGGTGTGCACAAAATGGTTGCCACATATGCCGACACAACAGCAGTCACTACATTTCAAAGTAATTCATTGTATGTTATCGTTCATTATTGTTTCTGAGAAGCTGAAAAGGTGATAATCTATTTAACCTGTAAATTAGGGTGTGGGAACCTATTTGCTTAAGAGTTTAGGTACAATAAAACCATTTAAAAATTCTAAAACAGGCAGCTGTTAGCATTGAAAGATAGGCAAAGGCAGTACTGAGACGGCGAACAAGAATGGGGAAAAAATAATCAAACCTATTACCTATATGCCAACCTAGAAAACTAGCAAAAATTTACCAACAGTTTCAGAAAAGCTAAAGGCCTCCAAAAAGCTGCAACTTAATAACAGCCCTAAATATATGACTGTGGTACTGATAGTCCTCACTTCATTTGGAGAAACTGTGAGGTTCTGAGGGCAGAAATGGGAATTTAATTTTTTTTTTTAATTTGTTCATGAGCCAGTATTTATTGCCCATCCCTAACTGCCCTTGAGAAGGTGGTGATCAGCCGCCTTCTTGAATCGCTGCAGTCCGTGTGGAGAACTCTTGTGTTGTTAAAACTGACAACTTGTTTTGCCACAGAGACATGAAGGCACTCTTCTCCCCTTGTCTCCATTTCCACCTCTCTGTTCATATCGATAGTCTTCCTCACCTCATCTTCAGTTCATGCAGGTGCCGTTCTTCTCCCTTCCACCAGTTCATGCTGTTACTCTTCGCCTCCCACTCCCCCCACTAGTTCACACTGGCATTAGTCTGTGATTCGCCACACCACACCCCCATCCACCGTCACCCCGTTCCCCCTACCCCCACCCCCCCACCGCTGCCCCCTACTGTTCACAGCGATATTTTTTTCCAATTCTTTCTACTGCCCAAATCCTGCTGCACGCTCCTCCAACTCTCCCCCTCACACCCCATCCAGTTCAGGCTGGTTACTGTTCTTCCACAGTTGTCTCCTCACTGCTACCTGAAGCTTCTGCTCCGTGGGATTGATCAACTGCTGCACACTGTGATGGGAATTCCTAATCTTGCTGACTTTTCTGCGAAGAATTCGAATTTTACTCTGAGCAAATTCTTTATCGTTTTGGTCTCGTTTTCTTTATAAAAAAACACTCTTTGCTGCAGTGCATGCACAAGACTACCTCATTAACATTTTTAATAAAACACAGCAGGGAGGCCCTTCACGGGAGTTAGGGAAACATCAGGCAATCATTGTGTGACAGCACGCTGACAATTAGGGCAATGAAGAAAATGAAGAGTTTGGATTTATTTGAGGTGTGAAATTGCTTTGCCATCAACCACTTGTTCATTTTCCATTCAATTGTGAAGCTTTTACAAAATTTAATTGAATTACTAGTGTTGTAGAAGTGAGCATTAAATAAGCTTGTTCCAGTTTTAAAAACTAAGGGAGAATAGTGTAGCTCTATTGGTATGTGAAATGAAATGGTCCTGTTACTCCTCTTCACATTTGAAAACCCTAACATAGTTTGACCTTTTTTCGGGTGTCACTAATTAATATTCTTGGTTGGCTGATAAAATAAGATTTGATGTACAGTATTTAACTTTCATATGAAAACTCTGCTGTAATTATAGTGAAATCAGTGTCATGTAAGGAGGCAAAGAGACTCAGAGATATGGAATCTGACCAGCCTGATGAAAATTTAATTCTTCCCCTAGCCAACAATTCTTTCCCCTCTTGAACTCTTCTCATTCATTCTATTTTATCATGTTAATAACTACGGGTGAGAGTCAAAGCTAAGGTCTGCAAATTTCAGCATTGACACGCCCTTCACACTTAACATAAAGTCCTAAAACATTTACACTGGCTTGCAAAAGTGAGATTTAAACCTTTTCACTGGTCCTCAATTGTAATTTTATGCCTTGCTTAATTGTCCTCAAACCTTCTGACTGACCTTCAAACAGCACTCTTTAAATCCTCCCACTGTCCTTCATTCCCTTCCCAGAATGTACCTGGGGAGTGGGGGGGGGGGGGGCAGCAATCTGGGCTGGCTGGCTGACAGGCAACAGCAAGGGCACTGGTGGAGTGGCTGGGGAAGGAGATACGAATTCTGTCACCCTGAGAGAGGAAAGCCGGCTTGTGCTCCACGGAGCCACTGCCACTCTCCCGGGGTGGAGCCTCAGCAACCTCATAGAATCACAGAATCATATAATGGTTACAGCATGGAAGAAGGCGATTCGGCCCGTCAAGCCCGTGCCGACTCAGCTAGTCCCACTCCCCTGCCCTTTCACTGTAGCCCTGCAATTTTTTTTCTTCATATACTTATCCAACTCCCTTTTGAAAGAAAAGATTGAATCTGCCTCCACCACCCTTTCAGGCACTGCATTCCTGATCAAAACCACTCTCTGCATAAAAAAGTTTTTTCTTATGTCGTCTTTGGTTCTTTTGCCAATCACCTTAAATCTGTGTCCGCTGGTTCATGACCCTTCTGCCAATGGGAACAGTTTCTCTCTATCTACTCTGTCCAGACCCCTCATGATTTTGAACACCTCTATCAAATCTCCCCTCAATCTTCTCTGCTCCAAGGAGAACAACCTCAGCTTCTCCAGTCTATCAACGTAACTGAAGTCCTTCATTCCTGGTATCATTCTCGTAAATCTTTTCTGCACCTTCTCTAAGGCCTTCACATCCTTCCTAAAATGTGGTGCCCAGAATTGGACACAGTACTCCAGTTGGGGCCGAACCAGTGTTTTATACAGGTTCATCATAATTTCCACACTTTTGTACTCTATTCCTCTATTTATGAAGCCCAGGATCCTGTAAGCCTTTTTAACTGCTTTCTCAACCTGCCCTGCCACCTTCAATGATTTGTGCACACATACCACCAAGTCTCTCTATTCGTGCACCCCCTTTAGGATTGTACCATTTAGTTTATATATCATCTCCCCATTCTTTCTACCAAAATTTATCATTGCGTTAAATTTCATCTGCCATGTGTCTGCCCATTTCACCAGCCTGTCTATGTCTTCCTGAAGTCTATCATTCTCCTCCTCACTGTTCACTATACTTCCAAGTTTTGTGTCATCTGTAAATTTTGAAATTGTGCCCTGTACATCCACATCCAAGTCATTAATAAGAAAAGCAGTGGTCCTAGAACCGACCCCTGGGGAACACCACTGTATATCTTCCTCCAGTCCAAAAAACAACTGTTCACTCTCTGGGCTGGATTTTGCTAGGGCCGGGGAGGCGGGATTGGAGGCGTGTGGGGGATAAAAATCGCAAAACTGGCGTGCGGGCCCAAACCCGCCTCCATCCCGCCTCCACGCAATTTTCCTAAATTCGTGTCTGCTGGTCCCGACTCCGTCCCGCCTCCAGGAGGCGGGATAGGCCCTTAAGGCCCTTAACAAGCCCTCAGTTGGCTCTATAATCCCATTTTCCTAACCACTTGCAAGTTTACTCGTTTTCCCACGTGAAACACGCCTGGTGGGAAACACACTTCTGAAACCTGGCGGGAGCACAACTGGCTTGCGGAGTAGCAGCTGCAGCTCAACCATTAAATGGCAGATTTGAACAGGCTTTAATTGCAGGTGGCATAACTTTGCTCTCTCAGGTCTGGGGGATCTTTCAGAAGGCATACCCACAGCTCTGGAAGTTTGCAGCCCGACAACCATCTCCAGTGTGACCTCCTGGGAAACCCCTCTCGCCACCTTCACTGAGCGCTTCCTCAACTGAGGCATCTACCAGAAGCATGGGAGCCATTTTTGTCCTGCCCTTCCGGATATTACATGAGGCCGCCCAACAGCAGCAGCAACAACAGTTGCGCCAAGCTGCTGCTGCCCCACCTGAGGATGCACAGGCCAGAAGGGGAGTTTGAGTGAGAATGAAGGAGTGAGTGTAGAGAATCGATGGCATAGATGCTTAGAAGGAGAGAAAGATGGAGTGAGATGGCAAGACCAAGGGCCCTCCCTATGTGATGTAAGTTGTTTTCATAGCATGACAGTGATAGGGAGTGTGAGGGCTGCATAGTCCATTAGTTAGGTGAATGTGACCATAGAGAGAGAGGGAGTGAGAAAGGGTGCATGGATGTCAGTGTCAAGTGGGATGTGGAGGAAGAGATTGGTAAAGCTGAGAGCTGGTGAGGAAAGGCAATGGGGATCAGATTAAGAGTGATGGGAACATCATACTCACTTTTCCAGTGCGCAGAAGGTCATGGAAGCGTTTCCGACACTGGATCCATGTTCTGCTGGTATTCGAGCTGGCGTTCACCTGCTCTGCCACCCTCAGCCACACAGCCTTGGTTTGCTGGGGTGGCTTCTTCCTCCCCAAGGAGGGGAAGAGCACCTCCCTGCTCTCTGTCGCTCCCTCCACCAATGCCTGGAGGGCTGCCTCGTCAAATCTGGGGGATGCCTTACTCCTATGTGTCACCATGATTGATGATGGTAGCAGCAGCTGCCAGGGCCAGAAGCTTGGCAGTCTGCTGAAGTGAGCAAGGCTTGTGGAAGCCCTTAAATGAAGCAGCAGTGATGATGTCCTCGGAGGCAAGCTTCCCACCTGAAAAGCTCACTGGCTAGGGGTTCCCACACGTGGGGAATCAATTGGGCTATAAAATCAAAATTGCATCAATTTCCCACATCGTTCAGGATTCGTGTGGGAAACACGAAATGTGGGGAACACGACGCCAACCCACCCCCGTAGCAAAATCCAGCCCTCTGTTTCCTGTCACTTAGCCAATTTCATATCCATGCTGCCACTGTCCCTTTTATTCCATGGGCTTCAACTTTGCTGGCAAGCCTATTATGTGCCACTTTGTCGAACGCATTTTGGAAATCCATGTACACTACGTCAACCACATTACCCTCAACAACCCTCTCTGTTACCTCATCAAAAAACTCGATCAAGTTGGTTAAACATGATTTGCCTTTAACAAATCCGTGCTGGCTTTCCTTAATTAATCCACACCTACCTAAGTGACTGTTAATTTTGTCCCTGATTACTGTTTCTAAAAGCTTCCCCACTACCGACTAGCCTGTAGTTGCTGGGTTTATCTTTACACCCTTTTTTGAACAATGGTTTAACATTGGCAATTCTCCAGCCCTCTGGTACCACCCCCGTATCTATGGAGGATTGGAATATTATTGCCAGTACCTCCGCTATTTCTGCCCTCAATTCCCTCAGTGTCCTAGGATGCATTCCATCTGCTCCTGGTGATTTATCTACTTTTAAGTACAACCAGCATTTCTAATACGTCTTCTTTATCAATTTTTATCCCATCAAATGTCTCCAGTACCTCCTCCTTCACTATGTCTATGGCAGCATCTTCTTCTTTGGTGAAGACAGTTACAAAGTACTCATTTAGTACCTCAGCCATACCCTCTGCCTCCATGCATAGGTCTCCTTTTTGGTCCCTAATTGGCCCCACCCTTCCTCTTACTACCGTTTTACTATTTAAATGTCTATAGAAGACTTTTGGATTACCTTTTATGTTGGCTACCATTCTATTCTTATACCCTCTCTTTGCCCCTCTTATTTTCTTTTTCACTTCTCCTCTGACCTTTCTATATATAGCCTGATTCTCAGATGTATTTGCAACATCTTATTGATCTGTTCTCCAACAATGGCTCGACAAGTATCTGGAAGCCTTTCAACAGGAGTGCTGGGCTCACGGAGCGCAGCCGGCACTCCGTGGGGGGGCCACACAGGAGGCCGGGGGCAGGTGCTGGCAGGCTGCCAGCAACAAAAATGGCCGCCCGACATCTGCCCTTCAATTTGCGCCACAGGTAGACCCCCTTGACCCTGTCGGACATAGCATCAAGCAGTAAGTCAGGGGGCGCTACCAAAGATCGCGGCCGGGGCACGAGCGGGGCGCTGCGCACAGCGACGACGTCATCGCCGGAGGCGCAGCGCCACGAGGTGCTAACGGTTACTGCCGCCACTAACCTCCCACTGAATTTCACAGAAGGCGTTAGCGGTGCCGTGCCCGGACGTTAGTTGCTTTGCGCCCTGTTAGTGCTAATGGGAGGTGCAAATCAACCAAATTATTCCCCCTAGGACCTTTCTGAGGCAGGGCACGCTGACTCTGTCTCTAAAGATATTCTACCACAGATGCCGTAACATATCCTGCACGTATCTTCCATATATAATCTCTCATATATTTAAATCCAAAATGTAGCTTGAGTACACCATAACCTGGCTCATAGATTAAATACTATTTATGCTGAGCACCATCTGACTCATGAACTGACTCCACAGTACATACAATGTTGACACAGGTTCTGTAAATATTATACTGAGGAAAATGACAATTTGGTTAAATTGGATAAGACTTGAAAATGGGTGCGAGTATCACGGTACACGATTAACCCGCGCCCATTCATTGCGTTGCTGGTAAATGTGTGCTGCCTGCTGTTTTACACGATTGCAATCTGCAGCCAGCGCTACCCACGCTGTTCATTAGCTGCACGCTTCAGCAGGGGGCCCAATTTGCTAGCACTACTATGAGTGCAGCTCCAACAACACTCAAGAAGCTCGACAACATACAGGACAAAGCAGCCTGCTTGATTGGCACCCCATCCACCAGCTTAAACATTCACTCCCTCCACCACTGGCATACCGTGGCTGCAGTGTGTATCATCTACAAGATGCACTGCAGCAACTCGCCAAGGCTTCTTTGGCAGCACCTCCCAAACCCCCGACCTCTTCCACCTAGAAGGACAAGGGCAGCAGGCGCATGGGAACACCACCACCTCCAAGTTCCCCTCCAAGTCACACACCATCCTGACTTAGAAGTATATCGCCATTCCTTCATCGTCGCTGGGTCAAAATCCTGGAACTCCCTCCCTAACTGCACTGTGGGAGTACCTTCACCACACGGACTGCAGCGGTTCAAGAAAGTGGCTCACCACCACCTTCTCAAGGGCAGTTAGGGATGGGCAATAAATGCTGGCCTCGCCAGCGACGCCTACATCCCATAAACGAATAAAAAAAACTACTTAAAGGCAGCCTGCACCTCTTAAAGGGGAGGTGCATTGTGGTCACAAGAAGTGGTTGGCGTCTTTTGAAAACTAATTCTGTGCTCTGATACTTTGAGCAATGGCTGAACATACGAGAAAGCATGCGCCAAAGTTTTCAGACATTGCACTGGAGGTCTTGGTGGACGAGGTGGAATGGAGGAGAGATGTCCTATATCCGCAGGGGGGCAGGCAGCCCTCCAAACACATGCTGAGGAGGCAGTGAGGAGAAGTAGCGGTGGAGGTCAATGCTCGGAGTGTTTCTCCTAGAACGTGGATGCAGTGCAAGAAGTTTAATGATCTCACACGAGTTGTCAAGATGAGTGAGTTCATCTTCAAATGGCATATCCTACCAACTGCACCACTAGCCTCATCCCCTGCTCAATTCACTACACCTCCATCACCCACCAACCAACAATCTCTATCAATCGGTATTCAACCATGACAGCCACATTACCCAAACATATTGCAGTACACTCACTGACACACTTCCCTCTTTCTTGCAGGCGCATAACAGCAGGCAGCAGCAATGAACTGCAGGAGGACAAGCGCACCTGCATTTTTTAACCCCCATGGAGGAGACAGTGATGGCCTTCACTGAGGGGCACCACTGAGGCTGAAGCGATCGATGATAAGGGTATCTTCATAACTAATTCTCTCATCCTACTTCTCCCTCATCCCTCAATCACTTCTGATTCAGAAGCTGCAGATGGTGTAAGCATGCACTTCTTACTTTCTCCTCTCCCCTCACCCCAAACCAACCCATGTCCCTTTGTCATTTCAGATACACAAGAACTGGAGCCTTCCCAGTTGGTGGAGGAAGATTAAGAGGACAATGAAGATGAACAGACACCGTCACTCAATCTTACACACGCAGCCACCAGCTCAGACACTGACACTGTGTGTATTTTGGAGGCTAGGATAGAGGAGGGATCTGCATGTGGTCAGACACCGGGCACAAGTGCGCAGGAGCCAGGGTGGGGGGGGGAAAGAATAGTTGAGATGCAAGCTCGCCGAAAGGCAAGGTCACACACTAGTTCTGCTGCAGTGGACTCAGGTGAGGACTTCGATGGGCCAGGCTACAGTGCATAACCAAATGCTTGGTGCACTGGAAAGCCTGTCAGAAAACTGCATCAATGTCAAGGAGCATGGAGGAGTACAGAACCAACTTGGCACAGGGCTTTGCGCAGAGCTTGGAGCCCATCCTTTCCAACATGGAACGGGTGGTCACCTCCATCAGCACACTGGTGGAACCCACCATGATGCAGCATCTGATGGCTGATATCACAGCTTCCATTGCAGTACAAACAACTTCCATCAAAGGTCTGAGTGCTGCAGTGGAAGCTCAGACTGCTACCATCATGGCTCTAGTGCCACTTTTCAGAGGGGCGTCCTGAGTGTCACAGCAGCCAATCAATCTGTTCTCCATCAGATCAGTAAGATTGCTGAGGCACCGCCCCGGGAGAGTGGCAGTGGCTCCATGAAGCACAAACCTGCTGCCCTCTCTCAGGATGACAGAATTCATGCTCCCACTCCAGCCATTCCGCCAGTCAGCCAGCCAACCCAGGCCAACATGCTGCAGTCTGAAGCTGCTCGAGGTCGCCCTCCAAGGCCATCTGCAGTCTCCTCAATTGGAGGTCAGCAACCATCCAACACCCATGCTCCAGCCACTGGGGAAGCACCTTGTGGGAGCACTAGGACAGGCACTAATTGAATGCACAAGGGTGATTAGTTGATTTTTGTTTGCATTATGCCACAATTGAATTTATAAATTTGGATTGGAATGTGCATTTTCTGGTGGTTTTATTTTTGTGTTGTCAGAAAGAGGACGATGTGATGGTCAGTGATAGAGGAAAGGTAAGGAGTGTGGGACTGTTGGTGAATGGGGAGGTGTGGTTGAGGTTACTGGTATCGCTCATGAATTATTTCATCATGTAGAGCCTGAGCAGAAAGGTGCTTTCCAGGTTGTAGCCTCCCTTCCTCTTCCTGTTCCTTCACTTCCTGTTGCACTTCTTCCTCCTCCTCTGCATCTCGCTGGATAGTGTGGTGGCAAAGGCTGTGCCCTCATAATACTACCACAAATCCTGACACCCGCTCAGCTGAGTACTGCAGGGCTCCTCCAGAGCAGTCCAGGCAGCAGAAGCATTGCTTGAGGACGTCGATGATGTGCTCTATAATATTTCTTATAGCAGCATGGCTCTCATTGTATGCCTGCTGTGCACGTGTGTGTGGGTTCTGTACCGGAGTCATGAGCAATGTGATGAGTGGATAACCCTTGTCAACCATTAACCAGCCTTTGACTCGCTATGGTGGTTTGAATACAGGTGGTACAGAGGACTGCCATAGAATGAAGGCATTGTGACTACTGCCGGGATAATGAGCATTCACCTGCATGATGCGCTGCCTTTGGTCGCACACCAGATGCACATAAAGGGACTAGAATCCCTTGCGGTTCAAGAAAATGGCAGAGTTCATATGAGGCACATGCAAGGCTGTGTGCGTGCAGTCAATGGCACCCTGCACCATGGAGACCTGCAATACGTGCAAACCTTCGTGTTCGCTCCATCTGGTTGTCTCTGGCAAGAGGGAATGAGGTGAAGCTGTCTCTATGTGTATAGAGAGCCTCAGTGACTTCCCTTATGCAGCAGTGTACTGCAAACTGAGATGTTGCTAATTTCTCCAGCAGCAGCCTGGAAGGAGCCAGATGCATGAAAGTTAAGAGCGATGGGCACCTTGACAGCCACAGGCAATGCGTTCCTTGCCCTGCTCTGAGATTGGAGTTGTGGCTGTATCAATTGGCAGATTTCAGTCAAGACCTCTTTAGTGAAGACATCACAAGCATTGGTTGTTGCTGAAGTTGAGGTAAGAGAATTGCTCTCTGAAGACCCACGGTGGAAATGGCCTCCTGCTGAGAGCCCTTCTCCCCCTCATCCTCCTCCCTCTTCTAGCAGCTTGTCCTGCTCTGCGTGGCCTCTTTTCATTCTCCCAGTCATGCTCAATTCCAAGTAGAAGTCCTACTAGGCCACTCATGTATGGAAGCAACTTGTTTCAGCACAAGCTTTTAAATGAACAAAAAATAACTTCAGCACCAGGCTGACCACTTCCATTAGACTATTGAAATTTCAGGCAAGTATAGGAAAGTGTCAAAAATGTGTATAATTGCACCTATAGCTAAAAGAAATAATCCAGCAACTAACCTGTAAGTAGTACATGATCCCTTTATATAGCACTGGTGGGGGGGACCTTCATGCTGTTTAACGTTGTGTTCAGCTGTGCGAGGTTAAGATAGGGTGTAGACTGGAGACTGGAGAGTGGAGTTCTAAAATGGCAGCGCTGGCGTCAAATCACTGTTGCTTACTGATTGACATCCTAATCTGCTTGCTCTGCATGCGGTCATTAGGTGCGCATGCACAAACCCCTTTACCAAGATGCGCCCTCCGCATTTCCCGTCTGCAGTGTGCGTGCGCATTGGATGCCATTTTCGAGCATTAGGAGGCCGCATTGCGCCCAAAAAACTGGTGCTACAGAGCCCAATTTAGCCCCCGTAGTGTCTGCACATTCAACATTGAGGACTGAGGTTATTCATCAGGTCACTTTACATCGCTGACCATCAGAATGCACAATATTTAGTGTTTCGCAAAAACAGTCCTCTTCAGACTGCAGACGATCTAGGAACATAGGAAGGAACATAAGAACAGGAGTAGGCAATTCAGCCCCTCAATCCTGTTCTGCCATTCAATTCCATCATGGCTGATCTGTATCTTAACTCCATCTACCCACTTTGGTTCCATATCCCTTAATGCCCTTGCCTAACAAAAATCTATAGATTGCAGTTTTGAAATTTTCAATTGACCCCCAGCCTCAACAGCTTTTTAGAGGAGAGAGTTCCAGATTTCCACAACCCTGTGTGTGATCAAGTACTTCCTGACATCACCCCTGAACGGCCCAGCTCTAATTTTAAAGTTAAACCCATCTGTTCTGGACTCCCCCATCAGAGGAAATTGTTTCTCTCTACCCTATCAACTCCTTTAATCATTGTAAACACTTCAGTTAGATCACATCTTAATCTTCTATACCCAAGAGAATACAAGCCTGGCCAATACAACCTGTCCTCATAATTTAACCCTTTAAGTGCTGAGGGAATGCTGCACTGTCGGAGGTGCCGTCTTTCAGATGAGACGTTAAATCAAGGCCCCGTCTGCTCTCTCAGGTGGACGTAAAAGATCCCATGGCACTATTTCGAAGAAGAGCAGGGGAGTTATCCCCGGTGTCCTGGCCAATATTTA
The DNA here is from genome assembly GCF_052327205.1 of Somniosus microcephalus. NCBI lineage: Eukaryota > Metazoa > Chordata > Chondrichthyes > Squaliformes > Somniosidae > Somniosus > Somniosus microcephalus. The sequence continues at coordinate 234,681,594 of NC_140989.1, read as the reverse complement.
TCCCTCAACCAACATAACAAAAACAGATTATCTGGTCATTATCACATTGCTGTTTGTGGGACCTTGCTGTGCGCAAATTGGCTGCTGTGTTTCCCACATTACAACAGTGACTACACTTCAAAAGTACTTCATTGGCTGTAAAGTGCTTTGAGACGTCCGGTGGTCGTGAAAGACGCTATAGAAATGCAAGTCATCTTCTTCTAAGCCCCGGTATCATTATCCGCATTGCATCCCGTCCAAGGCCAATTTATTCTTCCTGAGGTGCAGTGCCCAGAACTGAACACAGTGCTCCAGAAGAAGTAATCTGACACATAGACAGTGTGCACTTCATATTGAGGGACACAGTGACTTATAAACTCAGAACACTTTGTACTGGAACTTTATCTTTAATTTATTTTGGATAAATCACACTGATGAGCTCAGTCCAGCTATGGTTTGAGCCATTAACAGAACAGTGGAGATATTGGATCTCAGTCACATTATATAAAGCCAAGCAGTGAAGGTTTACAATAGATCGATCGCAGGGGCGAATTAAAAATGGTGAACTGCAGCATCTTTGGTTTCCTAATTGGGTATCCTTTTTCCAAGAAATCATGAAATAAATTGGATCATCACCGTAATGGAAAAAATTAGGTTTTCAATGAAACAAACCGCAGACCATGTACACACTTACCAAGCTCCATATTGACGCATAAAAGGAATTTTCACCCCTAAAAGGGGGTGGATTTGGGCCGGGTGGGAAGTAAAAATGTAAGGTGGGACTGGGGGCTGGTTACCAACTCGCTCCCAGGAGGCGGTCGCTCATTTAAATATTTTAATGAGCCTGTGTGTCTCAGATTATTTTCTCTGTTCCAACTTTAATGCTGGCCGGATGGGTTTCCCAGGCCTCAGGAAAACCAGCAGCTAAAAAGCAGGCGAGGGCTGCATGGAAGAGGTCAGAGCTTTTTCCAGCACTGCTTGTGGGCCAGGAGGAGCAGGAGTGCTTCCCCATGGCCCACCAAGCAAACTTTTTAACTTACCCAGCGATCAGACTGCCCCCGTTAATCAGGTCCTGCTGTTAAATTCAGCAGGACCTGAGGGGACCTCAAAACTGACCCCCTGCTCCCTCCCCATTAATGTCGGGGCTATAGACACAATAAATTGGATTTAACTTCATTGTGGAGCAGCGCGATTCCCAAAGTGAATTACATGAAATGTGAATGCACGAAGCATAAAACAAAACAGTTTTAGTTGTGTACCATGAAAAGAGCTTTGTGTTTGTCAAACTCCATCTTGCAATGATGTGAGTGGGGTATAGTGCCACATCTGTCCTCTCTTCCAAGGTGGTCTTATCAGCATTATCTACATAACATCTCTCACCACAAAGGCATCTCGCCATCTGTAATACTGCGGCAGATAAATCTTGCAAGAAAAGGAAAGGGAATACAGCAAACTGTGTTCTAAAAAGATCACAATAGCCTAGGTTTTCCGCAGACTGTGATTCATTGCCACCAGGAAAAAAGGGATCTAAGTCTGTTCAGATTCTGATGTCGCTGTAATTCGAATAATGGTGTCAAGTTCCCAGCATCAGGGATGTTATTTACTGGTTCCTTGCCATTTCGGGCTGGAAACTTGCTGCTGCAGGATGTAAAGGCCTGCAGCAGCTTAAAGAGGCAGCACATTAAAAGTTGGAATTTTAACAACCTGAAAGAACTCTAGTCAATTATTTGTTAAGTTTTCAGGAGGCATGAGCACCCTAGATTTCACCAGCGAGACTGATTCTTTGTGAAGTCATTCAGAGGAAGGAGACATTTTGGCAGCCAGTGATGTCGGGCCACAAGGAAAGTCACCCAACAGCCGTGGCAGGAGCTGGTCAGGGCAGTAATGCCAAGTCAACAACCCCACGCATCACCACTTGTGCAGGAAGAAGTTTTATGACCTACCCAGATCAGGCAAGACAAGAGGAGTGAGCCACGCCTTCAAAGAATGAAATGTGCGAACCATGTCTACCACAATTACCGCCTTCTAACTGTGTTAAACCATCAAAGCCCAGGAGGTAGTGTGCTGTCCTTTACACCACCAGTCTTCATCTGCAAGTGCTCCTTCAATCACATCCTTTCACCTCATTAAAAGCTGCACGTGGTATGTAATTGCTTAGTGCATGCACCTGTCATCACTCTTACTATGGTCTGCATGCTGACATCTGGCTTTCATTGCATGTCATGCAACCAGAGTTCATTCTCACTTGTTTTTGCATTCTTTTTAAAGGAAAGAACAGCCCGTGCAGCAGAGAGACATTGGTGACAGTGGTGGCTCTCCAAACCTCTGCCCTCTCACCTACGAGAATGAAACAGTGGTGTTTCTGGGCAGCGAGTCTATGGAGAGAGTTGTAGATGGAAAAGTAGGAGGGTAGGTGCTAGCTGCAAGTTCACAATGACATTTTGCTTCTGTCTATTTTCATCTTGTTCTTCTTAATATTACCTGCCAGCAATCTATTATCATTTCTGCTACTGCGTGTGATCTATACTCCTCAGCAACCCATTCTAACCTCTCTTCCTCTTTTCCTCCTCTAGATGTGCCCAAGCCAGAACAAACAGAGGAGGAAGAGGCGGAGCCAGTTCTGCATTTGGTTCTGCTCAAGTGTCAGAGCCCGTTCCATCACTTACTCTGTCACTGCGAATTAGAGAGTGAGCCAGAGGGTAGTGCTCTGGGTTAGAGCGCAGTGTGCAGAAGGAGCTGGAGATGGAAGATGCGGAGGAGGAAGTATCTGGCCTAAGGGCCAACAGACATCGCATCTTGGTGAGGAGCCTGGTGGAGAACTTTTAAAAGAAGGAGCAGCAACCAAATGTGCAGGCATGGCAGGCTCTGTCAGACTGTGTTCTGCCCAAGGCGGAACTGGTGAAGGAATCCACTACCCGCATGTGCTGGATTATGATGGCTGGCTTTGCAGCATGTGGCAGCTCCAGGGAGTTCTGCAGCAGAGACCCTAAGAGCGGCCTGTGCTTCCTTCCTGGATGCTCAGTCAGACGTCTTAGGCACAAGATCGGAGATGGTCGTTCCCTTCAGCCTCCAAATGATTGGAGCTGGGATGCAGACAACTGGTTCGCAGCGTTTCACTGATTTCATTTGTATCATTGGGTCTGCTTTGTGGCAGACCACTGGCCACATAGAGCCCAGTGCCAGTGGCATGTCAGGAATGCAGTCAACATGTGTCAGGAATGCATTCAACATGTGGGTGTTGTGTCTGAGGATAGCGGCACGTAAGTGCTCTCTCACCAGCCCCCTCAAATGCCTGTGGCCGAAGGGAAGCAGGATCAGGTTACCAATGCAGCAGTACAAGAGGTGCAGCCTGCAGTGGGTCCATCCCAGTACTTAGCTACTGTAAGACAGCAGCCACCTCAGTCCCAAGAGGCGTATAGGAACATTACAGCCAGCCACCTCCCAACACCGAAGAGAAGCACAGGATTGGGTTTCAATGCCCCCACATCAAACATGGGGCCCCAAGAAGCACGGTGGTAAGCAGCACTCGGGAGACACACTGTAAAGGTTTTGATTAAAATTATGGTGACATTAAAGTTGTTGTGGGTACTGCAATTGTTCTTGACAAGGTTTTCAAGTTGCAATGAATGGAAGATATGTAGTTTACAGCATGCAAGAGTTGTTCTCTAGCTGAAGACATGCTACTGTCAGGAAGGGGTGTGAGATGTAGACAGGACAGTTCATGCAGATGTGGTAGTAAGGAGAATGTCTTCTACATCAGTGTGGCATGAACGTGCCTTGTATCCATCAAAAGGATGCCCTCCACATCCTCTTCAGGCTGATGCTCCTGCTTCTGCTCTTTGGATTATTGCAGGTCAGAGCATCTCTGTCTTCATCCTCAAATGTGGGGTACTGTCTGGTGCAGCCTCTGTTGCTCCTCCTTTTCCAAAGTAGATGGGAATCACCAATGGGATTGTGCCCTGTCAAAAGGGCGGGGGGTATGGGGGCAGGAATAGCATTGCCAAATGGCAAAAAAGACAAATACTAAAGTAGTTTACCGTCCACCAAAGGTGAAAGCAGTAAACTGGGAGGTATCCACAGGAAATTCCAGGCCAATAAATTTAATGCTGTTTAACAGTAACACAATAGGAAGAAAATTCTATCCCACTGCAAAGAAAGATGTTGTTATGTGAATGTTGGCTGTGAATAACATAAACATTCATTCTTGCCCTCAGGTAATTAGTTTTCCAATTCTGTGAAGTCAGACGAGCTTTGTTATAAATAAATAATATTGGCTAATTGTAGAAAATAGCGCAAGCCCAGTATTGCCACTGGAATTTTAAAGCAAGTATCTCACTTCCCTTGTTGTTTGATTGTTGTCTACTCCGCCAAGTGGGGCAACCTCAGTCACCGTTAACTCAAAAGCAAGATATTCGCCTGGAATTTCTTAGCCGTTTTTGGATGTAACAATGGTATAAGAGTCGTGAGGCCCCAGTTCTTTCAAAGCAAATTAACGTGTAAGTGTTACGCTGGAACCTCACTACACGTAAAGTGCCTCGATCATTTAGCACCACTCCCAAATTATGCCTGCCAAATTCCCACTCAGCTCATTAATATAGCTCCACCCCCATGTAAATGACCAGAGAACACGTTTCCTGCATTTACACCAGTTCTGAATGGGCAAACATTTAGGTGCAGCAAAGCCTGAATCAGCATAACTGAGATTTCTGGAGTTTGATAATGATTGGCCCAGAAATTCAGGTCGGAGGCTTCCCGCGGATGCAAGCCTCCGACCTGCACTTACCTAGCGCGCCGGCCGTTGTGCTGTGGGCCCGCGTGGGATTCCGATCCTGGGCCTGCTCCAACTGCCGGCGCACAGTGCTTGCGTATCCCAGGGGTGCAGTTAGTTCGAAGCATCCCCTGGGATCACGTGGGCCATGGAGAGTCAATGGTAGCAGGGAATCTGTATTCATAGATTTGACAGGAAGACCTGTCAAACCTATGAATACAATTCAGCCCCAAAACATCACTAAAACTTCAAATAACTTTTTAAAAACATCACATTTTTAAAATAACTATAAATTACCTATTTTAAACAATAATTTAAATTTTTGAAAAAATTAATTACAGTTTCTAACGGGTATAAAAATAAACTTACCTTTCTTTAAAGTATTTAAAAATAATAAACCTCTGGAAAAAATGTTTTCATTTAACTTAATTCACCACTTACCTTGTCAAAAGCAGGCCTTGCGACTGCTTTTTAAAAGCGTAACTCCTGGTGACTTACCCTCCCGGAGAAACCTGCAAAAAGAATGGAAGTTCCAGGTGTACGCACTGCCTCTCCGGCGCACACGTTCGACCTGTGAACCCCTTCCTTTAAGGGAACGGAAGTTCCGGTTTCCCGCGCATGTGCAGTGCATGCACGAAACCGGCACTTTCGTTGGGCCTACGTGTGAGTACCCAGTGCGTACTCATCCATGGGAACCCGAAGTTCTAGCCCATTGACTTTGCGATTTAAACCAAAAAAATCTTACTGAGACTTGCACTAAACTTGACCAAAGTGCTGTCAGTCTCAGTGCACCGGACATTTTCGGGCCCCTGCTGGTGTTGAGAATGACTGAGCTGCTGGAACGGCCTTCCCAATAATAATAGAAGAGGATGAGGGGCAGCAGAGGCAAGGGTCTCTGAGAATGAGGCGCCATGGTAGAAGACACCACTCATCTTTTTATATTTGAACTATTGGCGCTGAATTCTTGCTTCTTTTACACTGATTTTTACGTTCTAGCATTCAAATGTGCTCCACAGGAAATTTTGGTGGAAGTTCCCACCGACAGGATCAGTATAAAAATAGCATAAAGTTCGGAGTCCTGAAATCCTGCGCCATTGAACTTGTTTGTTCTTCAGGTGGAGTCTCCGGCCTAGAAATTGAGTGGGCTTAGCGCCCATTTTGCGGCGCTAGAGGGCATTGCGCTGGACTTACAGCCGGTTTTGAAATTGACTAGGGCCCAACATCGGCGTTACACCGGTAGCGCTGCGCTGGCACCGATGACGTCATCGGTGTGCGCAGCGTCCCGGTTGCCGTGGTGACGGGCCCCAGCGCCGAAATTCAGTTGCGGCCGCCTCACCCGTGGCAGCCGCAACTAAGTCTCTGGCAACAGAGTCTTGCATGACTTTGCGCCGGCGTATAAAGGTGGAGCGGCGGCCGGCCGCTTTCCCGCCGGCCGCCTGCCCGCACCTCCCTTCCCGGACTCCCCCACCCCCCCCCCCGCGGAACAGATGCTTCTCGGCTGCGAGCCCGGCACTTCCCCGAGGTGCCGGGCTCATTTTTGTGAAGATTTTACCGGCCAGCGGGCGGGTGCAGGCAGCTCCTCCTTAACTGAAGGAGGAGGCCTGCACTTCCCGAGCCTGCCGCACCGCATCGGGCACCGCAGCGCCGCAATGCGGCGCGTAGCGCCAGTTTTCAGGCGCAAACAGCCTTCAGTAGCGCCGGCAGCCGTTTGGGCGCGGTGCTACTGAATTTTTGGCGCGCACAGCGCGACTTAGCACCGGCGCTAAATTTCCGGCGTTAAGCCCCGGCGCAGCGCAACCTCAATTTCTAGGCCTCCATGTTTAAAATGCCGAGCTGATTGTCTAATCTGCCATTTACACCAAGCTTTGTACCTGGTTTTGATTCATTTTGGGAACTGGAATTATATCTTCTTCTCCCATTTTAATCGGAATGCCCCAATATTCAGCAGCAGCACAGCTGAGAAAAGCAGGGGCATCCTTCAGGACCCATGTTAAAACCATCTGATATGCCAAGCCACCTCTCACCTCCACTCTTCCAGCACAGTGCAAGTTATCAAATATGTTTAAAATGGCTGCAAAGTCTGCTGCAATTCAGTTTCCAAGCTATATGGTGTAAATAGCTGAACTTGGTTGAGCAGAATAAAAGGGAAACATATGCTGGTTGTGTCTGATTTTACAAGCGCTCATCTGAAATATCATGGCAAGCAGATTCAAACAGCAACTGGGTGATTTTCCATTTAATTTTTTTTGCGATCCACAACAGTGGACTCTTTAATTTGCCTTGCGTGATCATCCCTTCAGGCACACCAACACATTATGGAATTGGCAGTGTGTAAGAATGGCGGGGGAGTTGCTCAGATCGTGACTTAAATATTCATCTGATAGCACATTATTCCGTTTCACTCTGCCAGAGAAATCCATCCGAGTGTCGCACCCCTAGGAGTTATTTTTAACAGCGACATGTACACAGTGATAAATAGAAGCTTCCCCTTCACCTCTAAAGTAGCCTGATGTAACCAGCACTCAGGCCTATGCACCAAGGAGACCTGTCTTGAAAGCAAAGCAAAATCAGATCTTCTAAAAGTGTTACAAGGCTTTTCCAGTGCCAACCAGATAGTGGTATTTATTTGTCAGACTGATATAAATAAACAAGTGATGGCTTTTCCATACTTTTAATCTATTAATTAAAGATAACCTTGGGCTTCATTACGGTTGCTAGAGGCTACAGTAAAATCGCAGAACAAATATTAACATAAGAACATAAGAAATAGGAGCAGGAATAGGCCACTTGGCCCCTCGAGCCTGCTCGACCATTCAACAAGATCATGGCTGATCTTGGGCTCAAAGCCACTTCCCTGCCCGCTCCCCAAAACCCTTCACTCCCTTTATCTTGCAAACGTCTGTCTCTCTCCACCTTAAATGTATTTAATGACCCAGCCTCCACGGCTCTCTGGGGCAGAGAAATCCACAGATTTATGACCCTCTGGGAGAAGAAATTCCTCCTCCTCTCCGTTCTAAAAGGGCGACCCTTTATTCTGAAACTATTCCCCCGAGTTCTAGATTTCCCCGCGAGGGGAAACATCCTCTCTGCATCTACCTTGTCGAGCCCCCTCAGTATCTTATATGTTTCAATATGTTGAGGAACCAACTAGAGATCAGGCCATCTTAGACTGGGTATTATGTAATGAGAAAGGATTAATTAGCAATCTTGTTGTGCGAGGCCCCTTGGGTCGGAGCGATCATAATATGATCGAATTCTTCATTAAGATGGAGAGTGAAGTAGTTGACTCAGACACTAGGGTTTTGAATTTAAATAAAGGAAACTACGATGGTATGAGGCGCAAGTTGGGTAGGATTGATTGGGGAATGTCACACAAAGGGTTGACGGTGGATAGGCAATGGTAAACATTCAAAGATCGCATGGATGAACAACAGAATTTGTTCATCCCAGTTTGGCATAAAAATAAAACAAAAAAGGTGACTCAACTGTGGCTAACAAGGGAAATTAGGGCTAGCATAAGATCCAAGGAGGGGACATATACATTGGCCAGAAAAAGCAGTAAACCTGAGGATTGGGAGCAGTTTAGGATTCAACAAAAGAGGACAAAAGGATTAATTAAGAGGGGGAAAATAGAGTATGAGAGTAAGCTTGCAGGGAACATAAAAACTGACTGTAAAAGCTTTTATAGATATGTGAAGAGAAAATGATTGGTGAAGTCAAGCGTAGGTCCCTTGCAGTCAGAATCAGGAGAATTTATAATGGGGAACAAAGAAATGGCTGACCAATTAAATACATACTTTGGTTCTGTCTTCACAAAGGAGGACACAAATAACCTTCCAGAGATGTCGGGGAACATAGGGTCTAATGAAAGGGAGGAACTAATATAAATCAGTATTTGTAGGGAAATGGTGTGAGAGAAATTGATGGGATTGAAGGCCGATAACTCCCCAGGGCCTGATAATCTATATCCTAGGATACTTAAAGAAGTGGCACTAGAAATAGTAGATGCTTTGCTGCTCATCTTCCAAAATTCGATAGAGTCTGGAACAGTACCCATGGATTGGCAGGTAGCTAATGTTACCCCACTGTTCAAAAAAGGTGGTAGAGAGAAAACGGCGCATTACAGACCGGTAAGCCTGACATCGGTAGTGGGGAAAATGCTAGAGTCCATCATAAAAGATGTAATAGCAGAGCACTTGGAAAACAGTGACCGGATCGGACAAAGTCAACATGGATTTACAAAAGGTAAATCATGCTTGACTAATCTACTGGAATTTTTTGAGGATGTAACTGGTAAAATAGATAAGGGAGAACCAGTGGATGCAGTGTATTTGGACTTTCAAAAGGCTTTCGATAAGGTCCCGCATAAGAGATTAGCGTGTAAAGTTAAGGCACATGGGATTGGGGGCAAGGTACTGACTTGTATAGAGAACTGTTTGGCAGACAGAAAGCAAAGAGTTGGAATAAACGGGTCCTTTTCCAAGTGGCAGGCAGTGGCTACTGGGGTACTGCAGGGATCGGTCCTTGGACCCCAGCTGTTCACAATACAGAGGTCGGATCGTGAGCGGGAGAAGCAGGCCACCACACGTGGAGCTGGCAACAGTGAGGAGGAGGCCACGGTGACGAGGAGGATGGAGCGGCTGAGGGACATCGTGCTCCCACTGCCACTGGAAGCCATTGAACTGACTTTCTGAACACGGCGCTGTAAGAATAGCTGACGTGCCCCTACGGGGAGTAAGCATTCCATTGTACTTGTACTTGCACTGGTTACATATGGCAAATAAAATTGAATTGAATTGAATTGAATTGATCTGGACGAGGGAACTAGATATAATATCTCCAAGCTTGCAGATGACACAAAGCTGGGTGGGCGTGTGTGCTGTGAGGAGGATGCCGAGAAACTCCAGTATGATTTGGACAGGTTGGGTGATTGGGCAGAAGCATGGCAGATGCAATATAACGTGGATAAATGTGAGGTTATCCTCTTTGGTGTCAAAAACAAGAAGTCAGATTATTATCTGAATGGCAATAGATTGGGAGAAGGGGAAGTACAACGAGACCTGGGCGTCCTTGTGCACCAGTCGCTGAAGGTAAGCATGCAGGTGCAGCAGGCGGTTAAGAAGGAAAATGGTATGTTGGCCTTCGTAGTGAGAGGTTTTGAGCACAGGAACAAGGATGTCTTGCTGCAGTTGTACAGGACCTTGGTGAGACCACACCTTGAGTATTGTGTGCAGTTTTGGTTGCCTTATCTGAGGATGGATGTTCTTGCCATGGAGGGAGTGCAGCGAAGATTCACTAGGCTGATACCTGGGATGGCAGGAATGACGTATGAGGAAAGATTGGGTCGATTGGGCTTATACTCGCTGGAGTTTAGAAGAATGAGAGGGGATCTCATTGAAACTCATAAAATTCTAACAGGACTAGACAGACTAAATGCAAGAAGGATGTTCCCGATGGTTGGGGAGTCCAGAACCAGGGGTCACAGTCTAAGGATAAGGGGTAAGCCATTTAGGACAGAGATGAGGAGGAATTTCTTCACCCAGAGAGTGGTGAACCTGTGGACTTCTCTACCACAGAAGGCAGTAGAGGCCAATTCATTAAATATATTCAAGAAGGAGTTAGATATATTTCTTAAGGCTAAAGGGATCAAGGGATATGGGGAGAAAGCAGGGACAGGGTATTGAATTTGGATGATCAGCCATGATCGCATTGAATGGCGGAGCAGGCTCAAGGGGCCGAATGGCCTACTCCTGCTCCTATCTTCCATGTTTCTATGTTTCTATGTAATAAGATCACCTCTCATTCTTTGAAATTCCAATCAGTATAGGCCTTCCAATTAATATTGTATTGTGTCTGCCTTGCTATCTGTGAGTCAGTGCATGTATTAAGTTGACGATGGGGAAAAACAAAGATGTAAAAACAAGCATAACACAGCTAAGAAAACAAAATCCTGAATTTTAGAAATCTGAAATTAAAAAAATATAATGCTGGAAATACAAAACAGGAATGTCAACGTCTGAAAAGAGGAAAGGCAAGTTAATGATTTGAATAGTTTGGCAGGCTCCTTTTATTAGCACAGCTTAGTTGCAGAAAGGTTTACATTAAATAATTATCGACAACTAAGCACTTTAGTAGGAACTATTCAGCAGACAGTTACAGGAGAGACTGAAAGTGTGTTCTGATAACATTAAATGAAGGCTGAGGGCATTATGTTTATGCTGCAGCTCCCTCCTCTTTGAGGGCTGGTAGTAGTGGTTAGTACTAGTTTTGCTGTTGCCTCTGCTTCTGATATATGACCTGCTGGTACCACCATTGTTATTTTCTTCATCTTATCAGGTGTACCATTTCAGCCCTGCAAAATAATCACATTCTAATGTATTGTCTTGTTCATAACTCCCTGCCAACCACCTACTATCCTCAATGTAACACCTTGCTAGCCATCTGTTACCTTCATGTAAGACACTGCTGCCCATCTATTATCTGACATGTACAAAGGGTATTTCTGGTGGGTGCAATAAAGAGTTCAGGTACAGTATAAATGGGTCAAGACACAATAATGGGTCAGAACTTGCTGTCAAAATAATGGCAAGGCTAATGGCGCTCGCCATTATTTATGGGTAACTGGTACGGCAACAACAGCCAAGGAACAGATGCACGGTTAAATGTGAATATCCAAAAGTTGCGCCGCTCCACCATTAGCTTCGCGAAAATGGCATCTTGCTTTAGCCTCCCTGGGGGTGATTTTCTGATGTCGGAGGAGGCTGATTTGGAGGCGGGAAAGGCGGGAAAATCAGATTCAAAGAGTTCGGGTTCGGAACCCGCCTCCAAGGGATTTTTCCGGTGCCAGTTTTGGAGGTCGGGAAATGCTCCCGCCTCCAGCTGGCCATTGCACTATTAAAGATCCTTAAATGCTCATTAAGGGCCTCTCTAAGCCTATTTTGAGAGGCCCTCCTGATTTTTCCAGCTTTTCGGCGTGCCCCACGACCTTCCTGAACCACGCCAGGTAAACTTGGCGGGTTGACTCGTGGGTGGCCTCCTCACTGCTGCAGGTCTAACAAGACATTGTTTATTACAGCAAGAATTACTTGCAGGTGCCAGGCCTTGGCTTTAAAAGGTCTCTGAGCACTTTTAGAAGGCCTTCTGAAGTTGGAGGTGCTGCAGCTTGACTCCATAAACTGTGGGACCTCCTTGGGAGACCCTCTCCCACTTTCAATGAGCGCTTCCCCAAAGGAGGCATCTACAAGCAGCATGAGAACCATTCGTTTTCTTTCTGCATGGACCTCAGATGAGGAGGAGGAGGAGGAGGATCTGCAGGAGGAAGAGGAGGTCAGCGCTGGTGTCAACCAGCGGCAGCAGTAGAACGCGAGCACATGGCTGCCCGGGATGCAAGGGATGAAGTTATCCTGGCCAGATTTGCATAGGTTGCTCAAGTTGGCACATGTCCTTTGCTCCATCCTAGGACATCATTGACAGTGGACATGACTCTCTGGCCTCCTTTCACTCAGGCCACCAACCTGACAACGCAAGTGTGGCGGTGCCCACAATGTGGAGCTGACTAAGGCAAAAGAACAGATGGCATAACGCCAACATTTTGTCTTCAAATCATTTTAATGCTTTCTAACAGGGATGGCATTTCATCAATACACAGAAACAGTTTCCCAATTTGCACACAGATGTGGAGGTTATATCCCTTGCCAGCTGTACCCAAACAGCCTTGGTTTCTTTGGCGGGCCTCTTCCTCCTAGATGAGTGGAAGAGCACCTCCATGCTAGCTGTCACCCCCTCAAACAACATTTGCAGCGCTTCATCCGAGAGCCTCAGGTAGGCCCTTGCCTTGGAATTGGACATAGTGGTTTCTCAAAAGATGTTGGAAGTGGTGCAGGAGATGCAGAAATGTTATGGAATGAGCCAAGGGAGCAAGAAGCCATAAAATCAGACTGGAAAAGTGCTGTCAACAGAGGCGAGTTTCAGTCCCAAAACACTAATTGAACAAGGGCATCCCACACCTCTGAAATCAAGTGGCCAATCAGGGGAAAATTGCAAATTTTTGAAACCTATCAGTGAAGGCAGGTTTCAAACCCACCTAAACTGAAAACCGCCTCCATCTCGCCTCCAGTGGGAAAATTGCCCCTCCTCCCTGTTTTATTTCGGAACTTGCTGTATTTTCCCATTAATTGCCCATTATACGCGCCACAGAAAGTTAAGTCTAGTCATTACAAGTGTAAATACCATTTTAACAACATGATAAGTGTTAATGACTGCCAATCAACCTCTCTGGCACTGAAAACTAACTATTCCAAGCGTGGAGTCTCATTCCTTTAGGGTTTGAATTTTTCGTGGGAGATTTTTTAAATGTCAGATTTTTAATTTATTTGTTTTTCGCTTTTCCTTTCTGTTTCTTTTTTCTCTCTCTTAATCCAATCTTTCTTTCCTTCACTTTATTTCTCTTTCTGTACCTGATTTGAGGTTGATTTCCCCCCCTTTTTATTCACCCTCCTTCTCAGTGCTTCCTTTGTTCATTTCCCAATCCTTAAATCTCATTGGTTAACGAGTCACCCTGTTGGTTGGCCTGTTCACTCAGGTCTCGGATGCCCCTTGTTTCCCTCACTGAGTTGTTATCACCTTGCGCTTTCAGCAACTTTGTGGGTGAGCATTTTTTGAGCTGAAGTGTGCAGGGCCACATTCCCTTTAAGCTTCGTGGGGCTCCAGGGGTCCTGCGCAGCCAGCGAGACGGTTTTTAAATGGGGAAAAAAACCACGCAATGTGCGGATTTTTGAATGGGCCGTAAGGCCTGTTAAAGGGGCCACGCGGCCCGAAAGTAAATTACAGGGAACATTGGTGCAGGGGCAAGTCTAACTAATGGCAGCTGCCCTTAAATGCCCCGCTACAGCATATTCTGGCCTAATGTGGCTTTCTGGAGAGAAAAGGGATTGTGACATATGGTGAGAAAGCATGTCCAAAAAACCTTGTTGGGTCAAATGGCCTTTTCCTGGTCTTAAAAAAAACTTTATTCTTGCGCTCCTATGTAGTATGTAGTGATTTTTTTTTCATTTTTAAATCCTTTCCAGTAAAGTGGCGCCTGAATTATTTTCACTAATCTTATTAATGCAGTTGCATGTCCTGTTTCAAGAATGTTGCACTACACTGGAGATAAAGTCATTCAAAAGTTAAGGTTTTCCATTAAAAAGTACAAAAAGGTAAAGCCTTCATGCAGAAAATGACAAGGAAATAGTTATATGAGGCCAGACTTAACATTGTGAGTAATATTGCTCTGAAACTGCTTGGATGAGCAACAAGACTATGACTAAACAGTTGAACAATTAGAGGCTGCAGTAACATTTTTATTCTAACCAACTACTCTCTAGAGTTGAGAGTTTGGGAGGTACCTCACAAAGTTTGTTTTTAAAGCTCTCTACATCATTGCAGTCTGAACCAATATACCAATAGCAAAAGAACTAAGGGGAAATTACTATCAAGCAAATAGTCTTTTTTAATGCTGAATCAATCAACACATTTTTTTAAAAATGGATGACTATCTGGTTATGAATAGGATAGAAGGAACCTCAAGAAATTTTATATATGTGACGTAATAAAACTCACTACGCACTTGGTATAAGCATAAAGCAAGGCTTTAATCAACTTGTTTCAGAACATGGAAGTCTAGTTGTATTCCACTAGCTCCTTGTCTTACAAAATGTCCCTGAAAAGCTGGGGCCAACGCCCGAGTACTTAGACTCCTTGGACGGCGCCACCAGCTGGCCGTCCAGCGTTATTTCATAAGTAGTTTCTTGATGATGAGATTTATAACAATATATGGATGATTGAATTCTCAAAAACATGATTGTTCCAGAGGTATTGGAGTGACAGAAATGTCATGACAAAGAAGTTGAATAGCCTAAGTGGGGAAATTCCTCAGAGCTGCTCCCTCTGCACTGGCATTACTTTGCTGGAAGTGCAGTGGAAACCCCATTAACGTGCGTAAACTTGGTTTCCAACGTGCGTCTGGCAGAGTAACACTAGCGGATCGGCAGCAGCTCTGAGGAATTAGCAGGGCTTAGGATGTTAAAGGGTAAAATGGGGTCCACGTTTGGATGAATTGTACGCGTTCTTGGAAGGAGTAACTTTGATTGGGCTAAATTGCTTTTTCTGATTCCATGGGGGGATTTTTAACATCTCCATCAAACCCCAGTCTTCTCCGATTGCCTGGGACTGTCCCCAACAGACCCCGGCTGCAGCCTTCCACTACCAGCTTTCCCGCCCGGTAGCTGGCCAGTCTCTCAATCTGGTCGGCTATCTGGCGGGAAATGGAGTAAAAAAAAATAATGTGGCCCTGCCATTTAATTCAGCATGACCTCTGCATTCCCGGCATTTCCGGATTTTCCCCCACCAACAAACACCCCGGCCCCCTCCCCGCCTCCTCGTCAATATTAAGGTCCATATTTCCTTAGCTTCTTCATAATCAATAAAATTTATGTCTGAACATTCCCCTGATACAGGAAGGTCGTAAAAAAAGCATAATTACTGCAGCTATGTAAGACTGCTGGGAACATAAATACTGACTGTAAAAGCTTCTATAGATATGTGAAGAGAAAAAGATTGGTGAAGTCAAGCGTAAGTCCCTTGCAGTCAGAATCAGGGGAATTTATAATGGGGAACAAAGAAATGGCAGACCAATTAAATACATACTTTGGTTCTGTCTTCACAAAGGAGGACACAAATAACCTTCCAGCGATATCGGGGAACATAGGGTCTAATGAGAGGGAGGAACTGAATGAAATCAGTATTTGTAGGGAAATGGTGTTAGGGAAATTGATGGGATTGAAGGCTGATAAATCCCCAGGGCCTGATAATCTAGATCCTATGGTACTTAAGGAAGTGGCCCTAGAAATAATAGATGCATTGCTGATCATCTTCCAAAATTCTATAGACTCTGGCACAGTTCCCATGGATTGGAGGGTAGCTAATGTAACCCCACTATTTAAAAAAGGTGGTAGAGAGAAAATGGGGAATTATAGACCAGTAAGCTTGACATCGGTAGTGGGGAAAATGCTAGAGCCCATTATAAAAGATGTAATAGCAGAGCACTTGGAAAACAGTGACAGGATCGGATAAAGTCAACACGGATTTACAAAAGGTAAATCATGCTTGACTAATCTACTGGAATTTTTTGAGGATGTAACTAGTAGAATAGATAAGGGAGAACCAGTGGATGTGCTGTATTTGGACTTTCAGAAGGCTTTCGATAAGGTCCCGCATAACAGATTAGCATGTAAAGTTAAAGCACATGGGATTGGGGGTAAGGTACTGACTTGGATACAGAACTGGTTGGCAGACAGAAAGCAAAGAGTTGGAATAAACGGGTCTTTTTCCGAGTGGCAGGCAGTGACTAGTGGGGTACCGCAGGGATCAGTGCTAGGACCCCAGCTATTCAGAATATATATTAATGATCTGGACGAGGGAACTAGATGTAATATCTCCAAGTTTGCAGACGACACAAATCTGGGTGGGCGTGTGTGCTGTGAGGAGGATGCAGAGAAACTCCAGTATGATTTGGACAGGTTGGGTGATTGGGCAGATGCATGGCATGTTCAGTATAATGTGGATAAATGCAAGGTTATCCACTTTGGTGGCAAAAACAGGAAGGCAGATTATTATCTGAACGGCAATAGATTGGGAGAAGGGGAAGTGCAACGAGACCTGGGTGTCCTTGTGCACTAGTCGCTGAAGGTAAGCATGCAGGTGCAGCAGGCGGTTAAGAAAGCAAATGGTATGTTGGCCTTCATAGCGAGAGGATTCGAGTACAGGAGCAAGGATGTCTTGCTGCAGTTGTACAGGGCCTTGGTGAGACCACACCTTGAGTATTGTGTGCAGTTTTGGTTGCCTTATCTGAGGAAGGATGTTCTTGCCATGGAGGGAGTGCAGCGAAGATTCACCAGGCTGATACCTGGGGTGGCAGGAATGACGTATGAGGAGAGATTGTGTCGATTGGGCTTATATTCGCTGGAGTTTAGAAGAATGAGAGGGGATCTCATTGAAACTTATAAACTTCTAACAGGACTAGACAGACTAGATGCAGGAAGGATGTTCCCGATGGCGGGGGAGTCCAGAACCAGGGGTCACAGTCTAAAGATAAGGGGTAAGCTATTTAGGACAGAGATGAGGAGGAATTTCTTCACCCAGAGAGTGGTGAACCTGTGGAATTCTCTACCACAAATGGCAGTTGAGGCCAATTCATTAAATATATTCAAGAAGGAGTTAGATATATTTCTTAAGGCTAAAGGGATCAAGGGATATGGGGAGAAAGCAGGAACAGGGTACTAAATTTGGATGATCAGCCATGATCTCATTAAATGGCAGAACAGGCTCGAGGGGCCGAATGGCCTACTCCTGCTCCTATCTTCTGTGTTTCTATGTTTCTATGTAAGACTGCTGGCTTTACAATCGTGACATTAAAGTGTCAGCGCATTGCCTTTCTCTCTCGTCCTCTTCCCTTTCCCTACCCGCTTGGCTAATCCATACTTTTCATTTTGTTTATATCATACGCTCAGCATTTTTAGTGGTTGAATAACTGTGCCGTCAACTCCCATGGGGATAAATATTACTTAGTGTAGCCCATTCCACTTTGATTCGCATATCTGAAATCATGATTCATACATAAAATTGTAATAAATACAAACATAAGAAACTTCAAACTATTTATAGTGAAATTATCAACATGATAACTTAGATGAATTCTGACAATGTTATATAATTTTTCAGTTTAATTTATGTCCTTTTAATGTGCTAACTATTGATTTCATTTATAGTTAAAGATTTAAGTGAATGCAGTTTTTCATGATAGATATAAATTGTATGTGATTTCTAAGTGATGTTTGTTTTACTATTACTATCATCCTGGGGTGTTCAACCTCCTCTCTGTCCTCTTTCTCAATATATAGTAAGATAATAGATATAATACGAACGTACAAAATTGACAGTTAGCTGCTCCATCAAGCCTGGCCCACACCTCATGACAGCTGAAAGCTCATGGCTAGACTCCTCCCAACCCTCCTCGCCCAGCCACCCCCATCCTCTCCGAACGCCGCAGCCGATCAAAATCAGTCCAGGAGATCACATGGACCAAGTGTTATTTATAACGGCACTTCCCTTCTACATGATGCGATCTCTGCCCCCAGTCTAGCTCCCTCTTGAAGGCAATGCAGAGAGTCCACACCCACCACACCAGTCGGCAGTGTGTTCCAGAGGCTCAGCACTCTCTGGGAAAAGAAGAACTGCCTAACATCCAGCCTATTCCTGCTCTTACATATTTAAACTCATGTCCCCCATGTCCTCCCCAATCTGTTAAACTGGAATAGTCTATCAATAGACACGTTATCCAGCCCTTTAGTTATTTATAGACCTCTATCAGGTCGCCTCTAAATCAACACTGCTCTAAAGTAAATAGACCAAGGTCCTTAAGCCTATCTAAGTAGCTGAGGTTCTTTAAGCTAGGAATCATTCACGTGACTCTCCTCTGGACCCTTTCCATGTTCACTATACCATCACCATGTGGGGGGACCAAAACTGGACATAGTACTCCAGGTGCAGTCTGACCAGTGACCTATGTATTGACAAAATGGCATCCGTTGATTTATACTGAATGCTTCTAATAACGTGCCTCCAGGCTCAACCACATCCGTTAACTACAACGTTTTAAGCTGCGGGATTGGAGCCCATTCCTAATTCATTGTTTCAAATTCTCACTGATACCACAAGATTCCATCTTGTGGAGTAACCTAGTGTGAGATACTTTATCAAAGGCTTTCAGAAAATCCAGTCTACCGCATTTCCCTTAACCACTGCACGAGTGACTTGCTCAAAGAACTGTAACAAATTTGTAAAGTGCAATTATTTTTCCGGGAGCCGGGTGTGTATTTCTAATGGCTCCTTTCCTTTCCCAGTGATCATAAAGGGCACATCTAATGAACCCTTTCAGCAACTTCCCAATAATGGAGGCCAGGCTGACAAACTATACACAGAATTAGAAATTTATATAAATCACCATCAAATCTCCATGACATTGCTCACACTGGTTCTGAGGATACTCGACATTATCCTGATAGGAGTGTTAAGCCGTGTAACACACAATGGGCCGAATACACCCCCAACCCGAAAGAAAAATACAAAAGTACCTGATGGCTCCAGAGCTTCTGAGTCTTCGGGTCCTGGGCCTCCAGGCAGATGCCCGTGTGAAGGGCCATGGATCCCAGGGATGCGGGCGGTTCGGAAGCGTCCCAGGGATCGCGTGGGCCAGGCCAACCGATTAGAAAGGGGGAATTCCTCATAAGCTTCTGGGGATTCAATTTACGAACAGAATCCCCATAGGCTTATGAGAAATCCCCAAATAAATAAATAATTAACACAATTCTAATAAAATATAAATATTCCCATGTTCAAAATTAATTAAAAGTCCCTTTGATTAAGCATTTAAAATAAAAATTGAATTTTTTTGAAAAATAATAAAAACATTTTAATCCGGCCCAAAATTTCCATGAACCAATTTTAAATGTTTTTGTATGTTTTAATCATTTAAAAAAATTTTAATTGAACATTTATTTTAACCCTTACGCTGGTAAAAGCAGGCCTGATGCCCACTTTTACCAGGTGTGAGGGTTTTGTGGGCATTTGCTGGGCAGTAGCTGGGCAAATAGCCCCACTCTCCACCCGCGCAAGTGTTTTTGGGGCGCATGCGAACAATCGTCAAAGAGAAACTTGACAGATTGCAAGTTCCGGGTTTTTGGCGCATGCGCAGCGCATGTGGAAACCTGGAACTTGTGGGGCCATTCTGAGGGCTTACGATGGCGCATGCCGTCATCGGCCCTGCAAAATCCAGGCCATTATATTATAATAGTTAATCTGTTGTGACGTTGATCATGGACAAGTCTGTTTCTTTTCCAGGCTCCAATTATTTTCGCGTCTCTCTTCTCTTGTCTTCCATCCTTTCTTGCACACGCTTTCTCTGTCTGTATGGCTGTCATAATTACTGTCTCATTGTTACTTTCTCAATATTTATAGAATCATAGAATGGTTACAGCACGGAAGGAGGCCATTTGGCCCATCGAGCCTGTGCTGGCTCTCTGCAAGAGTACTTCAGCTAGTCCCACTCCCCCGCCCTTTCCCCATAGCCCTGCAAATTTTTTTCCTTCAGTTACTTATCTAACTCCCTTTTGAAAGCCGTGATTGAGTCTGCCTCCATCACCCTTTCAGGCAGTGCATTCCAGATCCTAACCACTCGCTGCATAAAAATGTTTTTCCTCATGTCGCCTTTGGTTCTTTTGCCAATCAACTTAAATCTGTGTCCTCTGGTTCTCGACCCTTCTGCCAATAGGAACAGTTTCTCTCTATCTACTCTGTCTGGACCCCTCATGATTTTGAACGCCTCTATCAAATCTCTTCTCAACCTTCTCTGCTCTAAGGAGAACATTCTGCTCTAAGGAGAACAACACCACCTTCTCTAGTCTATCCACGCAACTGAAGTCCCTCATCCCTGGAACCATTCTAGTAAATCTTTTCTGCACCCTCTCTAAGGCCTTCACATCCTTCCTAAATTGCGGTGCCCTGACTTTATGTCTCTCCCTTTCTGCAAGTCTTTCTCTCCCTTCTGTCTCCCCTCTCCTGTCTATCACCAATTTTTTCACATATTCTCCGTTGCTGATGTACTCAAAAGCTATCTCTGCCTAAAGTTTGCAGAAAGGTGGAAGGGAAGATATATCATAGTGGTGGTTGGAATAGGGAGAGGCTGTTGGAGAGGTAATGGAATGTGGGTGGTTCTGAGGGTCAGTCCAAGAGGGTCTGTGGCTGGGAGGAAGCAAGAGGTTGGGATTGGAACATGAGAGGCAGTGAGTGGAGTTTGAGAGAGAATACGGGAAGGGGTGAGGCTTGGAAGCGATGGGGTCTAGGAACACTTCGTAGGGCTTTGGTCAGGATGAGTCAGAGTGGGGCAGAGTTCAGGTACAACTCTGCTGGATTAGGCTCAGAAGGATTCTGGGTGTATTAGGGCCACTAAAGGGAGCACAGTGGGTCAGGCCACCAGAGAAAGTACATAGAATTACATAGAATATACAGGACAGAAACAGGCCATTCGGCCCAGCTAGTCTGTGCTGCTGTTTATACTCCACACGAGTCTCCTCCCATTCCATCCGCCTCATCCCAGCCTTTCAGCATAACTTTCTATTCCCTTTTCTCTCATATACTCGTCTAGTTTCCTTTTGAAAGCATCTAAGCTATTTGTCTCAAGCACTTTCTGTGGTAATGAGTTCCATATTCGAACCATTCTCTGAGTAAAGAGATTCCTCCTCATTTCCCTGTTGGATTTATTAGTAACTATCTTGTATTTATGGCCCCTAGTTTTGATTCTCCCACAAGTGGAAACATTCTCTCCACACCTACCCTGTCCAACCCATTCATAATTTTAAAGACCTCTATCAGGTCACCTCTAAGTCTTCTCATTTCTAAAGGAGTGGGTTGGTTTGGGCCACTAACCCTTTAGAGCCAGTTGAATAGGAACAGGAGTTGGCCCATTCAGCCCCACGAGGTGGTTACTGATGAACAACAGGAGGCCATTCACCCCATCGAGCTGTTTGAATTGAATTGGGGCTGTTTGAATTGCCACCATTTAACGCACCCACACGGAGCAATGCTCGCCCCTGATCAAGCTTACAACTTTCCACACCGCTGCTCAACATCATCATCATTCTTTATACAGCGATACAAAATACACTTCCTTGCCTTCTGTAAAATGCATGCTGTTTCAAAGTCAGCAGGAAATGATTAGCCCTTTCTGTCAATACTTAAAATGTCAAAATATTGAGATCATTGTTTTTTTAAGTTATAAGATGTGTTGTGAGAAAAGATGGGCAAATGATTAACTTTTCAAAACAAGTTAATCCTTTGCCTGTCTCTATCTCACTATGTACCTTGTACCTCCTCATGTCTTATGGTAACAGCAGGAGCTATAAGCTCTTTACCAAAAATATGAACTTGTGAAACCCCTGAGCAAAACTGCACCAAAATCTATCAGCTTTTAAAACAAAAATTCAAATCATATCTTATGACTAAAAAGTCATGGGCATGGACTCAGTTTGCCTGGCATTAACCTCTTCTTGTAAACTGTATATTATAAAAGAGGATGGAATTAACATTTTTTTTGAAGAAACAATAATGCTGGTTGCTTGGCTTCAGTATCAAGCAATTTTCCCCAAGTCTTGCTGTCTTCTGCTCGGTATAAATGAGTTCACGGGGGATTCACTGACATTTTCCATTCCCAATGTAACAAAGTGAACATTGCTGAATGGAATAGGTTTCATCAACTACACCTAATACTATTAATTATACATAATCACTAATGCACCACTTATGTGATCAGAGTACTGCTATGGAAACCAAAACGGCTGTATAATCCCGTTCTAAAAGCAGCTTTGTTTCTCTTGCAAATACGTCAGTGTTACTCTCACAAGTTTAGTGCCGACCTTAGATATTCTCTTAGGTACAGCGGATAGAGATGACTGAGTGGCAAGTGGAATATAACATTCCTGAGCTGGCCGGATTATGGGAATCTAATGCCGAGGAAGGTAACCGATCAAGAATGAATAATGTAGGATTTAACAGTAAACATGCATTCTGGAGCTTTGCTCGATTTAGCTTTCAAGGGCAGGGAGCGATTGTTGAGCGAGGTTAACCAAATGTGTAGTCCACGGATAGTACATGGTCTGTGGAAAGAATTAGCTTGATGGGCTTTACAGTCTTTTCTTCCAATTAGACATTCCCATCAACATCTTATACAAATCCCAATGTAAGAATAAATCTTAGTTAATGAGTTCCATTTATTCAGATTCAATTGTGTCGAAATCCATTTGCTACTTCTTGAGATAGGAAAATGCACACTGAATCCTAATGATGTTCTTAGCTAGGTTAAAAATTCCCTGGACTAAAAGTTTAATTTTGAAATCCCTTCTGTGCCAGCACATGTAGAAACAATTCGCAGCTCAATATTTCATGTTTATCACCTTTTTCATGGTTCTTACCCATAACTCCCTCCATCCTCTTCTCTTTCTATAGCCTGATTTGGTTATAGTTTCACTGTTACACTTTTCTGTTTCTTTAATTGTTTCTCCTATTTTGCATTTTTTTCCCATTGCATTGTTTACATAACCATTTGTTAACCTCTCAAAAATTACACTGGATTACAGGAATAGAAATAACAAAAGTTCGAGTGTATCCAGATTCAACATCTTTCCCACCGTCACAATTTCAAGTTATGCAAGGCCAGAATTAGGTTTGATGTCAGGAGGTGGTTCTTTTCCCAGAGAATAGTGGACCCGTGGAACAGGTTGCCAGCGCGTGCAGTGGACACCGATTCGCTAAATTCCTTCAAGCGAGAGCTGGACCTGTTTCTGGCTGGGACATCGATCACCTTGTACAAAAGGCAGGTACTGCATAACATTAATCAGGGCCAGAGTGGTCCCCTGGCCTAGTTTTGATCGTCTAAGGGGGCAGGAGAGGAATTTTTCCTATTTTTTTCCCCAATTGGTCTGGGTTTTTAACTGGTTTCTCACCTCTCCCAGGCGATTGCTGGGCTTTCGGGTGATGTGGGAGTGTATATATTGTGATGCACAAGGCATGGCAGTTGTGTGCGACAGGCTGGAGGGGCCATTGGGTCTTTTCCTTTCTGTCATTGTTGTATGTTCGTATCTACTGTTAACAGGATCAATGACGAAACAAGTATCTATGTCTATAATAAATTAAAAATCTTTACTGGGAATTTCCTCGGGGATTCTCCCGATCAACCATCATATCTTTGGTGCAAATGAGATTTCTGCCGCTCTTCCACTAAAATTACAGCAGACATTCAGTGCATGCACTGCCTTTGCTACCGCCGCCTGGTCTTGCAGACTTGTGCACTGTGGCTGAGCACAGCTGAGAAGTTCACTGAATTTCTATTGGCATTGAAATCCTCTGTCATCTCCTGCAAAGTCCATTCTCCAACTCACAGTGAAACATACCAACCATCAAAGGGGAAGACGGTGCTCCAGCAATCCCCATCTTGCTCCAGGGAGACCTCCACAGCTGTTCCAAGAGCTTAGGCACCCTGCTGTCCCATTGCACTTCGCTGTGGCTCAGTGGGTAGCACACTCACCTCTGAGTCAGAAAGTTGTTGGTTCAAGTCCCACTCCAGGAACTTGAGCGCATAAATTTAGGTTGACGCTCCAGTGCAGTGCTGAGGGAGTGCTGCACTGTCAGAGGTGCCGTCTTTCAGATGAGACGTTAAACCGAGGCCCCATCTACTCTTTCAGGTGGACGTAAAAGAGCCCAAGGCACTATTTCGAAGAAGAGCAGGGGAGTTATCCCTGGTGTCCTGGCCAATATTTATCCCTCAACCCACACAACAAAAACAGATTATCTGGTCATTGCTGTTTCTGGGAGTTTGCTGTGTGCAAATTGGCTGCTGCGTTTCCTACATTACAACAGTGACTACACTCCAAAAGTACTTCATTGGCTGTAAAGCACTTTGCGATGTCCGGTGGTCGTGAAAGGCGCTATATAAATGCAAGTCTTTTTTTAGACATCTTTTTCTACCTCCTGAGCTTTGTTGCTGTCGTTGCCCAACAGAATTTGCACTGCCCATTTAAGCTGCTACAGGCCTTTATGATCCCAAAGCAACACCTGATGACCCACCCCTCATGTTTCATGCTGCAGCTTCCCCAGAATATGTTGAGGAAGGGAGGGACCAGCCAGGGCTCCCTCTCCCTGGGGTGGACTGCCGGGAATTTCATCCCACCTGCCTCTTCATTTTACAACCAAACAGTAAAATCAGCATCTATAAATACTGGAATAATCCTTCTTGCCAGTCTTCGGGCTTAATATAAAGCATAATTTCTGACGGCACACAAATATTCTAAAAATGGTCTAAAACCTGCCTTATCTTGTTATCAAATACGTCAAGGTTCATCCCAGTACTTGATTGTACACCATGCTTCTTGGTCCATTGCGGATTACCATACATTTATTCATGTTAAAATCCATCTGTCAAGGCTTGACTAGTCTGTGGGACAGCTCTCCCTATTTTGGCACAAGTTCCCAGATGTTAGTGAGGAGGAATTTGCAGGGCCGACTGGGCTGTGTGCCGTTGTCGTGTCCGAAGCTGGTGCCGAGGTTGATGCTGGGTGGTCCGTCCGATTTTCTTATTTTGATTGTTTTTCCTAGTGGTTGGTTACAACTAAGTGGCAGCTAAGAGTCAACCACGTTGCTGTGAGTCTGGAGTCACATATAGGCCAGACCAGGTAAGGATGGCAGAGTTCCTTCCCTAAAGAACATTAGTGAACCAGATGGGTTTTTACGACAATCCGACAATCCAATGGTTTTTATTCCAGATTTATTTAATCACGTCTCTGGATCATTAGTCCAGGCCCCTGGATTAATCATCCAGTAACATAACCACTATGCTGCCGTTCCTTAGCCCGTTTGACTTAATTTATTCTGATCTTTTTGAATGGTCTCAATCTCCCTTACACTGGTCAGCTGTCCACAGAGCTTCCCGTCAGCCAGCAAATGTAGTAATAATGTTAGAAGTGTTTTCTAGCATCTAGTTTATGACCTGTGTGATCAGCAGAGGATTCACAACAAGCTCTTTCAGAATTGGTTCTTTGTGTACTACACTTGACTCCACTTTGCTACTCTGTTTCTGACTCCAGCACACTGCCCAGGACTTCCTGGATGCAAGCCAACTCTGGCACTTGGCTTCCTTCTTAGTTGCATGGTCTCCAGCTTTAACTGTGGAATACACCTTCCAGCTCTGGCATGTACACTCTGACTTAATGGGTCATAATTTGCTGTCGCAGGGCACCGAACGGCATCCACTATTGGTTGGACTTGCTCTTGCCTGTTTTATTGCAATGATATTTTGCGCCACAAGTTGCTGAAAGTGCGAGCTGATAACGGCGCAGTGAGGTTAATCTGGGACCCGAGTGAATAGGGCAAGCAACTTAACCAATCGGAATGAAGAATTGTGAAATAAACAGCACAAGGATTGAGAAGGTAGTGTAAATTAGAGTGGGTGAATTCATGTCAAATCAGGGACAGAAAGAGAAATAAAGAGAGGGAAAGAAAGATTGGATTGAGAGAGAGCAAAAAAGAGACAGAAAAATTAAACAAACATTAATATTTTTAATTTTACATTTTTACAATCTCCAACAACAATTAAAACCTGAAGGAATGAGACTCCATGCTTGTAATAGTTAATTTTCAGTGCCTGAGATGTGGTTTGACAGAAATCAACACTTATCACATCGTTTAAAAGGTATTTAGACTGAAATGGACAGGATTTAACTTTCTGTGCCGAGTTTAGTGTGTATCTACTGTGCACATACAGCAACTTCACTCCAATCAATGCACTTCACTGGTGAGGCAGATAGCGAGATGCCACTTTCGCGAAGTTAACGGCAGGGCGGCACATCTCGGGCAGCAACTTTTGAATTCCCGAGTTTAACCACGCATCTGCCCTCTCCTGAAGTTTCTGTAACATTTGTGCATAAATAATGGCGAGTGTCATTCGCCTCCCCGTTATTTTGACAGCAAATTATGGCCCAATGTGTTGTCTCCGATTCCCAAGTGTGGTCTCTGGCACATACCTTGAATTCGAGCAGCATCCAATGTCTCCTCTAACTCTAGCCTGTACCTCCAGTTTCACCAGCAGACTCCAGCCAAGTATTTTAATCTTATGCTATCTCTGCATGATAAACCTACTGTGTAGTTAACATTAAAATGCCCATAAATATATTGAGTTAAACACTCTATTTGAAAAACAGCCTTATGGTTTAGGAAAAAATCAATCAGCAGGTTGTAAATGAAGGAAGGCTACTTGATTGAGGGACCAGTAACCAAGCTGAGTACATGGCTAACCTGCATCCGTCCATTTGAAAATGGTTAAGGTAAGGATGATGCTGGTGTTCAGCCTTGGCAATGCTGAATGGATGCATTTTACCAGTTCCCCGTGCGTAATGATGTGCTGCATGAAGCCAGAGTCAACAACAACCATATCACTCCAACTTGTTTATTATTGCTTAATTCAAGGACACTGCTGTGGCAACATTTTCTCATTTGAGCACACTGAATGACTGTGCCAGAAACATGGTTGTTGATGCACATCAGTCTGCACTGCGCTATTTGCATTCACAGAGAAATGCAGAATTACTTTCATCATTCAGCAAGGCCAAACAAATAGAAATAAAGGCCTAGAAATTCGGTGGAGCCCCAAATGGGGCGCCAAGCTCGCCTGGACGCCGGAATTACCGCTGCGAACGGAGCAGTTGCGCCCGCCGGAAATTCAGTTGGAGCGCCCCAAGAGGGATGCGGGGCGCTGCTTGAGGCGCCCCGCGTCCCTCTTGGGGCGCTGAAACTGAATATCGCTGCGCAACATGCCGCAGCGCCACACACTGCGGCAAGGCGCACTGCGGTACTGCAGGCCCTCCTCCCCTTCTTAAGTGGGAGGGGCCTGCACCAGCGCGATGACTGATCGCGAGTGCCGGCAAAAGAGCCCGGCACCGAGGAGAAGTGCCGGGCACTCGGGACACAGCCAGCACTGCCCGGGGGGGGGGGGGGATCAGGAGGCCGGGGATGGAGGTGCTGGCAGGCGGCCACCGAAAAAATGGCCGCCCCGCACCTCCACCTTAATTTGCGCCACTACCGCCACCGTGAACCGGGCGCAATTTGCGATCGGCGTTACAGAGGCGGGCGCGACCAAATATCGTGATCGGGGCGGTAGCGGGGCACTGCGCACACTGATGACGTCATCGGTGGTGGCGCAGCGCAACAGGCTAACGTCGCCATTAGCACCCCACTAAATATCGCGGGAGGCACGGCCAGTGGCGCTAAAGCCACTGAGTGCCCTCTTTAGGCGCTAACTGGTGGCGCAGCCCACCGAATTTCTAGGCCAAAGTGCTTCAATAGATATGAAGTAAAATCAATCATTTCATTCAGAGACAAAGATGATCGTCTTTAATATATACCATATATTCATCAGGGTTTTTTTCCAATGACATTATTGCAGTCCATATTCTGTATTATATCCTTGAAACTTTTCCTTGATCTTTTCCCTGATGTTAAATATTAATTTTGAAACTCCTTTCCACTTTATGAATCTATAATTCTTCTCTTCTGAGTAAGGAGTCTGTGAAGTAATCAACAATAAACAAGTTTGTGAAGTGAAGGGGAATGAGACTCAATGATAGCCTCCGACAGAGCACAGGATCACAGAAGTACACATCTTTCTGCAAGGCAACAGCCGACTGCAACACAGCCTAGAATGACGTATTATCCCATAGTACTGTGAAGGAAGACAAACCTGTGACACAGCAAAGGTTCAAAGTGTTATCCACATTGCTGTGAGGAATAACCGTCTTGACACAGTATTTGTACGAGTATGTAATTTGGAATTTAATCCCCGTGTCCATCGCGTGGGTTTGGCGGCCGCTCTGGACCCAATTTCCATCACTTCCATCTCTCCCTTTTTCATCTTTCTTCATTACCCCCCTCCCCTCCCCCGGCCTTCATGCCTCCTTTTCTTTCTCTGCCGTTATGTACTTTAGCCTCACTAACCCCTATTCTCCACTACTCATCATCCTTCCTACACTCCTGCCACCACTCAAGGCTTGACTCCCTCCTATATAATTCCACAGCTTCCCTCTGTGCCTCTCTTGGCATCCTTCAAAGGCCCACCGAGGCACTCGTCGCTGCCTCCTAGCTAGCAGCTGTAGTGTATGTACCTTTAAGAGAGAACTAATTTTACAGCTCCTGTATACTGTAGTACCGGCAGTGACCACCCCTGTATATAAGCCTTGAGCATGCCTCTGTACTGCCAGTCTTGAGTCTACCCTACTCCAGTAAACACCTGTTGATTGTTAAGTTACAGCCTCCGTGTAGTTATTGGAAAACATCATACTCTAAGAATCACGGATCCAACAGTGGCGACGAGGTCGATTCGAATCTACCTGCAACTCTGCATTTCCCTTCAAGGATTCGCTCCGGGAGGGCGGTGGAAGAAAGTCGAGGCCAGAAGCACGGGCGTCGACCACGAGCAACCGCCCAGTCGTCCGGCGGAGAGTGAACATCGCAGGGGAGGCTGTTGACAGCCGGGCTTGGTTCCCCAGCCACGACGATCCAGCAACAGACTGGCAACAGGTACAGAGCAGACCCTTCCCGGACAGCGGTAGCTGGAGCCGACCGACGGCAGAGAAAAAGCCGAGCAGCGTCGACGGGGTAAGAGAGAGGGTGAAGCGCAAAGGGTGCAGCCGGGGGTTGAAAACCGAGCGTCGTCGAGGAAAAACAAAAACAGAGAGAGACGGTAAAGCAGCAGCCGGGTTCAGGACCGAGCGGCGGAAATGGGAAAGGCGCATAGGAGAACGCGCAGAGCACAGCCAGGGCTCAAGGGCTGAACAGCGTCCACGGGGAGAAGAAGGGAGAGCGCGGGAGATGCTATTGAGCCGCGGAGAAGAAGGGAGAGCGCGAGAGACGCCATTTTTAGAAGCCGCAGCGGAGAAGAAGGGCGAGCGCGGGAAGAAAGGAAAGCGCGGGAGACGCCATTTTGTGCCAGCGGAGAAGAAGGGAGAGCGCGGGAGACGCCATTTTTGACAGTTAAATCACACCCAGGAATGCCGAAGAGTGGCAGTATCTCTGCGTTCGACAATGAAGTCGAAGATTGGGCGACATATGTGGAACGCATTGAGGTGTACTGCAGGGCGAATGAAGTGCCAGATGCTAGGAAACCACTGGTTTTGTTAAATTCCATGGGTGCAAAAACTTATGGCTTACTGCGAAACCTCATAACCCCAGAGAAGCCCGTGGATAAGAATTTCGGAAGCATAGTAGAAATCCTACAGGACCACTTAAACCCCACACCACTGCTGATAGCAGAAAGATTTAAGTTCCACAAATGGAACCAGCATAAAGACGAAAGTAATGCTGAGTACTGAACGGAACTGCGCAAGCTATCGAAACACTGCCAGTTTGGAGTGGGACTAGCAGATACGTTAAGGGACAAGTTTGTGTGTGGGCTTCAAAGTGAAGGAACCCAGAAACGGCTTCTATCAGAAAAGGATCTTACGCTTTCAGCATGGCAGCATCACATGAAGCAGCCGCAAGGGGCGCTGCAGAGATACAACGGAGACCGCAAGAATATGGCACCAATGAAATGTCATATGGAGCAGGGAAGTGTTATCGCTGCGGCAGAACAACACACGACCAGAAGGATTGTTGGTTCAAGGACCAAGTGTGCAGAGAGTGTGGAAAAGCAGGACACATAGCAAGAGTCTGCAGGTCAGGGAAGAAAACCAACAGCAAGAAATCTCCACAGGAGAAGTACAAAAAGGTACATAAGGTGATGGACAGTAGTTCAGATGAACAGAAAAGTGATACAGACTCCGGAAGCAAGGAGCTGGGTTGTCTGAAACTACATAAGGTAATCAAAATGGAGGATCACCAGACTATCTGGGTCACACTCAAGATAGACGGAGTCCAAGTGAAAATGGAATTGGACACAGGATCAGCCCTAACAGTCATAAACCAAAGGGACTACAAGCGGCTATTTTCACATATACCCTTGAAAGCTACAGAGATTGTCTTGAAGACGTACACGGGGCAAAAAGTCTACCCCAAAGGAAAAATAAGGGTGAAAGTGATATACAAAGGCCAGGAATACCTAAAATGGACTAATATGTATTGCCAGATGGAGGACCACCACTACTAGGACGTGAATGGATCCGGAAGATACAATTAGATTGGCATTCCATACAGGCACTGAAGGTTGAGGCCAAACAGGATGACGACGTCACACCTGGACGACTGTCAAAAATGCTAACTGACACAAAAGAAGTGTTCCAGGAGGGACTCGGAGCACTAAAAGGCATAACAGCAACGATTAAATTAGAGGAAAATGCAATCCCAAAGTTTCTTAAGGCCAGACCAGTGCCTTATGCGATCAGACCAGCCGTCGAAGCAGAGCTGGAAGGGTTGGAACGTTCAGGAGTACTGTCCAAAGTGGACTGGAGCGAGTGGGCTACACCCATCATTCCTGTAATGAAGAGGTCGTTGAGTAATACGCCTGGGGAACCAAAGAAGGTCCGCATATGTGGGGATTTTAAGGTGACAGTGAACCCAGTCCTTCACACGGTACAATATCCGCTTCCACGGATTGAGGATATTTTCGCCTCGCTATCTGGAGGTAAACGCTTCACCAAAATTGATCTAGCCCTGGCGTACTTGCAAATGGAGGTAGAAGAAGCCTCGAAACAATACCTCACGATCAACACTCATAAAGGTCTCTACCAATACAACCGGCTGGTGTTCGGGGAAGCATCGGTTCCGGCTATTTGGCAAAGGGCGATGGGTCAAGTCCTGCAAGGGATTCCAGGGACCCAGTGTTATTTGGCCGACATCCTGGTCACGGGCGAAAATGACAGTGATCACCTCGCCAACCTGGAGAAGGTGCTCACTAGATTAAAGGAATATGGGCTACGAGCAAATCGCCACAAGTGCGAGTTTTTCCAGAAGCAGATCTCGTATTGTGGCCACGTTATTGATGAAGCGGGGTTACATAAGTCCCCTGAAAAGATTGAAGCAGTAGTCAAGGCTCCAGCACCGGAAAATGTGTCACAACTGAGGTCGTTCCTCGGGCTGGTGAACTACTACCACAAGTTCTTACCAAATTTGTCTACAGTATTACACCCACTGAACACCCTACTGCAAACGGGGGTACCATGGAAGTGGGATGACGAACGTAAATGAGCTTTCCAGAAGTGCAAAGAATTGATCACATCAAAAGAGGTGTTGGCCCATTTCAACCCAGCACTACCAATTCGTTTGGCATGTGATGCATCACCCTATGGTATTGGAGCGGTGCTGTCGCACAAATTCCCAGATGGGTTGGAGAGGCCAGTAGCCTTTGCGTCTCGGTCACTAACCTCAGCTGAGCGCAACTACGCCCAGATTGACAGGGAGGCCCTCAGCCTAGTACGGGGAGTAAAAAAATTCAACGACTATCTGCATGGGCAGAAGTTCACCTTACTGACTGACCACCAACCACTTGTCTCCATCTTTAATCCAAAGAAGGGCGTTCCGGTGATGACTGCACAACGGTTACAAAGATGGTCCCTTTTTCTAGGGGCGAACCAATATGAAATAGAATATAAAGGCACGAAACAGCATGGAAACGCTGATGGGCTATCACGCCTGCCACTGCCTACTGTGGAGGAAGCACCAGCAGTGGACCCTATCGAGATATTTTATTCGTCAATAATTGAACGATTGCCAGTAACGAACGTGGATATAGAGAAGGAGACCCGCAATGATCCGACACTGTCTCGGGTATATGATTTGACGGTGAGGGGATGACCAACACATGGCGACTCACTGTTGCCAGCATTCTCATCCAGAAGAGAACAGCTGTCAGTATGCCAGGGGACAGTGATGTGTGGATCCCGAGTGGTAATTCCACCCAAGTTAAGGGAGAGAGTGCTAAATGAGCTTCACGAAGGTCATCTGGGAGGGGTGAAAATGGAAAGCCTTGCTAGGGCTTATGTGTGGTGGCCGGGGATCGATCAACAAATCAAGGACCTAACCAAGAGCTGCTCAGGATGCCAGAAGGTCCAAAATGCACCACCACATGCCCCTCTACACCCATGGGAGTGGCCCTCCTCTCCATGGCAACGGGTGCATATTGATTTTGCTGGTCCATTCATGGACTCAATGTTCTTAATAGCAGTGGATGCTCACTCGAAATGGCCTGAGTTGATAAAAATGTCCTCAACCACTACAGAGAAAATGATTGCAGTCCTACGGACCATATTTGCCAGGAGCGGCTTGCCAGAGCAGATTTGCTCTGATAATGGACCACAGTTTGTGTCCGAAGATTTTCGGAAATTTATGAGAAGGAATGGGGTAAGGCATTACACATCCGCCCCGTATCATCCAGCCACAAATGGATTGGCTGAGAGGTTCGTACAAACCTTTAAAAAGGCGATAAAGGCCATGTGCGATGATGAAATTCCACTGCAGCATAAGGTGGACAATTTCCTGTTAGCCTACAGAAATGCGACACATGCAGTTACCAACCAGACCCCGGCCATGATGTAGGACAACCAGTCTTGGCCCGTGACTACCGAACAGAGAAATGGCAACCCGGAACGATATGCACACGGCAGGGGCCATTAATGTACACAGTGGATGTCGGGGAGAACATTGTGAGACGCCACGTCGATCAGATCTTAGCATCACAGGATCGAGTCAACCCCATGTCTCGCGTACCTGGGATGAACCCGACATACCGGTAGCATCTACCTCAGAAACAGTAGCAGTGGAAACGGATGAACTAACCGACGAAAGGGGACCAGAATCGCCTCCGCACCAAGAACAAGAACCTCAGGAAAGGCGCTATCCAGAAAGGATCAGGTAGCTGCCCCAAAGACTGAATCTTTCAATGGACTATTTCTGTTTAATGTGCATGTTAAAGTGTTAATTGTTATTTGAATATTATGGGTACTGCTAATCTAAAAGGGGAGGAATTGTAGTGTATGTACCTTTAAGAGAGAACTACTTTTACAGCTCCTGTATACTGTAGTACCGGCAGTGACCACCCCTGTATATAAGCCTTGAGCATGCCTCTGTACTGCCAGTCTTGAGACTACCCTACTCCAGTAAACACCTGTTGATTGTTAAGTTACAGCCTCCGTGTAGTTATTGGAAAACATCATACTCTAAGAATCACGGATCCAACAGCAGCAACCCAAACTACCCTATCTTACTCTCTCCCCGTCCTCCCCAACCTAAGCGCCTGCTGTGAGCTAATCTCGACAACCTCCTCCCTGTCCTTCCTTTTTCTGCCCCTCTGGACTCCGACAGTAAATTAGATATCATCACCCCTCTCCATATTTCCCTTCAAAATGTATATTCACTTGTATCACAATCTCCGACCATTTCCTTATATCACTCTCTACCCATATTCCCCTTCCCACTCCTAAACCCACTTCTTTTTGTATCTGCCCCTGGAAAAAGCTCTCCCTCAAGTCCCTTACCACTGCACTTTCTAATTCCCAACTACCGAGCCTTTGGCCTACTATTCTCCATGACATCGCTACAGCTACTGACTTACTAAATCATACCCTCCAACACTTTTGATGCCCTTGTCCCCACTAAACTCATTACACTTTCTCACCCTCGTCATTCCCCCTGGTATACCCCTCATTTCCAGTCCCAGACTTGAACATCTTTGGCGGACAACAGATCTAATCATCCATCACCAGATTTGGCTAGATCATATAAAGCACTACTGGGTCCTGCTCGCTATCACTAAAACCGCTCACTATTCTAAGATCATCCAGGACGGCAAGAATAACATCAGGCTTCTCTTCTCCACCGCTAACTGTCTTTTCAAACTACCCTCTCCTGCCTCTTCCTCCCTTACCTCCAACAATAAATGTGAGGAGCTCATGGACTTCTTTGTTAAAAAGATCGACAACATTTGTTCAACAGCTTCTGCTTTCATTTCCCTCCCATCCCCCAGCCCACTGGACCTTACTTCATGTCCGTTTTCTCCCTGCCCTAACCCTAAATTTTCTCTAATTTCTCTCCGATCACCCCTCTTGCCCTTTCAAAGCTCATCTTGCCAATAAGACCTCCCTCCTGCTCTCTCGACACTAATCCTACTAAATTTCTGATCACCCAACATTCCTTCCTGGCTCCCATGTTAGCGGATATTGTTGACCATTCGCTCTCCTCAGGTATTGTTGTCCTTTCCTTCAAATCTGCCGTCATCACCGCTCTCCTTAAAAAACTAACCCTTGACCCCTCCGTCCTTGCAAACTATTGCCCCATCTCCAACCTCCCTTTCCTCTCCAAAGTTCTTAAACATGTTGTCGCCTCCCAAATCCGTTCCCATCTTTCCCAGAACTCCCTGCTTGAATCCCTCCAATCAGGGTTCTGCCCCACCACAGTACCAAAACTGCTTTTACCAAGGTCACCAATGACATCATATTAGGGGAGGAATGGAGCCAGCCGAGGGCTGTCCCATCCAACTGGACAATGGTGGAGAGGCGTTGGAGCAGAATTTTGTGATCAATCATGTCAAAGGCTATAGACAGGTCCAGAAGAATGAGAAGGGATAGGTTACCTTGTATGTTCACCTCGCCTGGCTCCATTTCTATCTTTCCAGCCGTAACCATAGAATCACCTGCAATGGCTTCTCTTCCCGATCCCGCACTGTCACCTCTGGTGTCCCCCAAGGATCTATCCTTGGCCCCCTCCTATTTCTCATCTACATGCTACTCCTCGGTGACATCATCCGGCAACACAACGTGAGTTTCCACATGTACACTGACGATACCCAGCTCTACCTTTCCTCCACCTCTCTCGAACCCTCCACCATCTCTATACTATCAGACTGCTTGTCTGACATCCAGTACTGGATGAGTAGAAATTTCCTCCAATTAAATATCGGGAAGGCCAAAGCTATTGTCTTTGGTTCACACCACAAACTCAGTTCACTTTCCACTGATTCGATCTCTCTCCCCGGCAACAGTCTAAGGCTGACCAAGTCTGTTCGCAATCTTGGTGCCATACTTGATCATGAATTGAGCTTCCTAGCTCTTATCCATGCTATCACTAAGACCGCCCATTTCCACCTTCATAATATCGCCCGTCTCTGCCCTTACCTCAACTTATCTGCTGCTGAAACCCTCATCCATGCCTTTATCACCTCTAGACTTGACTATTCCATCGCACTCCTGGCCGGCCTCCCTAGTTCTATCCTCCATAAACTTGAGGTCATACAAAACTCTACCACCCGTGTGCTAATTCACACCAAATCCAACTCACCCATCTCCTCTGTGCTTGCTGACCTACACTGGCTCCCAATTAAGCAACGCCTCAATTAAAAAATTTGCATCCTTGTTTCCACATCCCTCCATGGCCTTGCTCCTCATTATCTCTGTAATCTCCTCTAGTCCTATAATCCCCCTAGACCTCTGCACGGCACCTATTCTGGCCTTTTGAACATCCCCGATTTTAAATTGGTGGTCGTGCCTTCAGCTGCCTAGGTCCTAAGCTCTGAAATTCCCTCCCTAAATCTCTCTGGCTCTTCACTTCTCTTTCCTCTTTTAAGACACTCCTTAAAACCTACCTCATCGACCAAGCTTTTCGTCCTCTGCCCGAACATCTCCTTATATGGCTTGGTGTCAATTTTGTTTTTTGATAACATTCCTGTGAAGCGCCTTGGGACATTTCACTACAAGATGCACTGCAGCAACTCACCAAGGCTTCTTCGGTAGCACCTCACAAACCCGCGACCCCTTTGGCCTAGAAGGACAATGACAGCAGGCGCATGGGAACACCACCACCTCCAAGTTCCCCTCCAAGTCACACACCATCCCGACTTAGAAATATCTCGCCGATCCTTCATCGCAGCTGGGTCAAAATCCTGGAATTCCCTCCCTAACAGCACTGTGGGAGTACCTTCACCACACGGACTGCAGCGGTTCAAGAAGGCAGCTCACCACCACCTTCTCAAAGGCAATTAGGGATGGGCAATAAATGTTGGCCTTGCCAGCAATGCCCACATCCCATAAAAATGAATACAAAAAAATTAAAGGATAAAGGGGAAAGTTTTGGCGTGGATAGGGAACTGGCTGTCAGATAGAAAACAGAGAGTTGGAATAAACGGCTCATTTTCTGAATGGCAGGCAGTAACAAGTGGGGTACCACAGGGATCTGTCCTGGGCCCCCAGCTGTTCACAATTTACATTAATGACCTGGATCAGGGAGTCGGATGCAGCATTTCCAAATTTGCAGACGACACTAAACTAGGAGGGGGGGTGGGCTCAGAGGAAGAGACCAGGAAGCTCCAGAGCGATTTGGACAGACTGGGCGATTGGGCGGATAAATGGCAGATGCACTATAATGTGGACAAGTGCGAAGTTATCCACCTTGGGTGCAGGAACGGGAGGGCAAATTATTATTTAAATGGCAATAGATTGGGAGAGGGGGAAGTACAGAGAGACCTGGGTGTTCTTGTACACCAGTCACTGAAGGCGAGCATGCAGGTGCAACAGGCGGTCAAGAAGGCAAACGGTATGCTGGCCTTCATAGCAAAAGGGTTAGAATACAGGAACAGGGATACCTTGCTGCAGCTGTACAGGGCACTGGTGAGACCACACCTCGAGTACTGTGTACAGTTTTGGTCGCCTCATCTGAGGAAGGATGTTCTTGCCATGGAGGGGGTGCAGCGGCGATTCACCAGGCTGATACCAGGAATGGCGGGAATGACCTATGAGGAGAGACTATGTAGTTTAGGGATGTACACACTGGAGTTTAGAAGATTGAGAGGGGACCTCATAGAAGTGTATAAAATTCTGACAGGTCTAGACAGACTGGATGCAGAAGGAATGTTTCCCTTGGCGGGTGAGAACAGAACTAGAGGACATAATTTAAGGATAAGGGCTAAACCATTTAGGACAGAGATGAGGGGGAATTTCTTCACTCAGAGAGTGGTGAACCTGTGGAACTCATTGCCACAGAGGGCAGTGTATGCCAGCTCATTAAATATATTTAAGAGGGAATTAGATATATTTCTACGGGCAAAAGGGGTTAAGGGTTACGGAGAGAAGGCGGGGACGGGATACTGAATTAAAGGATCAGCCATGATCTCATTAAATGGCGGAGCAGGCACAAAGGGCCGAATGGCCTACTCCTGCTCCTATCTTCTATGTATTCTATGTATTCTATGTATGAATGTAAGTTGTTGTTGTTATTTGTTGTTGAGTGCTTGTAGATCTTTTGATGAGTACCAGGCAACTTGCATCCATTCATGCTGTGAGAATAGTTGAGATATGTACATACGAACAATGACAGACATGAAAAGACCCTCAGGTTCATCAAATCTGTCCCACACAATTGTGATATATTGTGTATCATAATATTTACACTCTCCACCCCACTCAAAACCATGCGATCTCCTAGCAGAGGCAAGAAAGCAGATAAAAGCCCAGGCCAATTTGTGGGGGGGAGGAAACAATCTGGGAAATTCCTCTCCGACCCTCTGTAGATGATCAAAACTAGTCCAGGAGATCACTCTGTCTTTGATAATTCTATGCAGTACCGACCTTCTGTACGAGTTGATCTCCGCCGCAGCCAGAAATATGGCCAGCTCTCGCTTGAAGGAATAAAGATAAGGATAATGAAAGAATAATGCCACTGCTGGTGCTCTGACTCGGCTACACTGAAGGGATGGGTTCTGGCAGTTCTCAGCAATGGTGCTTAATGATGTGCTGCATGAAGTCAGAGTGCTTCATCTCATGTGAAATGAAAAAATGTGGCAGAAGCTTAGCTACTTCCTGCTAGCAGCTCAAAGTGGTGCCAGTAATCCTGAAAGGATATTTACTAGTCCTAGCCCCTTTGGGGCTACCCTGGATCAGACGTATTTTTCAGACGTTCACTTTCAACTAAAGTTTGAGGTAGCCGAATCCTAAAGACACTTAATTGGGTCTAAAGGTCCGGGCTATCTCTCCCTAAAGGAAAGGATCAACACGAGAATGTTACCATCCTCCAGATAGCGCTTTTAATAAGTTTAGCTAGACTGTAACATTATTATGAGGGTCCGGAGAACTCCTTCAGAATTCTGTGAAGAGTGTACAGAGATTGAGTTCGCGAGTTATTGATACAGAAGACTTATGTGAGTCAATTCTAAAAATATATAGAGATTTATTAAAAGAACCGACATGCAATTTACAGTTGGTGAATCAGTCAATTGCGATGTTAACAGTTCTAAAAAGAAAAAAAATACTATCTTATTATTAACAGAGAATCTTACTTTTAAATCTTAACTTCGCTACAGTATTACAGTTCTGAAAGTTTTCTATACAGGATATCCATCAATATCAAATACCTTTGATCCCCGAGGTACAAAGAGTGGTAGACCACAGAGCAGCCTCTGAAGCATAGAATCACTTTGCCCGATTAAAGTGAGTCTGATATCCCATTTGAGACTTCAATATTTATACCCTTTTTCAGTGGTATTTCCTTTAAAGTTTCTGCTGATGCAAGTTAATTGTCGCTATTCATCTTTCTGCCGACCTCTGCAATTCTTACTGCCACATCAGCTTGTTGTATTCCAGAATCTTGTCTCATCTCCAGGTGTTCTGGGTTGACCATATAAAAACGGTGTGAGGGGCAGGTGTTCCTTATCTTATGTCATCTTTATGAGGGCAGATGTTCCTTATCTTATGTACCATCTTTACGAAGTTTAAACTAAAACACCTTAATCCAGTATGGACCATTGTTTTGTTCCCAAAAGGTCAGCTTGTCGGAGCCATGCATCTTCTGTTTCAATAAGGTTATTTATTTTGTGTCAACAACTGTCTTATCTCAATAGCCAGAATGCTTTCACAGCTATTTCATAGTTCGGTTTCTAAATTTCCAAACCCAGTTTGTCATGTTTTAGTAAGGCCAGAATTCTTTCATAAGATCGTGTGTTTTTCTGAATAGGTTATTTGGGTTATTCCTTCACAATCCAAATCACAGCTATTTGTTTGAAAGAGTGTAGTTTGATGGAAATAATTGGGGGGGGGGCTTTATTAGGATACAAAGTAATAAAAATTATTGTTTTAGAATAAGCACAGCACCTTGCAGACCAGGAGGTCCCAGATTCAATCCTTGGCCTGTGGAGAATTTGCTAAGAAAACGAGAACAGAAAGGATTAATTTGGTCTGATTTCTCCCAAACCCTATAATTTCTGTTTGTGATTTAATTACAGTGGAAGTTCATGATGTCACGGCAGAGGAGACCTCTATACAAAATGTCTGCTCTCAAGCTTATCAAAACAACATTTTTAAAATGGCAAAGAGCAATTGACTTTGCAGATGTGTGTGTATATCTTCCATTACACCTATCGCAATACAAACCCTTGCTTTTAACCTAACAGCCCCGCTCCTGGTGATTGTACACTAGCCTTATATACTTCCATTAGAAAGAATACATAAGCACATTATACAGTTAAGGAGGCATTTATTACTATCATCATTTTCAGAGTCATCTGGAGGAGAGGGTTAATGGTCCATAAATGTTATACTTGTAATTATTTTTAAATTGTCGTCTTTTGATATGGGGAAAGGAAATAAATACTTTTTGCACTCTTGTGATAAATAAAGTAATTAACAGTGCCTCCAAAATGTGTAAGGTACAAGGATCTGCTGTGATAATGGGCCCAGACATATTATTCCATTATGTTCCAATCATGTAATGATATGATCAGTGAATCACTGACACTATTCTGTAATTGTTGCTTTTCTATGATTCCACTGTGTCCATTATCGAAATAGCATCTGACAAAATGAGTGAAAACAGAAGCAAAAAAAAATACAATTGCCAATTATTCAGTTACCTTGATGTAATGATTGGAGTTGACAATTATGGATCCGTTATGCTGTTTCCTTTTCATTCTCTGCTTATGAATATTTGTAGCAGAGCCCTCGGACTATCAACTCCCTTTCAATGTCTGGCTTGTGCTGAGTTTGCTAATATCAGCTCTGGTGATGTGTAGGGCACTACAACCTAAATACCCCTGGGTTACAGAGGGGGAAAAATTAGCTGCAGTTACCATTCGTGAACATGCTCATGAGTGGACCTTGGGCGAGTACAGGGTCAGACTTGAGTGTGATAACCTTTACACTGAGATAGCTAGCCAATATTCATTCACGGGACTCATACATGAAGAATGACCACTGGGGTTGGTACTGAAAGGTGAGCAGCACCTATGTCACTGCACCTGAGAAAGAATTGTGCCTTCAAGAGAGAAGGGGTGGAAAGAAAGTTAGAGGGAACAAAAAAAAGTATGGAATGAGAAAAGGCCACCCAACTCATGAAACCCACTCTTTCTACTGGCCATAAACAATTTACACCAATCTGGATTGGACCCATCTGATTTTAATTTCCTGAGAGAGGTAAATTAAGCATAGATGAAATATAAGATAACATAGAGCGCTCTTAAATTTCTCCCTACTCCAGGTAAAACGCAAGGATATAATCTAACATTACAAAAAATTATTTAACCTTGGCAACAATAACATCTTACATTTATATAGCACCTTTAACATAGTAAAACAGGGCACTTCACAGGAGAATTATCAAACAAAATTTGACACCGAGTCACATAAGGAACTATTAGGACAGTTGACCAAAAGCTTGGTCAAAGAGGTAGGTTTTAAGTAGCATCTTTGCTCCACAAAGTATTCCAAAGCTTAGGGCCGAGGCAGCTGAAGGCACGACTGCCAATGATTAAAACCAGGGATGCGCAAGAGGCCAGGACTGGAGGAGCACAGAGATCTTGGAGGGTTGTAGGGCTGGAGGAGGTTACAGAGATAGGGAGGGGGCGAGGCCATGGAGGGATTTGAAAACAAGGATGGGAATTTTAAAATTGAGTTGATTGGACAAGGAACATTGGGGGGAAAAATTTGTTCTTGCCCGGAATGCAGTCGGTGTCCTCACCAACTGCCATTAACGGCCGCCATGCTAAACGAGGTAAATTGGTGTGGGGGGCATGGTGGTAGGTGGCGCAACACTAACCTTAGGTGCAATGCCATCCTGGTGACATTGCACGAGGGATCCGGGACCAATTTATTGTGCTGGTGCGGCGTTGCTGCTTCCCCTAGCATCTGTGTGCAAGGTTGTGAAGCTCACAAT
The DNA here is from genome assembly GCF_052327205.1 of Somniosus microcephalus. Lineage (NCBI taxonomy): Eukaryota > Metazoa > Chordata > Chondrichthyes > Squaliformes > Somniosidae > Somniosus > Somniosus microcephalus. Next base: position 234,640,094 of record NC_140989.1, on the reverse strand, counting down.
GCATTGTGGGCAGTGAGGTGTGCTGAAATTTAAAGGGCCATGCACATTGAAGCAAGGGAAATAAAATGCACTGATTCAATACATTTTTCAGCCCTTTCTGTCTTTTAACAAATAATTAATATTTAAAAGAAGTTCCAAATGTCAATATTCAGCACTTAAAGCTGAATTAACTTCCTAAACACAACAAATGGGGAAACTGCCTCAGCACCACCACAAATGGTTCAGCAAGCCAGGGAAAGGGCACCCAAGATCTCGCACGCAGCACTCCAGCTTTGTGCAGGGGGTCAACAATGCAAGACTGGCCCTCTACCCATAGGGGCCAGGAGGCCCTCCAGAAAGAACAATGTGGGAGTGCATTACCAAGGCTGACACTGCCAGCAGTGTCGCCCCCAGAACCTGGCTCCAGTACTAAAAGAAGTTTCATGACCTCAGACCACTGGTCAGGGTCAGTGAATGCATCTTCAAAAGCCGTCTCCTACCAACTGCACCACTAGCCTCACACACTGCTCAATGCACGACCCCCAATCATCAACCTACCAACAATCTGCACCAATGACGAGGCACATTTCCCATTCCTGGCATCACCTCACCTCCTTGGAGGAGACGGTGCAGGCCATTCTTGGCAGGGGCATGGTTGAGCCTTTGGCCAGTGGCGGGGCTGAAAGGATACAAGCTGTGGGTATCCTCTTACATTATCCGCCTTCTGGTCTGCACCTCATGCTTTCCCGCCCTCCCATCAGCACAACTCCACCCTTGTGCCTTCCTCATTTCACACACCTAAGAAATGCAGCCTGGCCAGCCAGTGGGACCGCAGGCGGCTGATTCCATCCTGGATATCCGAACCATAAAGGGGCTGTCTGGGATGCATCCTTCCATCGGCTCCCTCCTCTTCGGCTCCCTCCTCTTCGGCTTCCTGCTCTTCTGCGTCTCCCCTCTCCCCTCTGTAAGCGGACGTTGTAAATGTGAAATGACAGCATAAAATGCTGCAAATACTCAGTTGGTCGTGCAGCATGTCGACCTGAGATGTGAACTCCACGGATGTTGCGTGACCTGCTGAGTATTCGCAGCATGTCCTGTCTTCTCAAAGGCATTCAATTACCATCTGAGCCCTTGCAAGCATTCAGCAGCACTCCCAAAACACTTAAAAAAACTTTTCACATATATTGCAGCAAGCCACCACTTCAATAAAATAAAAAACACAGTCCAAACCCTTCCATTCAAACTACCTGATTGATGTGTGTGTCCCTTTAACAGCTGCAGATATCGCGTCTGTCAGCGTCTGTCAGCCTGCTTGCATGGCAGGTTAACCTGGCGTGCTTAGGACCCAGCAATGACTTGAGCGCTGGGGTCGAAGTTCGCGTAGGTGACGTTAAGTCGGCATTGTATGGCGACTGACGTCACCATGCCACCATTATTCTTTTCAGGGCTCTGCCGGATACCGGCAGCGCAAAAGGGGCCACCAATATGGTGCTGGCGCAAGAGCGGCAGCCGCCATCTTTTCACGCATTGCTGGCACTACCAGGTGGCGGTAAGGACATCAATTTCTCGCCCATTGTCTTTAGTTCCAGCAGCACATGACCATGTGTTCCACAAAGTATTTAAACAGCTATGACAATCTTTATCTCTATAATCTTCAATCCCATCCTCAACGATAAATTTATTCAGCTCCACAACAAAGGAGATGCTGAGCTTTGGATTTGATATTTTTGCTTGGATTCTTTTCACTTCAATATTCTATGGAGGGGAGAGGGGATTTTGATTTTTAGATTCCTTGTTTCCTAATTTTTCCTCTATTCCACATAAAATTGCCTGCCTACACTTACATTAATGGAAAATAGCCTCCTTTCCCTTTAGATTATGAATGTCTGCATCATTTTAAAGACTTGGACCATGTCTTCTCTCAATCTTTTTTTCTCCAATGAAAACTAATTCAGTTATGTTAATCTCTGCTCACAACTTGAAGCCTTAAGTACTTGAATCATGCTTATTGCTCTTCTCTGGATACTCTGCAATCCATCAATGTCCTTTTGAAGGTAGGATGGCCAAAACTGCACATAATATTCTGAAATGAACTTACCAATCACAAGGTCAAAATAATTTGTTTTGCCTAATAATCAAATATACCACTTGAGATACATCCCATTACTGGCTTCGTCTTGTTGATAGATATTGATTAACATACTTTCAGAAGATGGCTGGATTTGCTCCCAGATCTTTTTCCTTTTCAGCCTTTACTAATGTTCCTGGGCCTGGCCAAGTCTGCCCTCCACAGGTCAAAGACATCTAAGATCATCAAGCAGGAGTTCTTCAACTGCTTGCCCACCTTTCAAGCCTAGGCGACCCTTAAGTACCATCATGCAGTGTCTACTGGTTCACTGGGCACCTTCCATGACCAGTGGCACTGCATGACATTTCTGTTTTGGTTTTATCATTTTAATTTAATATAATCTTATTCTTTTTCGTCCGCCTTGTTTTGTTTGAACTCCTTGTAATTTTGCTGGTGTGGCCCCTTAGGGGAGGCATTTCATGCCTACTGGTGAGGTTGGATTAACCCACTCCTGCAGTTCCAATCAGCTCACTAAAATAGGACCCATTGTGCGCACTAATGGCTTACTGGATGCCTTCTGTGAGCAGTGGCTGCTGTTGTTGCTCTGACATTAGTGCCTGGCATTAATTATTGCCTCTGACTGCAAACTTGGCTTTTATCGCCCCTGGAGGTGATTGGAGCACTAAATCAGGCGCTGCACAACTGTCTTAAGGCGCAAAGGCCGAAGAGCAAGGCACTACCTCAGAGGGCAGGCGAAGCTCATGTGATGTCAGTCAGCATTGGAACACAGACACAATGACACCGGCCAGTTCTTAAAGAGGAGGGCTGGTCTTGCTCTCCATCCACATCCTGCTCATTGCAGCCTTGAATCTCGGCCTGGAGAGACCTGTACATCAAATCTGCTGGAAAGAACAATGGAGAGGCCCAGGGAAAGAGCTCAGAGTGCAGCCCCCACAGTCTCTTCTAAATCCATACAATGAAGGGCAAATAAAAATTATCCTGCAAAGTGCTGCTCAGTACCCAAAGCTCCTTCACGCAGCATTGAATCTCTCCAGAAGTCTCTCTCTCTCTCTCAGAATGCGTGGTGCAAAAATGTCACCAACAAAAAAATGCAGGAAGCGGTCGCCTTTAACTAGCTCTCCCCCAGTCCCTTCCTGATTGCAAAACGCTCCCCTCAACCTGTCGTTGCTAGCAGCAGGCGGTAAGGCAGGGGGCGCCACTCAATATCCGGTCCAGGGTGCTACGGGGGCGTTGCGCACTCGACTGACGTCACGATCTGCCGGCGCAGGAGATCGTGGTGGTAGTGTTTAGCGCCGCCGCAAAATGTCTAGTTAATTTTGTGAGCGGTGCAAACATCGCCGCGCCCAGGCACTAGTTGCTTTGCACCTCATTAGTGCCCTCTTAAGGGAGGCACAAACCAACTGAAATTTTCCCCCATAGGGTCTAATGAGAGGGAGGAACTGAATGAAATCAGTATTTGTCTGGAAATGGTGTTAGGGAAATTGACTGGATTGAAGGCCGATAAATCCCCAGGGCCTGATAATCTACATCCTAGGGTACTTAAGGAAGTGGCCATAGAAATAGTAGATGCATTGCTGGTCATCTTCCAAAATTTTAAAGAATCTGGAACAGTTCCCATGGATTGGAGGGTAGCTAATGTAACCCCACTATTCAAAAAAGGTGGTAGAGAGAAAACGGGGAATTATAGACCGGTAAGCCTGACATCGGTAGTGGGGAAAATGCTGGAGTCCATTATAAAAGGTGTAATCGCAGAGCACTTGGAAAACAGTGACAGGATCGGACAAAGTCAACATGGATTTACAAAAGGTAAATTGTGCTTGATTAATCTACTGGAATTTTTTGAGGATGTAACTTGTAGAATAGATAAGGGAGAACCAGTGGATGTGGTGTATTTGGACTTTCAGAAGGCTTTCGATAAGGTCCCGCATAAGAGATTAGCGTGTAAAGTTAAAACACATGGGATTGGGGGTAAGGTACTGACTTGGATACAGAACTGGTTGGCAGACAGGAAGCAAAGAGTTGGAATAAACAGCTCTTTTTCCGAGTGGCAGGCAGTGACTAGTGGGGTACCGCAGGGATCGGTGCTAGGACCCCAGCTATTCACAATATATATTAATGATCTAGACGAGGGAAATAGATGTAATATCTCCAGGTTTGCAGACGACACAAAGCTGGGTGGGCATGTGTGCTGTGAGGAGGATGCTGAGAAACTCCAGTATGATTTGGACAGGTTGGGTGATTGGGCAGATGCATGGCAGATGCAGTATAATGTGGATAAATGCGAGGTTATCCACTTTGGTGGCAAAAACAGGAAGGCAGATTATTATCTGAATGGCAATAGATTGGGAGAAGGGGAAGTGCAACGAGACCTGGGTGTCCTTGTGCACCAGTTGCCGAAGGTAAGCATGCAGGTGCAGCAGGCGGTTACGAAGGCAAATGGTATGTTTGCCTTCATAGCGAGAGGATTCGAGTACAGGAGCAAGGATGTCTTGTTGCAGTTGTACAGGGCCTTGGTGAGACCACACCTTGAGTATTGTGAGCAATTTTGGTCGCCTTATCTGAGGAAGGATGTTCTTGCCATGGAGGGAGTGCAGCGAAGATTCACCAGGCTGATACCTGGGATGGCAGAAATTACGTATGAGGAGAGATTGGGTCGATTAGGCTTATATTTGCTCGAGTTTAGAAGAATGAGAGGGGATCTCATTGTAACTTATAAAATTCTAACAGGACTAGACGGACTAGATGCAGGAAGAATATTCCCGATGGCGGGGGAGTCCAGAACCAGGAGTCACAGTCTAAAGATAAGGGGTAAGCCATTTAGGACAGTGATGAGGAGGAATTTCTTCACCCAGAGAGTGGTGAACCTGTGGAATTCTCTACCACAGAAGGCAGTTGAGGCCAATTCATTAAATATATTCCAGAAGGAGTTAGATATATTTCTTAAGGCTAAAGGGATCAAGGGATATGGGGAGAAAGCAGGGACACGGTACTGAATTTGGATGATCAGCCATGATCTCATTAAATAGCAGAGCAGGCTCGAGGGGCCGAATGGCCTACTCCTGCTCCTATCTTCTAAGTTTATAGTAACTTAAACTGCCCTGATTTTACCATTTTGATTTAATTTCAGTTATTTTAGTTATTTTTTTGTTAGTTTTGTTGAAACTAGTCTGTGAGGTTCATCTCTTCATGAAGTTTTAATGGTGGTGCCCTTTAAGAGGAACTACTTATTTAAATTCAATGGGGTTGGGTTTAATCCAGTCGCACAGTTCCCACTGCCCTACTGGCTCACTGGATGCCTTCTGTGACCAATGGACACTGCATTGGGAATTAAGTAGCCCCAGTTTTACTGTTTGATTTCACTTCAGTGATTTCAGTTAGTTTTTATGGGGGGAAAATTTGGTTGATTAGCGTCTCCAGATAGTGCCCTAAGAGGGCGCTAATGGGGCGCAAAGCAACTGGTGCCCAAGCGCGGCGATGTTTGCGCCGCTCGCGAAATTGACCAGACATTTTGCGGCGGCGTTAAACACTACTGCCACGATTTCGTGCGCCCGCAGATCGTGACGTCAGTCCAGCATTCAACGCCCCAGTAGCACCCGAGACCGGATATTGAGTCGCACCCCCTACATTAACGCCTGCCGCTAGCAATGACAGGTAGAGAGGAACGTTTTCAAGTCGGAAAGGGGCTGGGGGAGCGCTCTTTAACGGCGTGCGCTTCCTGTCTTTTATTGTTGGCAAAATTTTTGGTTTTAATGCTGACCTAAGGAGTTTTGGCCCTCAGCACCACTTTTGAGGTTCCTAAGTGCCGAGCTCTTTCCCTGGGCCTATCCATTAGTGCTTCCAGACAATTGCTTTTGAGGTCACTCCAGGCCGAGATTCAAGGCTGCAATGAACAGGGTGTGGCTGGCAAAACTTTCACTCCCTCTATGCACAAACGAAGTCCAGACAGATTTATTTGGGAAGATGTACCCCGCAGTTGCTTGGAAGTACTCTGTTTCTCATAAGATTAATGCCATGATGACCTTGATAGCAACGGGAAGAGCAGTGCCCCAGTCCTTGGGGTCGTCTACATTGGGCTGCAGCAGGTGGCGTAACTCAGTCACTGCATCTGAGTTGAAGCAGAGGCAACAAAGACAAATCTCCTCGGACGTGCTCAGGGTCAGTGGCATGGTCCTGGGGAATGCACAATTAGGCCTGAGGTGTCTTTACACTTTGCAAGTAGTGCCTCATCGTAAAAAATCCTCCTCATCTAAATCGTGTGAGAAAATGGGAGTCGACACAATCAGTCCCACCTTCCTAGAGTTCTTAGGTGCTACTTGAATTGTTGGTGGAATTTGACACTTGTAAATGCAAGTGTAGCACAGCTGAATGAAGGCTTGTGAAAAAGGATGGCAGCATGGTACCACCGAACCAAAAAGCGCTTATCAAAGATTTCAATGCAGAAGCTCAGAAATTCAAAAGAACCAGTACCTGAAAAGCAACCTGAACAACAACAAGCTACCTTTAAAAAGCAGTGCTTAAGCAAACCTAGGCTACTCGACACACCCAAACTTGTGAATTGTCTTTTAGGACCTGATTTGAATACAACAACCATTTAAAGAGGCATGTATATTCCAGTAAAATGGCCTCCTTCTGCATCCGCCCTCCCCTCCAAAAAATTGCCCATCAGAAGATTGGGCATGCTGAGATTTGGGCATCCAAATTTATTCCTGAGCCCCCTACCTGTGCTTGTCACAGTAATGGAGCCTTTCAAATCATTGCTTTATTACTTTGGGTTTCCTCATAACATATAATTTATTGGCCTGTGTACACTTATACGTTTGTAAGGCAATTTAACTGAATCTTGCTTTAATTCATGAAGAAACATAGAAACATAGAAGATAGGAGCAGGAGTAGGCCATTCGGCCCCTCGAGCCCTCTCCGCCATTTAATGAGATCATGGCTGAGCATCCAAATTCAGTACCCTGTCCCTGTTTTCTCCCCATATCCCTTGATCCCTTTAGCCTCAAGAAATATATCCAACTCCTTCTTGAATATATTTAATGAATTGGCCTCAACTGCCCTGTGTGGCAGAGAATTCCACAGGTTCACCACTCTCTGGGTGAAGAAATTCCTCCTCATCTCAATCCTAAATGGCTTACCCCTTATCCTTAGACTGTGACCCCTGGTTCTGGACTCCCCTGCCATCGGGAACATCCTTCCTGCATCTAGTCTGTCTAGTCCTGTTTGAAACTTATAAAATTCTATGAGATCCCCTCTCATTCTTCTAAACTCGAGCGCAGAAAAGCTTAATCGACCCAATCTCTCCTCATACCTCATTCCTGCCATCCCAGGTATTAGTCTGGTTTTCTTTTTTTTCAATAACAAGTAGCATATCACACGATAGGGTGGGGGATGATGCACTGCATTTTGTGGGAGAAAGTGGGAGAAGAGGATGAACAGAGGGAGGACGAGAGAGAAGAAGAAGTAAATAGGGATGGAGCTTAAGCTGGAAAACTATCTCGTGGAATGGTAGTGGGTAGGATTGGTCGGCAACCTTTGTCCCCAGCAGGAGAGGAGCTCTCCTACTACTTCCCAAGTGCAAAACCTGAATTGGGGTTGTAGGGGTTCTAGAGCCAATTACCCTACTCAATTGGGGTGGAGGGAATGGGAGGAGACGAGGGGCGGGGGGGTGGGGGCGGGTGGAGGGAAATGGTAGAGCAAAGATCAGTTGATGTACTCAGAAAGGCTGGAATTTACAGGTCAGTTGAGATGCTTAGGCCTATTGCAATGAGCATTGAGGGAGAGGCTCTTTACAGGGATGGTTCTCTTGCACAGCGGGGACAGTGGCAGTTAACCTGCTACTGGGAGCAAATTATAACAACTGAGGGAGAGAAGCATGGGCAACTATGCTAATGTTTGTGGCCAGTTGCTTGGCTTCAAGGGCTGTTGCTGATTTTATGTGCATTGCTGCTGCTACTTTCTCTACTCAGTGGGATGAACAGCGAGTACTGGAGTGCTTTTGCATGTTGTGCAGTGAGTTTAAATCTTTACATCTGGGATTCTTTTCCTTTACATATTGTGTCCTGGAGCGGGGGAGGCCCCACTATATTTTTTCTTACGGTTGTTTGCAGCATGGATCCTTGTGTGAGATAAGTGAACGTGAGTGGGATCAGCGCTGTGAGAAAAGGGAGGAGAAACTGAAGTATTACTTTGGCAGTCGACCGAAATTGCTGCATTACAAGTCTGGGAGATGAGCTAAGAGAGAGAGCGTTGTGTGTATTTTATCGGTTGGTGCACAAAGTCTTATTTTCACTGGAAAGATTTGGGCTCAGTACAGTGGGGCTGTCAAATCAATGTTAGTTTTAACCCACATTAACGGGCCACGTAACATGACCTTCACAGCATCACTTAAAGGGGCAATACCTTCAGAATGTTGCAGGCAGTCATCCTTTTTTAATATACAATAGATGCTGCTTAAGAAGCTCGTGTTGATCTTGTTCAGCTACTGTATTCTTGGCCTTAATATTTTTTTCTCCCAAGGGAGAGCATGCTTTTACTCCATGTCCTGTGAAAATGGTCTTTATGAAAAAAAATCAATTTTTATGTTTTATTTCCTACTTAGTCCTCCCTGGAGCTCTTTTCATGGCTCCACAGTTTGCGTTTCTAAACTCTTGCACATCTGCCTTGTTATTTTTGGCTTCAGTGTCTGCTATGGTGTTAAATTTAACTGTACATTCATCATTAGAAACCAAGTTATTTATTGAGTTGCTTATGCTTTCAGCACTCTCTTTTAGTTGTCCCTACTCTGTCCACTCCATCTCTATGATATTTCACCCACAGTTTTCAAACCATAATGCGACTACAAGTTTCTCCCTTGCTTAGCCACAAGCCCCAATTTTAACTCAGGGCAGCAGTTGTGCTGGAGTGGGCAGCAAACCTTGGCAGCATGAGGCTGGGGAGATTTTAACTCCAGCACTTCATCTGCATCGGCCCAATCAGTTTCCCGCCCAAAATTTCGGGAGCAGGAGGCCATCGCCAGGAATGGTCCCTGACGCTGGCCTAAGTCGCCAGGAGATCCTCAGAATCTCGCCTGCATCGAATAAGAACCCGAACATGAACACAAAACTGGTAGCTGTGTGTCAAATGAGAGAGGCCAAAAATAATCTCAATGTGACAGTTCTGAAGGGTTTAATTGGACAGGGGATAGATCAGAACCAACTGAAAGAGAGAAATAAAAGGAGAAGGAGCAGGGGTGATTGGCAACTGCTGCTTAGCATAGCATATGAAGCAATGAACTAGAGCAGATGCTGTATGGGATTTAGTATTTCGCAATCCGTTGTAGGTAATTAGCAACCTGAAATTGGGAGAACACTTGTCTTCTTGTGATCACGGTACAGTCAGAATTGATATTTTAACAAAGGCTAAAGACAAAAAAAAATATGGAAATCCTCAGGAGAGTAAACTTTAAACTTATGAGAAGATCTCCATAAAGTAGGAAGTGTAGTGTATGTGCTTTAAGTCAGAACTACTTTTTACAGCTCCTGTATACTGTAGTACCAGCAGTAACCACACCGGTATATAAGCTGTGCGCATGCCTCTGTACTCCAGTCGAGAGATGACCCTCCTCCAGTAAAGACCTGTTGTTTGTTTAAGTACAGCATCCGTGTAATTCTTTATCCACTGAACCACGGATCTAACAGTGGCGACGAGTGTTGATGCGAATCTACCTGCAACATTAAACAAAAAAAAACAAAAAAAAATAGTCGAGTCCAGGAACACGGGCGTCGACTGCGAGCAACCGCCCAGCAATCAGGCAGAGGTCCAACTTCGCTGGGGAGGCTGTGGAGAGCCAGGCTTGGTTCCCCAGCCACAACGAGCAGTAAGAGACTGACGACAGGTCCTGAGCAGACCCTTCCCGAGCAGCGGCGGCTGGAGCCGACCGACGGCAGAGAGAGAGAGCCGGGCAGCGTCGACGGGGTAAGAAAAAGGGTGAAGAGAGCAGGGCACAGCCGGGGGTTGATCACCGAGCAGCGTCGTGAAAAAAAATACTGCAAAACCGGAGAGAGAGAGGGTAAGAAACAGCCGGGTTCTAGGCTGAGCGGCGTTGACAAATATCAAGAGAAGAACGCGCAGAGCACAGCCAGGGATCACGGGCTGATCAGGGTCCGTGGGGCGAAGCAAGGGGAGACGCCATTGAGCAGCGGAGAAGCAGGGAGAGCGCGGGAGACGCCATTGAGCTGCGGAGAAGCAGGGAGAGCGCGGGAAGTGCCATTGAGCCGTGGAGAAGAAGGAAGAGCGCGGGAGACGCCATTTTGCGAAGCCGCAGCGGAGAAGACGGGCGAGCGCGGGAAGGAAGGAAAGCGCGGGAGACGCCATTTTGTGCCAGCGGAGAAGAAGGGGAAGTGCGGGAGGCACCATTGGTGATAGTTAACGCACAACCAAGGATGCCAAAGAGTGGCAGTATCTCTACGTTCAACAATGAAGTCGAAGATTGGGCAACATATGTGGAACGTATTGAGGTGTACTGCAGGGCGAATGAAGTGCCAGATGCTAATAAAGCACTGGTTCTGTTAAATTCCATGGGTGCAAAAACTTATGGGTTACTGCGAAATCTAATAACCCCAGAGAAGCCGGTAAACAAGAATTTTGAAAGCATAGTAGAAATCCTACAGGACCACTTAAACCCCACACCACTGCTGATAGCAGAACGATTTAAGTTCCATAAAAGGAACCAACACAAAGACGAAAGCAATGCTGAGTACCTAACGGAACTGCGCAAGCTATCGAAATACTGCCAGTTTGGAGCGGGACTATCAGACACGTTAAGGGACAAGTTTGTGTGTGGGCTACAAAGTGAAAGAACCCAGAAACAGCTTCTATCAGAAAAGGACGTTACGCTGGACAAAGCTTTCAGTATGGCAGTATCACACGAAGCAGCTGCAAGGGGCGCTGCAGAGATACAATGGAGACCGCAAGAATATGGCACCAACGAAATGACCTATGGAACAGGGAAGTGCTATCGCTGCGGCAGAACAACACATGACCAGAAAGATTGTTGGTTCAAGGACCAAGTGTGCAGACAGTGTGGGAAAGCAGGACACATAGCAAGGGTCTGCAGGTCTGGGAAGAAAACCAACAGTAAGAAATCTCCACAGGAGAAGTACAAAAAGGTACACCAGGTGATGGACAGTGGTTCAGACGAACAGAAAAGTGACACAGACTCCGGAAGCAAGGAGCTGGGTTGTCTGAAACTACATAGTGTAACCGAAATAGAGGATCACCAGACTATCTGGGTTACACTCAAGATAGACGGAGTCCAAGTGGAAATGGAATTGGACACAGGGTCAGCTCTAACAGTCATAAATCAAAGAGACTACAAGCGGCTATTTTCACACATACCCTTGAAAGCTACAGAGATTGTCTTGACGACGCATACGGGGCAAAAAGTCTACCCCAAAGGAAAAATAAGGGTGAAAGTGATATATAAAGGCCAGGAAATACCTAAAATGGATATGTATGTATTGCCAAATGGAGGACCACCGCTGCTAGGATGTGAGTGGATCCGGAAGATACATTTAGATTGGCATTCCATACAGGCACTGAAGGTGGAGGCCAAAAAGGATGACGACATCACACCTGGACGACTGTCAAAAATGCTAACTGACGCAAAAGAAGTGTTCCAGGAGGGATTCGGAACACTAAAAGGAATAACAGCAACAATTAAAATAGAGGATAATGCAAGCCCAAAGTTCCTGAAGGCCAGACCAGTGCCTTATGCGATCAGACCAGCGGTTGAAGCAGAGCTGGAAGGGTTGGAACGTTCAGGAGTACTGTCCAAAGTGGACTGGAGCGAGTGGGCTACACCCATCGTTCCTGTAATGAAGAGGTCGTTGAGTAATACGCCTGGGGAACCAAAGAAGATCCGCATCTGTGGGGATTTTAAGGTGACAGTGAACCCAGTCCTTCACATGGTGCAATATCCGCTTCCACGAATTGAGGATATTTTCGCCTCGCTATCTGGAGGTAAACGCTTCACCAAAATTGATCTAGCCCAGGCGTACTTGCAGATGCAGGTCGAAGAAGCTTCGAAACATTACCTTACGATCAACACCCATAAAGGTCTCTATCAATACAACCGGCTGGTGTTTGGAGTAGCCTCGGCTCTGGCTATCTGGCAAAGGGCGATGGATCAGGTCCTGCAAGGGATTCCAGGGACCCAGTGTTATTTGGATGACATTTTGGTCACGGGCAAAAATGACGGTGATCACCTCGCTAACTTGGAGAAAGTGCTCGCCAGATTAAAGGAATATGGGCTACGAGCTAATCGCCATAAGTGCGAGTTTTTCCAGAAACAGATCTCATATTGCGGCCACGTCTTCGATGAAGAGGGGTTACATAAGTCCCCTCACAAGATTGAGGCAGTAGTCAAGGCTCCAGCACCGGAAAATGTGTCACAACTGAGGTCGTTCCTCGGGCTGGTAAACTATTACCAGAAGTTCTTACCAAATTTGTCTACGGTACTACACCCGCTGAACACCCTACTGCAAACAGGGGTACCATGGAAGTGGGATGACGAATGTAGAGGAGCTTTCCAGAAGAATTGATCACATCAAAAGATGTGTTGGCCCATTTCAACCCAGCACTACCAATTCGTTTGGCATGTGATGCATCACCCTACGGCATTGGAGCGGTGCTGTCGCACAAATTCCCAGACGGGTTGGAGAGGCCAGTGGCCTTTGCGTCTCGGTCACTAACCTCAGCCGAGCGCAACTACGCCCAGATTGACAGGGAGGCCCTCAGCCTAGTATGGGGAGTAAAAAAATTCAACCATTATCTGCATGGGCAGAAGTTCACCTTGCTGACTGACCACCAACCACTTGTCTCCATCTTTAATTCTAAGAAGGGCGTGCCAGTAATGACTGCACAGCGGTTACAAAGATGGTCCCTGTTTCTAGGGGCGACTCAATATGAAATAGAATATAAAGGCACGAAACAGCATGGGAACGCTGATGGGATATCGCACCTGCCACTGCCTACGGTGGAGGAAGCACCAGCAGTGGACCCTATCGAGATATTTTATTCGTCGATAATTGAACGATTGCCAGTAACAAACGTGGATAGAGAGAAGGAGACCCGCAATGATCCGACGCTGTCACGGGTATATGAATTGACGGTGAGGGGATGGCCAACACATGGCGACTCACTATTGCCAGCATTCTCATCCAGAAGAGAACAGCTGTCAGTATGCCAGGGGACAGTGATGTGTGGATCCAGAGTGGTGATTCCACCCAAGTTAAGGGAGAGAGTGCTAAAGGAGCTACATGAAGGACATCTGGGGGGAGTGAAAATGAAAAGCCTTGCTAGGGCTTATGTGTGGTGGCCGGGAATCGATCAACAAATCGAAGACCTAACTAAGAGCTGCTTAGAATGCCAGAAGGTCCAAAATGCACCACCACATGCCCCTCTACACCCATGGGAGTGGCCCTCCTCTCCACGGCATTGGGTGCACATTGATTTCGCTGGTCCATTCATGAACTCAATGTTCTTAATAGCAGTGGATGCTCATTCAAAGTGGCCTGAGGTGATAAAGATGTCTTCAACCACTACAGAGAAAACGATTGCAGTCCTACGGACCATATTTGCCAGAAACGGTTTGCCAGAGCAGATCTGCTCTGATAATGGACCACAGTTGTGTCCGACGAGTTCCAAAAATTCATGAAAAGGAATGGGGTAAGGCATTACACATCCGCCCCGTATCATCCAGCCACCAATGGATTGGCTGAGAGGTTCGTACAAACCTTTAAGAAGGCGATAAAGGCCATGTGCGACGAGGAAATTCCACTGCAGCATAAGATGGACAATTTCTTATTAGCCTACCGAAACGCGACACATGCAGTTACCAACCAGACCCCGGCCATGATGTTCTTTAACAGAAGGTTGAGTTCTCGTCTGGATTTGCTCAGACCAAATGTGCGAAGAAATGTTGAGGACAAACAATTCCAGCACATCAACGAGAAGCCGACAAGGAGCTTCAATGTAGGGCAACCAGTCTTGGCCCGTGACTATCGAACAGAGAAGTGGCAACCCGGAATGATATGTACAAGGCAGGGGCCATTAATGTGCACAGTGGATGTCGGGGAGAACATTGTGAGACGCCACGTCGGTCAGATCTTAGCGTCACAGGAAGGCGTCAACCCCATGTTTCGAGTACCCGGGGATGAACCCGACATACCGGTACTTCAGACCCAGTAGCAGTGGAACCCGATGAACTACCCGATGAAAAGGGGTCAGAATCGCCTCTGCACCAAGAACAAGAACCTCCGGAAAGGCGCTATCCCGAAAGGGTCAGGAAGCCGCCCCAAAGACTGAATCTATAAATGGACTTTTTGTTATTGAATGTAAATGTAAAAATGTAATTGTTATTTGAATATCAAGGGGGTATTATTAAGCTAAAAAGGGAGGAATTGTAGTGTATGTGCTTTAAGTCAGAACTACTTTTTACAGCTCCTGTATACTGTAGTACCGGCAGTAACCACACCGGTATATAAGCTGTGCGCATGCCTCTGTACCCCAGTCTAGAGATGACCCTCCTCCAGTAAAGACCTGTTGTTTGTTTAAGTACAGCATCCGTGTAATTCTTTATTCACTGAACCACAGATCTAACAGGAAGCAGGGCTATAAAATAAAACAACAGATGAAAAATTAAATTTGTTAAAGATTATAGCCTTGAAATTGATGTTTGCAACATTCACATATGAAAGTCTAATAATATGCTCAGATCATATTTTTCCTGCTAGCTTTGTTAAGATAATAAAAAAGGAACAAATCCACACTAATATCACATACAGAAGCAACATCATTGATGTAAGCCTTGCTGTCCTATTCTCAGGCTTGTAGTTTGTTTTGAACCAAGAATTACAAGGCGAATGATTAATGAATCACCCAAAAGCTCTTAAGTAAAATAAGGTTGTTTATTAAAGGAAAAGAGAGGAAAGAAAAAAAAAGCTTATGAATTTAAATGGCAACATAATGCCCTTCTTAGTCTACCTGGCAATACAATGCTCTTCTTAGTCTACCTGGCAATACAATGCCCTTCTTAGTCTACCTGGCAATACAATGCCCTTCTTAGTCTACCTGGCAATACAATGCTCTTCTTAGTCTACCTGGCAATACAATGCCCTTCTTAGTCTACCTGGCAATACAATGCCCTTACTAGTCTACCTGGCAATACAATGCTCTTCTTAGTCTACCTGGCAATACAATGCCCTTCTTAGTCTACCTGGCAATACAATGCCCTTCTTAGTCTACCTGGCAATACAATGCTCTTCTTAGTCTACCTGGCAATACAATGCTCTTCTTAGTCTACCTGGCAATACAATGCCCTTCTTAGTCTACCTGGCAATACAATGCTCTTCTTAGTCTACCTGGCAATACAATGCTCTTCTTAGTCTACCTGGCAATACAATGCCCTTCTTAGTCTACCTGGCAATACAATGCCCTTACTAGTCTACCTGGCAATACAATGCCCTTCTTAGTCTACCTGGCAATACAATGCCCTTTTTAGTCTACCTGGCAATACAATGCTCTTCTTAGTCTACCTGGCAATACAATGCTCTTCTTAGTCTACCTGGCAATACAATGCTCTTCTTAGTCTACCTGGCAATACAATGCTCTTCTTAGTCTACCTGGCAATACAATGCCCTTCTTAGTCTACCTGGCAATACAATGCCCTTCTTAGTCTACCTGGCAATACAATGCTCTTCTTAGTCTACCTGGCAATACAATGCTCTTCTTAGTCTACCTGGCAATACAATGCTCTTCTTAGTCTACCTGGCAATACAATGCCCTTCTTAGTCTACCTGGCAATACAATGCTCTTCTTAGTCTACCTGGCAATACAATGCCCTTCTTAGTCTACCTGGCAATACAATGCCCTTCTTAGTCTACCTGGCAATACAATGCTCTTCTTAGTCTACCTGGCAATACAATGCCCTTCTTAGTCTACCTGGCAATACAATGCCCTTCTTAGTCTACCTGGCAATACAATGCCCTTACTAGTCTACCTGGCAATACAATGCTCTTCTTAGTCTACCTGGCAATACAATGCCCTTCTTAGTCTACCTGGCAATACAATGCCCTTCTTAGTCTACCTGGCAATACAATGCTCTTCTTAGTCTACCTGGCAATACAATGCCCTTCTTAGTCTACCTGGCAATACAATGCCCTTCTTAGTCTACCTGGCAATACAATGCCCTTCTTAGTCTACCTGGCAATACAATGCCCTTCTTAGTCTACCTGGCAATACAATGCCCTTACTAGTCTACCTGGCAATACAATGCTCTTCTTAGTCTACCTGGCAATACAATGCCCTTCTTAGTCTACCTGGCAATACAATGCCCTTACTAGTCTACCTGGCAATACAATGCTCTTCTTAGTCTACCTGGCAATACAATGCCCTTCTTAGTCTACCTGGCAATACAATGCCCTTACTAGTCTACCTGGCAATACAATGCTCTTCTTAGTCTACCTGGCAATACAATGCCCTTCTTAGTCTACCTGGCAATACAATGCCCTTCTTAGTCTACCTGGCAATACAATGCTCTTCTTAGTCTACCTGGCAATACAATGCTCTTCTTAGTCTACCTGGCAATACAATGCTCTTCTTAGTCTACCTGGCAATACAATGCCCTTCTTAGTCTACCTGGCAATACAATGCCCTTCTTAGTCTACCTGGCAATACAATGCCCTTACTAGTCTACCTGGCAATACAATGCCCTTCTTAGTCTACCTGGCAATACAATGCCCTTCTTAGTCTACCTGGCAATACAATGCTCTTCTTAGTCTACCTGGCAATACAATGCTCTTCTTAGTCTACCTGGCAATACAATGCCCTTCTTAGTCTACCTGGCAATACAATGCCCTTCTTAGTCTACCTGGCAATACAATGCCCTTCTTAGTCTACCTGGCAATACAATGCTCTTCTTAGTCTACCTGGCAATACAATGCCCTTCTTAGTCTACCTGGCAATACAATGCCCTTCTTAGTCTACCTGGCAATACAATGCTCTTCTTAGTCTACCTGGCAATACAATGCCCTTCTTAGTCTACCTGGCAATACAATGCCCTTCTTAGTCTACCTGGCAATACAATGCTCTTCTTAGTCTACCTGGCAATACAATGCCCTTCTTAGTCTACCTGGCAATACAATGCCCTTCTTAGTCTACCTGGCAATACAATGCTCTTCTTAGTCTACCTGGCAATACAATGCCCTTCTTAGTCTACCTGGCAATACAATGCTCTTCTTAGTCTACCTGGCAATACAATGCCCTTCTTAGTCTACCTGGCAATACAATGCCCTTACTAGTCTACCTGGCAATACAATGCCCTTCTTAGTCTACCTGGCAATACAATGCCCTTACTAGTCTACCTGGCAATACAATGCCCTTCTTAGTCTACCTGGCAATACAATGCCCTTCTTAGTCTACCTGGCAATACAATGCCCTTACTAGTCTACCTGGCAATACAATGCTCTTCTTAGTCTACCTGGCAATACAATGCCCTTCTTAGTCTACCTGGCAATACAATGCCCTTCTTAGTCTACCTGGCAATACAATGCCCTTACTAGTCTACCTGGCAATACAATGCTCTTCTTACTCTACTCTTAGCACTAAAGATGCTCTAGCAATACAATGCCCAAATACGTTCTAAGTAAATGGTCATACAATCACCCCGAAGTGGCCATAAGAACATAAGAAATAGGAGCAGGAGTCAGCTATTCGGCCCTTCGAGTCTGCTCCGCCATTCAATGAGATCATGGCTGATCTTCTGCCTCAATTCCATTCACCGGCCCTATCGCCATATCCCTTGATGCCCTTACTAGTCAGAAATCTATCGACTTCTGTTTTGAATACACCCAATGACTGAGCCTCCACAGCCCTCTGGGGTAGAGAATTCCTAAGATTCACCACCCTTTGTGTGAAGAAATTTCTTCTCATCTCAGTCCTGAATGGCCTACCCTTTATCCCGGGGCTGTGGCCCCTGGTTCTAGACTCCCCAGCCAAGGGAAACATTCTCCCAGCATCCACCCTATCAAGCCCTGTAATAATTTTGTATGCTTCATGTATGGCCAGCTCCTGTTGATTGCAGCTCTCTCCTTCCGAAGATTGGTCGGGTTCCCTCCTTGTTGACTGCAGCTCTCCTTCTGACCCCTCGACTGCAGTAACAAAGTTACCTCAACAGCTTCTTTTATATCTTTTCCTTTCAATGGTGGACAGGGTGTTATATCGCCAAGGCCTCATTGACCTATCGATGATAGTCTTAGATCAATAACCAATAATATATCGTGGTTTTTGTGTAAAATTTAAAGTTAAAGCCTACATGATACTGTCCATCTTACTTAAACCTCCTTTTCAGTAAATTTCCATCATGTGAAGACCACGGTAACAGTTGATTGGCTGGATAGCTCACGCAAATCTCAACCGTCTAGCTGGCAAACTTTCTGATAAGGATTGTTTATTGGAGAGGTCCATTGAGTTCTGTGTTATCTCATCAAGGCCTAATTCCTCATTGTTTACACAGACGGCTCCTGCTGCACGATGGCCCTGAAATTAGGATCGGGAGCTTGCCGCGCGTGCAAGCCCCCGATGTGCACTTACCCGGCATGCTGACATTTCAATCCTGGCCCGCATTGCCTTTCCTCTCACTGGCCCGCTTGAGGTCCTGCCGCGCTGTGCGTGCGTGACCCAGCGGCGTACTTAGTGCGATGAGCCGGCTGGGATCACGTGAGCACAGGGCAACCAATGGGAGGTTGCAAAAGTTCATTCATGAGTTTGATAGTGAGAACTGTCAAACTCATGAAAACTCCTGGCCCCAAAACACTACTTAAACTTGAAAGAAAATTTAAAAAAAACATTGCACTACTTAAATGAACCATAAATAACTGTAAAAAACTATTTTAAACAAAATTTTAAAATTTGAAAAAATTATTATATAAAAAATCAGGGCTAAAAATAAACTTACCTTACTGTAAATTCTTTAAAAATAATAAACCTGTGGAAATTTTTTTTATAAATTGTATTAATAGACCACTTACCTGTAAAACTAAGTACTTACGTGTGGTTTTTCAATGCGTAAAAACCGGAGGCCTTTACACATGCGCAACTCTCTAAAAATAAAGGAAATCCAAGTCGCACGCGCTGCCTGTGTAGTCGCACACGTTCAGCCTCTTAACCCCTTGGGTCAGAGGAGAGGAAATGTCGGTTTTCCCCGCATGCGCTGTGCATGCTGAAAACCGGCAATTCCTCCGGGCACACGCGTGAGTACCCCATCCGTACTCACGCGTTGGGCGAGGAATTACTGGGCCAATGTCTTTGTTCCTTCTTGACAGCATCGTCTGGTTTTGCTGCTATGATATGCCACAGCCCAGCGGGTTAATTTTAAAACAAGTTTTTCCCCATCAGCACTGTTCCCAGCTTCCCAATGGACATGCTGGTTGAATGTCCAGCTTGAAAATTGTGTCAAAAAGGGCTTACCTTCCTTACATTGATGAAGCAACTGAAGATGGTTGGGCCAAGGATGTTGTCCTGAGGAACTCCAGCAGTGATGTTAAGAGGCTATGGTGATTAGCCTTCAACAACCACAATTATTTCCATTTGTTTCTAGTGTAACTCGAG
Source organism: Somniosus microcephalus (assembly GCF_052327205.1). NCBI lineage: Eukaryota > Metazoa > Chordata > Chondrichthyes > Squaliformes > Somniosidae > Somniosus > Somniosus microcephalus. Next base: position 234,620,377 of record NC_140989.1, on the reverse strand, counting down.
CCATTGGAAGGTATTCCAAATTATTCCCACTGATCTCAGTTTTGCGAGGGCTCAAAAAGTGCCATACTTTTTTGAAACCCATCTTAATGTTGAGGCTGTTTCATTACTGGAGGAGTTGTGACTGGTGCTGAGCATTGTGGAACTGTCAATGAAGGGAAGATCATTGATGAAGCAGTGGAAGATAGCAGGGCCCAGGACACTGCTCATTCAAACCCCTACAGTAATATCCTGGGAATCTGACGATCTGCCTCTAACAACCAGGACCACTTACCTATGTGTCAGATATGATTTCAACCAATGTTCCCATTAAGCCGCGTGGCCGCGCAGCCTCCACGCAGCCGGGCAAAAGCGTTGTATTTTGAATGAACCTTAAAGGGGCCACGCACCACCAAAAAATTAGCGGGATCATTGATTTCAACGATTTAAGTTTATTCCACTTGGTCCCCATCGACCTCAGTTTTGCTTGGACTCCTCGGTTCCATACTCGTTTAAACTTTGCCTTGAATGGCCTCCTTCAGTGCCATAACTTTCTATGATTTTATGATGTCGAAGGCAGCTACTCTCACCTCTCCTCTGATTGGCGGGAACAATTATAGCTGTAGTAAGACTGTATGCCATGTCACAGTGACAGCAGACTTTCCTGGCATGCTACAACTGAACCTGGCATACAACTATGGCATTAACTTGTACGATAGCAAAATACTGCAGATGCTGGAAATCCGAAATAACAACAGAAAATGCTGGAAAAACTCAGCAGGTCAGGCAACATCTGTGGAGAGAAATTTGAGTTGACGTTTCGGGTCGAAACCCTTTTTCAAAACTGGAAAGGAAATAAAATAGATCGAAGGCAGGGCTGCGATCGAACAAAAGAAGTAAAAGAGACATTAAAAGGTATTCAAAACCAGACGAGATGGTAATAGGCCAGTGGAGACAAAAGACAGCTGAGATTAGGTGTGAAGTGTACTGGCAGGATAAGAGACAGCTGCCAGGTGGGAGAGAGAAAAAAAAGGAAAGCGGGGGGGGGGAAGGAGGACCCAAAACAAAGGGGTGGAAAAAAATATAAGTAAAAAAGTAATAGGAGCCGAGGTTATGATCTGAACAGCACCTCATCTTCCGATTAGGCACTTTGCAGCCTTCCGGACTCAATATCGAGTTCAACAATTTCTGATCATAACCTCAGCTCCTATTACTTTTTTACTTATATTTTTTCCCACCCCTTTGTTTTGGGTCCTCCTTTCCACCCCCCCCCCTTTCCTTTTTTTTCTCTCTCCCACCTGGCAGCTGTCTCTTATCCTGCCAGTACATTTCACACCTAATCTCAGCTGTCTTTTGTCTCCACTGGCCTATTACCATCTCGTCTGGTTTTGAATACCTTTTAATGTCTCTTTTACTTCTTTTGTTCAATCGCAGCCCTGCCTTTGATCTATTTTATTTCCTTTCCAGTTTTGAAAAAGGGTTTCGACCCGAAACATCAACTCAAATTTCTCTCCACGGATGTTGCCTGACCTGCTGAGTTTTTCCAGCATTTTCTGTTGTTATTATGGCATTAACTTCCTGCATTTCCAAGTTGGTCAAGAGGAGATCCTATTTAATTCACCGAGGGATACTGCTATTAATCTTTCCTACATTACAACAGTGATTACTCGACAAAAGTAATTAATTGGCTGTGAAGTACTTTGGGATGCCCTGAGGTAATGAAGAATGTTATATAAATGCAAATTCTTTCTCTAGTTGACAAATTATCATATACAAACAAGTCCATTGTGTAAGTGACTTACAATATAGGCTCATATACTTGAGCACTAGTGGAAAGGAAGTATATAGATTTGAAGAAGGAGGTGTTGTCTAGCTATTTGTTAACTTCAGCTGGTAGTCAAAAGAAAATGCCAATTATTACTCTATTTGATCTTATTACTAATTTTTATCTATGTTGTTTCTGCCATTTCCTGTTCTGCTCTTATGTTGAACCTTAGTTGTTATATCATTCCTCAACCAATAACACGTTTGTGTCCAGTTTAATAGGTTTATCTCTGCAAACAAATTCTTACATCTTTATTTTCTTCCTCTTCAAGCATGTCTCTGTGATCACAACATTTTGTTATCTGTGTGTACATTGTAAGTGTGAACAACTGGAATGCTAACCAGAATTGTGCTTCCTAGACCAAAGTAAGTGGAGTTCAATAGTCAGTCAAGTGTCTGCAACAGACATTAATTGTCTCATTCAAATGATAATAGCATCCATTTTAACCAATTGATTTGCTATAGAACTTTATTGATTTGGTTTGCGATTCACAAAGTTGTCTGTAATGGCCAATTGTCCCTTATACCAAGGTTCAGTATAAGTGGAACTGACTAGCTCTGATTTTAAGAGCTCATTCCTCATGTTTCTTTCATTAGAACAAAAGCATTTAAGCTGATCCTGCAAAACTTACTTATTCCTAGTTTAACCTTTTGTTATATTTGCATTTCTTCACTCTTCCCTGAGGTAAAAATTATGTCTCTGTGTTTCTGGAACGTGTTGGGCATGCATATTCTGAAATTACACACTCAAAATGGACTGGGAGTGTACAATTTAGTGACACAAGCTTCTGGAGTACACTGGAAGCACAAGAGATGATTTTTTACCTCCTTGTTTCTTTCTGCTCCTGGGCAACAATAAGTAATTGCAAAATAACAACAGAAAATGCTGGAAAAACTCAGCAGGCCAGGCAACATCCGTGGAGAGAAATTAGAGTTGACGTTTCGGGCCAAAACCCTTTTTCAAAACTGGAAAGGAAATGAAATAGATCGAAGGCAGGGCTGCGATAGAACAAAAGAAGTAAAAGAGACATTAAGAGGTATTGAAAACCAGACGAGATGGTAATAGGTCAGTGGAGACAAAAGACAGCTAAGATTAGGTGTGAAGTGTACTGGCAGGATGAGATGCAGCTGCCATGTGGGAGAGAGAAAAAAAAGGAAAGTGGGGGGGGAAGGGAAGACCCAAAACAAAGGGGTAGAAAAAAATATAAGTAAAAATGTAATAGGGGCCGAGGTTATGATCTGAAATTGTTGAACTTGGTATTGAATCCGGAAGGCTGCAAAGTGCCTAATCGGAAGATGAGGTGCTGTTCCTCGAGTTTACGTTGAGCTTCCTTGGAACAATGCAAGAGGCCAAGGACGGTGCGGTCCGAGTGGGAATGGCGCGGTGAATTCCCGTTCCATTCCCACTTGGACCTCACCGTCCTTGGCCTCTTGCATTGTTCCATGGAAGCTCAACGTAAACTCGAGGAACAGCAGCTCATCTTCCGATTAGGCACTTTGCCCCTATTACATTTTTACTTATATTTTTTTCTACCTCTTTGTTTTGGGTCTTCCCTCCGCCCCCCCCCCTTTCCTTTTTTCTCTCTCTCCTACATGGCAGCTGCATCTCATCCTGCCAGTACACTTCACACCTAATCTTAGCCGTCTTTTGTCTCCACTGACCTATTACCATCTCGTCTGGTTTTCAATGCCTCTTAATGTCTCTTTTAATTCTTTTGTTCTATCGCAGCCCTGCCTTCAATCTATTTCTTTTCCTTTCCAGTTTTGAAAAAGGGTTTCGACCCGAAACGTCAACTCTAATTTCTCTCCACGGATGTTGCCTGGCCTGCTGAGTTTTTCCAGCATTTTCTGTTATTTCGGATTTCCAGCATCTGCAGTATTTTGCTATCGCAATAAGTAATTGCACATCTGTTTACCCAAGTGTTAGTCCTTCCCCCTCAAAGTCTAATTAAATAAATCCAAAGTTTGTTTTTATTTGCCCCAACAGCTGGGTTTCCCATCTGGCTGCATACAGCCCATCCTTCCTCTGTAACTTCTTTGTGGCAGCTACTGATAGCTTGGTGGGTAGAAGCATGATCCAGAAGATCCCAGGTCTGTACTCCGCTTGGTATTCTCCCTTGGGTAAGCAATTGGGGCAGACGATTGGCCTCCCCTTTAACGGAGGGAGCAGAGAAGTCAGACAGGTTCTCCATTCCTAATTCATGGTTAATATGGCTTGAATGGCCTATTATGCTGTTCTTGTTCCTGCTTAATTTGTTGCTTTGTAGTACCATTTCTTGCTGCTGTTAGATGCCACTTACAGACAGGCACAGATTACCACTGCAGGTACCAGTAACTTTTACTTCAGCATTGTCACTTTTTGTCAGCTTTTGCTGCTGGTGGAAAAGTTGGGGAGATCGTTCATGTTGTTCCAAAGCAGCCAGCTGTGAAGTCGGCTCGTTGTGCATAGGTAGCAAAAAGCTAAGTCTCACAGCTGACTGCAATACTGAGAGATTGCAGACTCGGGGAACAGAACAGAGACTCTTGTAATTGACTTTTTTTTGTTTTGTTGCTTTGACCCCAGCAATTCAGGTGGCTGAGAGGCTCAGCTGTTCTGCAGACAGGCAAACAGAGTGGCTTTTTCAGCTGAGTTTGAGTGCAGGGAAGACTAGTTTAATACCACAGCTGACTAAAATTCTGGCTATGTGACAAGCCACCAGGTTGGGATGCTCACCAGTAAGGGAGGCACAGAGACAGCTGTGACTCCTACTGTATTACAGGTCAGCTGGTTTTTTATAGTGAGAAATTTAACCTGATGTTGCAGAGAGACATTTCTGAGCTGAGAAACAGAATTTGAATGACAATGTATTTTGTTAGCAAACAAAGCAAACCCCGTAAGCCAAACCTTGTACAATTGACTGAAGGAGTATCTGAACTCTTGTGTGAGCAAATCACAGGGTCCAAGATGAGGTTGACAAACCAAAGTGCATATTCAAAGCTATAGAAATGTAACTTTTGGCTGTCCTGCTCCATCCTACTGATTTTCCTGTGGATTTGGGGTAGACAGGGCCAGAAGTGTGCTTGGGGACATGCTCTGCCCCCACCCCCATCTTCTGGAGTACAAGCCTGCCAGCATAAAATGCCCATAAATGGGCAGGGGCATTCAAATTAAATTGCAGTGTTTCTTGCTGTTTGTCTGATTTGAATTCTGGATGTGAGGGCAGCCTGCCAGGTCCTGGCACCCAGTTTTCAAAGGTTAGTAGAGGGAACTGTGCAGTCGCTTTCAGAGCATTGCCACGTGGAGCCTCAAGGAGCAGCTCGGAAAAAGTTGACCAAAATAAAACCTGTCGGGTTTGTCAGGCTGCCTTCTTCCCAGTATCCCACAGCGTGCAAATGACCCCAGGGCCAGAAAGTTGGCCACGGTCAAGAGGGTCCCCGCTAGAAAGGCCCCCAAATTGGAACACACAGGCCTGCAAATGCAACAGTTAAAAGATTCAGCCCAGAAAAAATCTCCAAAGGGCTAAAGAAGGATTCAAAGAAACCAAAAGCCTAAATTGAAAATGAAGGAATTGTTGAGGAGATTGTGCCAATGAAGGTTAATTTTGAGAAGACTGAATGCATACACTGAAAATCACAAGATTTTTGGAGGATATAATTTCAAACTACAGGAACAACTCAGCAATAGCTGACAGCAAAGTGTTGGCTGGAAAGTTACAGAATCTGCTTCTTTTTAAAATATGAAACATGCATTAAGGAAAAGAATTACCAAGTGAAGGAATTACACAAAAAAGCAAATTGTCCAAAAACATTTTTTTACGGGAACAGAAAAAGACATCTCTTCTAATTTACAAAGATATCTGACCAGATAAGGAAGGTACTGGGCCAGAAATTAGGATCGGGGGCTTGCCGCGCGTGCAAGCCCCCGATGTGCACTCACCCGGCGCGCCGACATCTGAAGCCTGGGCCTGCTTGGAATTCCAGTCACTGGCCCGGTTCAGATGTCGGCGCAATGTGCTTGCCTGATCCAGCGGCGTAGTTAGTGCAATGTGCCGGCTGGGATCAGGTGAGCACTGGGCAGCCAATCAGGGGAGGGGAAACTTCATTCATGAGTTTCACAGAATCTACAGTGCAGATAGAGGCCATTTCGGCCCATCGAGCCTGCACCAACACATATCCCACCCTATCCCCGTAACCCCACGTATTTAATCCCCTAACACTAAGGGTCAATTTATCATAGCCAAATCAACCTAACCTGCACATCTTTGGACTGTGGGAGGAAACCGGAGCACCCGGAGGAATCCCATGCAGACACAGGGAGAATGTGCAAACTCCACACAGACAGTCGCCCGAGGCCAGATTTGAACCCGGGTCTCTGGCGCTGTGAGGCAACAGTGCTAACCACTACGCCACTGTGCCCCCCTTTAACTACTCTCCAGATAGTAAGAACTGTCAAACTCATGAAAAGTACGGGCGCCCAAAAGACTAGTTTAACTGTAAATACATTTTTTAAAAACATCCCAATAATTAAATAAACTATAAATAACTTTAAAAAACTATTTTAAACAATTAATCAAATTTTTGCAAAAAATAATTTTTTAAGAAATCGGGTCTAAAAATAAACTTACCTTACTGTAAAGTCCTTAAAAACAATAAAGCTGTGGAAAAAATGTTATAATTTTAAATAATAGACCACTTGACTTCATTAATCCAGTCCTTACGCCTCCTTTTTATATGTGTAAAAAGTTCAGGCCCTTGCACACGGGCAAACCTGTCAAAAAGAAGGAAGTTCAACGCGTGCGCGCAGAGTACTGCGTACACGCGTTGGACCTCTGAAACCCTTGGAGGAAATGCCGGTTTCCCGCGCATTCGCTGTGCATGCTGAAATCCGGCACTTCCAACGGGCCCACGCGCGAGTACCCCGTCCGTACTCACGCGTTGGGACCGGAATTACTGGCCCACTCCTCTAGTATTACACGTGAAGGCCGATTCCACAGTGGTGCGCCTGGGAAGTTGAGCCGCAGCAGGTTGTCTGCTCCATCACCAGTGCAGGCTCTCCGCTGATGGTTATGTATAATGTTCAATGGACTGCAAGATTGTATGGAAGCTTTGGCCTGGAGAGTAGTTAAAGTCCAGCAGTACCTTGGGCAGCTACTTGGTATCGATAGCTTTTCCTGGGTCTGCCTTTTTCTTTGGCATTTTGAGCCAGGTCCTCAGTGTTACTGACAGCATGCATCCCATAAGCCATTGCCTGCCAGCTTTGTTTCCTGGGGCTGGTGCTCTTCGGTGCCAAAGAGGGCAGCATGAAAAAAGTGCAACAGCTTTGAGTCTGGATATGCATGGGTGACCACTCTCCAATTCCAGGAATTTGCCAGCTCTAAATCACTTCCCTCGTCTTACAGTGAAAGATGCAGCCCTGAAAATAGATTCTTCATATTCCTACCAGATTTGCTTTACATGTAAGTGTTGTGTATGTAATATGTGTGCTACTTTGAACCTATGGACAGGACTGCACTACTTGTTGGGCGTAGTGATACGCAGCACCACTCCTGGCCATAGGGGTATAAATAGTACTGTGGGTACTGATCTCCCCTCAGTTCCCGCCTGTGGGCATGAAGTAAAGACCTACGTATAGTCCCTACCTCCAACCAGTAAAGACCTGTTTGAGTTATACGTTTAAGTCTTTGTGTTAATTGTTCAATACAATACACATACTTGACACTGGCGACGAGTCAGGTTCTTACCCTGCGGCAGTTGAAGAGAGGTTTCAAACATCACCACCCCACTAGAAGCGACAGGCTTTAGGACTCTGAAGCCTCCATCAGCGACTGAGCACTGGAGTGCAGCAAACATCCTGACAGCTTCCAGCGACTGACAGAAGTCTTTCTGCAGTTTCCTTGTTCAACCTAGGTGGTGGGGTAAGCCGTGCAGTGTTGGCTGCAAAGACAGGGCTGGGGAAGTTGGAGAAGATAAGGGCGATCGCAATCCCTGATAAGAGCCGCGGTGAAACGCGCGAGCGGGTAAGCCAGAGCCCGGGAAAGCCAGAGCCCGGGAGGGAGCGAGCAAGAGCCGCGCGAGCGGGTGAGCCAGAGGTCGGGAGCCGCTTCAAGTGCGAGGCGCAGCGCGGGCCAGCGATCGGAACCAAAGATAAGGGCCGCACTCGGGGGCTGAAGGGAGACGGCGTCGGGGGACGGGTGAAGACCGCCAAGCGCGGGAAAACCGCCATTTTGTGGGCGGAGGACGACGGCAAGAGCGGGAAGCCGCCATCTTTGATAACAAGTAAACAAAATAAAATCTGAGAAATTGCAAATCTACAATGCCTAAACACGGGAATATTAGCACCTTTGATAGTGACCTCGAAGATTGGGCCATATATGTTGAAAGAGTAAAAAATTATTGTAAGGCCAATAAAATTCATGACCAAGATAAAGCTTTAACATTATTAAATTTAATGGGTGCGAAGACATACGGGCAATTGAAACACCTGTTATCACCAGATGAACCGGCGGATAAGACGTTCGATGAGATTGTTACTGTCCTGAAAGATCATCTAAACCCCACGCCGCTGATGCTAGCGGAACGATTTAAATTTTACGACAGAAGGCAGCTACAGCATGAAAGCAATGCTGATTATTTGCTGGAATTGCGTAAATTAGCGAAATATTGCCAGTTTGGAACGGGACTGACAGAGGCACTTCGAGACAAATTTGTGTGTGGTTTATTTAAACAGGATACACAAAAGCGACTGCTCGAGGAGAATGAGCTGACGCTTGAGAAGGCGGTCACTATGGCAGCAGCACACGAAGCCGCAGCGAGAGGCACGGCAGTAATGCAGCTACGGTCACCGGAGCTCAGTGCACACAAATTGGGTGTGAGTTCTGGCAAATGTTATCGTTGTGGAAAGACAACGCATGATCAGAACCAGTGTTGGTTTAAAAACCAAGAATGTAGAACTTGTGGTAGGCTTGGACATATAGCTAGAGTATGCAGGTCAGGGAAGAAGACCAGCAACAAGAAGTCACCGCAAGGAAAATACGCAAAGGTACACAAGGTGACCGAACAGGAGTCCGATTCAGACGCTAGCAGTAATGAACTGGCTAGCTTAAGCTGTAATGAACTGGCTAGCTTAAGAGTACTCAACGCTGGTAAGGGTGCAGACCTCCAGACAATTTGGGTCACTCTTCAGATAGAAGGAGTCCAAGTAAAACTGGAATTGGACACTGGATCGGCATTGACGGTCATAAATAAGAAAGATTACGGAAAGTTATTCCAACATATTCCCCTACAGGATACGGGGATTATATTGAAAACATACACGGGGCAAAGAGTGTACCCCATCGGGAAAATAGAGGTTGCAGTGGTCCACAAGGGCGAAGACAGTCAAATAATGGACTTATATGTGATATCTGAAGGAGGTTCTCCACTACTAGGACGGGAGTGGATTAGGAAAATGAATATGGACTGGCATTTCCTACAAACAATAACGAGTGAGAACTCGGTGAAGATAGTCGGCCCAGACTCTGGAACGGATGATGGTAAGCCCAACTCAGGTGCAAAAGACAAAGTTTCAGCACAGAATTCCACTGAGCAACAACAACATAGTTTAACTGTGGATTCTGAGTCTGGCAAGTCTACTGATGTGCCCATTTCTGAGGGACACCGGGCTCGAACTCAACTCCATTTCAAACTACAACAGCAATTAGAACAAATGCTTCGCCGTTGTGAGCAAGAGTTGAATGCAACGAAAGAGTTCTTTGATATAGAGTTGGAGAATCTGGAAAGACAACAGAAGCAGCTGATGGAGAAAATGGAGCAGGAGCACACAAAACGTCTGATGTCAGAGGAGTTAACGGTCAGCCAACTCCTGCATATGCTGAAGGACAGGACTCTGAAATGGGAAAAACTTGAACACGAACTTCAATATTCAAACGAAAGGGGTTCGGAGCTCTCAAAGGTTATTGGAAGAGCTGAGGTGGCAACACAGACTGAGATGACTGCAACAGAGCAGCCCTTGGATGCCAAAAGTACGCTGACTCACGTCAACGTAGAACAACAGACCGCTGAAACAGCTGCTCCGGTAGAGGGATTGAATAGTCCGATCAATCAATCTCCAAAAGAAGTTGAAGTAGTAAAATCTCAAATGAGGTCATTAGTAAACGACTTGCTGAAAGCCCAGAAAAAGCTGGATGAAGAGGTACGCATGAAGAAGTCTCTTCAGGAAAGATGTCTGGACTTGGAACAAAAGCTGGCTAACGCCCAGCTGGGTATGGAGGAAATAGAAGACCCTCTCGCTGGCCTAGATCAGGACGACACCGAATATTACTATGTCCTGTCCTGCCCAACTTGTAACTTCGACTCCCACCATACAGAAATCATGGAGGAGCACCGAAAGTCTACGGAACATCGGGAGAAGGTGGCTCTACTACGGAAAAAGGAGGGAGAGAAGGAGGAACTGCGCATGCAGCTGGCAGCTGACAGTGGAGCCCAGAGAGTCTCCAAGAAGCAGAAAAGGAAAAGTCGAAACAGAAGATGACCCATCTGAACCATTATTACCTCTACCAGATCACACACGTGGTCCCTCCGAACGGAGCCAATTCAGTTCGGAAGTTCAAACTGTTAAATCCATGGAAGGACTATTGAATGAGTCACTCCAGCAACGTGAACCGACTCCACCACAGAGATTGAATCTGTGAACTGTTTTCCGCAGAGACTGAATCTGTGATCTGTTTTGACATGAAGTTATCTATGTATCTATGTTATTCTGTTATGTAAACCTGAAGTTATATATGTATATATGTTATTACGTTATGTTAAATGGGGAGATGACTGTAAAGCTAGGAAGGGAGGAATGTTGTGTATGTAATATGTGTGCTACTTTGAACCTATGGACAGGACTGCACTACTTGTTGGGCGTAGTGATACGCAGTACCACTCCTGGCCATAGGGGTATAAATAGTACTGTGGGTACTGATCTCCCCTCAGTTCCCGCCTGTGGGTATGAAGTAAAGACCTATGTATAGTCCCTACCTCCAACCAGTAAAGACCTGTTTGAGTTATACGTTTAAGTCTTTGTGTTAATTGTTCAATACAATACACATACTTAACAGTAAGTACTGCTGTGTGGGCAGCAGTTCACGCGCAAGAGATAATTTATTCAAAGTGGTTGTGCAAGTGCCTCTCATTGCTGTTTCCTTACAGATTGCTTTTGATCAGGAATTTCTACACTATATACCTTTTAGTATTTGTGTTTTAATATTTTTTTTGGTTAACCCTTTATGTTCCTGCTTTGTTTTTTCTAGAAATAATCTTTTCAGCTCCATTTGTTACAGACAGCCTTAAATTCTGATTGTAATTTGTTTTTCTTTTTGGAGTACTGCAGACCTATGAATACCATCATCCCTACGCAACTCATTGTCCACATAGCTCACTAATGGGTCACCCATGACAGTGAGTTGTCCATCTAATCCAGTAGCATTTCATAACCAGGTGTCGTGTGCTTGACTGACCACCTCCTCCTCGTCTGTCTGTGTCCTGTCTTTACTGCCCTCACTCTCTCCTGCTGGAGCTCGCCAATTCAGCATTGCTCTCCAAAGATGTGCTCATCATTGCAGCCTGAAGTAGCTACTGGTTCTCCAATCGTTTCAGTCCTCCTTTGTAATTCAGCTGCCACCATGTTAAGCTGCATTTGTTACTCAATAATTCCATGACCTTTGTTTTGATCCTTTCTATAAGTTTTTGAATCTGAACAACCCACATTCGGTGCACATCAACTGTAATGTATGTAATGTATATATACCTTAAGGGAGAGAACTACTTTTTACAGCTCCTGTATACTGTAGTACCGGCAGTGACCACACCTGTATATAAACCCTAAGTAGTGATCTGTATAGTAAGTTCTAGAGTAACCCTCATTCAGTAAACACCTGTTGAATCGTTCCCTGCAGTCTTGTTGTCTAATTATTGAAGGACACAACATCAAGATACATGGACATAACATTGGCAACGAGCAGATTCGAACCTACCTGCAACTCTGCATCACCTCCCAGGGATTCGCTCCTGGAGAACACTGGAAGGAGGTCGAGTCCAGAAGCACGGGCGTCGACCACGGGCAACCGCCCAGTCATCCAGCGGAGATTTGAGCATCGCAGGGGAGGCTGTCGAGAGCCAGGCTTGGCTTTCCAGTCACGGTGGTCCAGCGAAACAGGCTGGCAACAGGTACTGCGCAGACCCTTCCCGGACAGCGGTGCCTAGAGCCGACCGGGCGGCACAGAAAAAGGCCAAGCAGCGTCGACGGGGGAGAGAGAGAGGGCAGGGCGCAGCCAGTGTTCAGGACCGAGCGGCGTCAACGGGGGAGAGAGACGAGAGAGAGCAGAGCGCAGCCGGTGTTCAAGGGCCGAGCAGCGTCAACGGGGGAGAGAGACGAGAGAGAGCAGAGCGCAGCCGGTGTTCAAGGGCCGAGCAGCGTCAATGGGGGAGAGAGGCGCGCAGGAAAATTTGCAGAGCGCAGCCGGTGTTCAAGGGCCGAGCAGCGTCAACGGGGGAGAGAGGCGCGCAGGAAAACGCAAGGTGCTGCCATTGCCACGAGGACCGCAGAGAGCGGCATTGGCAGCAGCGCAGGAGCAGCGCACGAAACCCACAGGGTGTCGCCATTTGCCACGAGGACCGCCGAGAGCGGCATTGGCAGCAGCGCGGGAGACGCCATTTTAAGCCGCAGCGGGGAAGAAAGGAAAGCGCGGGAGACGCCATTTTAAGCCGCAGCGGGGAAGAAAGGAAAGCACGGGAGACGCCATTTTAAGCCAGTCTAACCACACCCAAAAATGCCGAAGAGTGGCAGTTTCGCAGCGTTCGACAATGAAGTCGAAGATTGGACGACATATGTCGAACGCATAGAAGTATACTGCAAGGCGAATGAAGTGCCAGATGACAAGAAAGCGCTGGTATTGTTGAATTCAATGGGTGCAAAAACGTATGGCTTACTACGAAACCTAGTAACCCCAGAGAAACCAGTAGAAAAGGATTTTGAAAACATAGTGTCAATCCTACAGGACCACTTAAACCCCACACCGCTGCTGATAGCAGAAAGATTTAAGTTTCTCAAAAGGAACCAGCATAAAGATGAAAGTAATGCTGAGTATTTAACGGAACTGCGCAAGCTATCAAAACACTGCCAGTTTGGAACGGGACACAGATACTTTAAGGGATAAGTTTGTGTGTGGGCTTCAAGGTGAAGGAACCCAGAAACGGCTCCTATCAGAAAAGGATCTTACGCTGGACAAGGCTTTCAGCATTGCAGTATCACATGAAGCAGCAGCACGGGGCGCTGCAAAGATACAACGGAGACCACAAGAGTATGGCACAAATGAAATGTCATACGGAACAGTGAAGTGCTATCGCTGCGGCAGAACAACACACGACCATAATGATTGCTGGTTCAAGGACAAAGTGTGCAGACAGTGTGGAAAAGTAGGACACATAGCAAAAGTCTGCAGGTCGGGAAAGACAACCAGCAGCAAGAAATCTCCATAGGAGAAGTACAAGAAGGTACATAAGGTGACGGAGAGTAGTTCAGACGAACAGAAGAGTGATACAGACTCCAGAAGCAAGGAGCTGGCTTGTCTGAAACTACATAATGTGATCAAAACGGAGGATCACCAACTATCTGGGTCACGCTCAAGATAGCAGGAGTCCAAGTGAAAATGGAATTGGACACAGGATCAGCCCTAACAGTCATAAACTGAAGGGACTACAAGCAGCTATTCTCACATATACCCTTGAGAGATACAAAGATTGCCTTGAAGATGTACACGGGGCAAAAAGTCTACCCCAAAGGAAAAATAAGGGTGAACGTTATATATAACGGCAACGAAACACCAAAAATGTACCTATAAGTATTGCCAGATGGAGGACCACCACTACTAGGACGTGAATGGATCCGGAAGATACAGCTAGATTGGCATTCCATACAAGCACGGACTGTAGATGCCAAAAAGGATGACGACGTCACGCCTGGACGACTGCCAAAAATGCTAACTGACGCACAAGAAGTGTTCCAGCAGGGACTCGGAACACTAAAAGGCATAACAGCGACAATCAAAATAGAGGAAAATGCAAGCCCAAAGGTTTTTAAGGCCAGACCGGTACCTTATGCGATCCGCCCAGCCGTCGAAGCAGAGCTAGAAGGTTTGGAACATTCAGGAGTACTGTCCAAAGTGGACTGGAGCAAGTGGGCTACACCCATCGTTCCTGTAATGAAGAGGTCGTTGAGTAATACGCCTGGGGAACCAAAGAAGGTTCGCATCTGTGGGGACTTTTAAGGTGACAGTGAACCCAGTCCTTCACACTGTACAATATCCGCTTCCACGGATTGAAGATATTTTCGCCTCGCTATCTGGAGGGAAACGCTTCACTAAGATTGATCTGGCCCAGGCGTACCTGCAAATGGAGGTAGAAGAATCCTCGAAACAGTACCTCACGATCAACACTCATAAAGGTCTCTACCAATACAACCGGCTGGTGTTCGGGGTAGCATCAGCTCCGGCTATTTGGCAAAGGGCAATGGAACAAGTCCTGCAAGGGATTCCAGGGACCCAGTGTTATTTGGACGACATCCTGGTCACGGGCGAAAATGACAGTGATCACCTCGCCAACCTGGAGCACGTGCTCACTAGATTGAAGGAATATGGGCTCCGAGCTAATCGCCACAAATGCGAGTTTTTCCAGAAGCAGATCTCGTATTGTGGCCACGTTATTGATAAGGAGGGGTTACCTAAGTCCCCAGAAAAGATTGAGGCAGTAGTCAAGGCTCCAGCACCGAAAAATGTGTCACAACTGAGGTCGTTCCTCGGGCTGGTGAACTACTACCATAAGTTCTTGCCGAATTTGTCTACGGTACTACACCCACTGAACACCCTACTGCAAACGGGGGTACCATGGAAGTGAAGTGACGAATGTAAACGAGCTTTCCAGAAGAGCAAAGCATTGATCACATCAAAAGAGGTGTTGGCTCATTTCAACCCAGCACTACCAATTCGGTTGGCGTGTGATGCATCACCCTATGGCATTGGAGCAGTGCTGTCGCACAAATTCCCGGACGGCTTGGAGAGACCAGTAGCCTTTGCGTCTCGGTCACTAACCTCAGCCGAGCGTAACTACGCCCAGATTGACAGGGAGGCCCTCAGCCTAGTGTGGGGAGTGAAAAAGTTCAATCACTATCTGCACGGGCAGAAGTTCACCTTGCTGACTGACCACCAACCACTTATCTCCATCCTTAATCCAAAGAAGGGCGTTCCGGTGATGACTGCACAACGGCTACAAAGATGGTCCCTTTTTCTAGGGGCGCACCAATATGAAATCGAGTATAACGGCACGAAACAGCACGGAAATGCTGATGGGCTATCACACCTGCCACTGCCTACTGCGGAGGAAGCACCAGCAGTGGATCCTGTTGAAATATTTCATTCGACTATAATTGAATGCTTGCCAGTAACTAACGCAGGTATAGAGAAGGAGACCCGAAATGACCCGACACTGTCTCGGGTATATGATTTGACGGTGAAGGGATGGCCAGCACATGGCGACTCACTGTTGCCAGCATTCTCATCCAGAAGAGAACAGCTGTCAGTATGCCAGGGGACCTTGATGTGTGGATCCCGAGTGGTAATTCCACCAAAGTTAAGGGAGAGAGTGCTCAATGAGCTTCACGAAGGTCATCTGGGAGGGGTGAAAATGAAAAGCCTTGCCAGGGCTTATGTGTGGTGGCCGGGAATCGATCAGCAAATCGAGGACCTGACAAAGAGCTGCTCAGGATGCCAGAAGGTCCAAAATGCACCACCACATGCCCCTCTACACCCATGGGAGTGGCCCTCATCTCCATGGCAACGGGTGCATATTGATTTTGCTGGTCCATTCATGGACTCAATGTTTTTAATAGCCGTGGATGCGCACTCGAAATGGCCTGAGGTGATCAAAATGTCCTCCACCACCATGGAGAAAACTATTGCAGTCCTACGGACCATTTTTGCCAGGAACGGCTTGCCAGAGCAGATTTGCTCTGATAACGGACCACAGTTTGTGTTCGAAGAGTTTCGAAGATTTATGAAAAGGAATGGGGTAAGGCATTACACATCCACCCCGTATCATCCAGCCACAAATGGATTGGCTGAGAGGTTCGTACAAACCTTTAAAAAAGCAGTACAGGCCATGTGCGATGACGACATTCCACTGCAGCATAAGGTGGACAATTTCCTGTTAGCCTACAGAAATGCAACACATGCAGTCACCAACCAGGCCCCGGCCATGATGTTCTTTAACCGAAGGTTGAGATCTCGTCTGGATTTGCTCAGACCAAATGTACGAAGAGATGTTGAGAGTAAGCAATTCCAGCACATCAATGAGAAGCCAACAAGGAGCTTCAATGTAGGGCAACCAGTCTTGGCCCGCGACTACCGAACAGAGAAATGGCAACCAGGAACGATATGCACACGGCAGGGGCCACTAATGTACACAGTGGATGTTGGGGAGAACATTGTGAGACGCCATGCTGACCAGATCCTAGAGTCACAGGAATGCGTCAACCCCATGTCTCGGCCATACGTACCTGGTGAGGAACACGACGTACAGGTCGCATCTACCTTAGAAACAATAGCATTGGAAGCTGATGAATCAACTGACGACAGGGTGCTAGAATTGCCTCCGCACCAAGAGCGAGACACTCGGGAAAGAATCAGGAAGCCTCCCCAGAGACTGAATATATGAATGGACTATTTTCATATAACATTGTATATTAAAAATGTCAATTGTTAAATGAGTATTATGGTACTGTTAATCTAAAAGGGGAGGAATTGTAATGTATGTACCTTTAAGGGAGAGAACTACTTTTTACAGCTCCTGTATACTGTAGTACCGGCAGTGACCACACCTGTATATAAACCCTGAGTAGTGATCTCTACATTTAGTTCTAGAGTAACCCTCATTCAGTAAACACCTGTTGAATCTTTCCCTGCAGTCTTGTTGTCTAATTATTGAAGGACACAACATCGAGATACACGGACATAACATCAACCACTAAATCTCTCTTCAGCTCAGTTTGCTTTGTTAACTGTTGAAACTGCTGGCACCTCCAGTGCCTCTGTGTTGGCCACTTTTAGAAAGTTCATGTCACACAAGCTCAAGACTAATTTAATATTACACTAATCTAGAATGTTAGCAATAACTTATCACTAATATTACCGTATCAATGAAGTTAAATGAAAATCTATTCTACCTTTTTTCTTCCCTATCCTTTTCGTTCTTCTATAGTCTCAATATTTATATTTTTCTATTCTGCTATTTTTAATCAATTTGTCTTTAACTTATAAATATATCTGCATTCTGTTATCTATGCCAATTCATCATCGATTTTCAAAATTGGGGGCTGGATTTTGTCAATGTGGATGCGTTGGGGGCGGGACTGCTGGTTTTTGGGTTTCAGTCCCGTCCCCAACAACATCTGACCAACCCACACTATTTTCCCTTGACTGATCTTGTTAAGCCTGTCCTGCGGGCTTACCGGCCAGTTAAGGGAAAGCCAGTGACAGAGGATGTCCATATATGACGTTTCATCTGTCAATGTTTTTGACAGGCGAATTGTCAGCGTTTGACAGCTTTGAGAAGCTGTCAAACACTGACAATCTCTGTTCTAAGGTGAGCCCTTGCACAGAAGGCTCACCAAAACCCCTCTCAGCAGAAAGCAGATGGCTGCTGCATCTGAGAATGCAGCAGCCATTCTGTCTCTGCCATTGAGATGAGGCACCTCCGGATCCCCAAGGGTTGAAGCCTGCAGGAAGAAACAAAGGTAAATAAACTTTTTCCAACACTTTACACTCACCTCTTATACTTACCTCTCCACACTTGCACCCATCACTCACCTCTACAGTGGACTTTTCGACCCCTCTCACCCCCGCAGACCCACTGCTTGCCTCGCTGACCCTGGTGAGGTTCGCAGCCATTGGGAAGCCCGCACTTGCAGGGGTAAAATGGGGATAAGCCTCAAAACTGCCTGCTAACTACCTGTTAACAGACAGTTAATTGGCTCTAATCCCCTTCCTGCCTTGAGAAGATGGGTCCCTGCGCGAGTCGGGGACCCACCTCCTGGGAAGATGGCACGGAGGCGGGTTATATTTTTTTTAATTTTAAAATTTGAACATTTTATTTACAGTTAATGACATTTACAGAGCTCAAGCCTCAGCTCTTTGTACAAAGTCATAAGCCATCAGGGGTCCCAGTCTCTTCAAGTTGGTGATGTGATCTCCAAGCTTCTTGATCATCTTCACTTGTTCATCCAGATAGTGGGTCTCCAGGAATTCACATAAATGAGGGTCGGTGCTCCCAGTGGAGAGTTTGTGTGGCACGGAGGCGGGTTGGGAATGGGGTCAGTACCCGCTCCCAGTTTCTGCCATTTTCCCGGCAGTCCCGCCTCCATACCCGCCTCACCAGGGCTGGGAAAATTCCCCCCTTGGACTCAGATTGTTTAAAAGCTGTCTTGAAACTGGTTCTAAAGTCCATTTTATTTTTCAGATAACCAAGAGATAGACTGAAAAGAAAAAAAGAGTTGCATTTATATAATGGCTTATAACAACTGTCAGAAGTGCCTCGAGATGCTTCACATATAATGAACTACTTTGAAGTCCAGTGAGATATAAGAGTTGTGACAGCCATTGTATGCACAACAAGATCCCACAAACTGCAATAAGATGAATGCCTGCTGAGTTTTTCCAGTATTTTCTGTTATTTCGGATTTCCAGCATCCGCAGTATTTTGCTATCGTATAAGATGAATGATCATTGTTTGTTTGTTTTCCCCTTGAGCCTCTGATGTGTTTCAGGATGTTTGAACGTGATAGAGATAGCAATTGTGCTCGCGCTCTCACTCTCACTATCAACTTGTTGATGACAATGATGATCTGCTTTAGGTGTGCTTGAATGAGGAATGTTGGCTGGGAGAACTCCTTACTATTCTTGGAATAGTGGCATGGAATTTTTAAGGTCCATCTGTACCACGAGGACAGGCAGATAGGAAAGTGGTTTAACGTCTCATCTGAAGGACAAGACCTTTCACATTGCATTAGTGCTATAGTGGAGTATCGGCCTAGATTATGTACTCGAGTCCTGGAAGGATGCACTAACCCACAATGAGCCAAGCAGACATTGGCTCGTACAACGGTGAAAGTTGATCTAATCCTGAGAAACTCTGTTATTAACATCAGGATTATTATTTGTCCCGTTTTGAGTGGACTATTCAGAAATGTGTAAAATGTAAACTAGACATCTGAGGTCTCTTCCTCAACATGGTAGTTTTTCCACCCCATCACAGTTCTGTTTTCTAATAGAGAGCTATTAAGATTTCTGATGGATTTTCATCATCTCCAAAGGAAACTTCAGAATCAAAGCCATAGTCCTGTACTGTCTTAACTACTTTCTGGTTTGAACTTAGTTAAAAGTGCCGACATTAACTGGAATACAGTTTCACCAGTCAATAGCATTGGCTGTTCTTACGATGGCCAGGAGATCACAGTGTAAATGAATTACAGTGGTAAACTGTGATGATTGCACCATTGGTGGGGAACCAGCCAGTTAATGTCTTGGATATGTAGCACATGAACTCTGCAAAAGAGTTGGTGGGAAAAGCAGTGTCAAATTTGTTGGGTCATTACTTAGTTGAATTTGCATGTATATTTCTTGGGTCATTACTTTTGGATTCATAGGGATATCACTAACCACATCAGTTGTATTTTATTCATATTGTTTTATCACGGTTCTCCAAGGTAAATTTATGAAACTATACATCAGTTTATTTAAATGTGAACATCTTTGAAATGATTACCAGTGGCATCAAATTACCATAATAGTTTATTTTGATGTATTCCCACCCCCAGATACCTGATCTGTAATGGAGTCATAACCAAGCTGTTCTTTGCACCCACAGGGATTTTTAAATTTGTTTTTGCTGCAATGCTTTCTGCTATTTAAATAAGAACATAAGAATTAGGAGCAGGAGTAGGCCATACGGCCCTTCGAGCCTGCTCCGCCATTCAATAAGATCATGGCTGATCTTTGACCTCAACTCCACTTTCCTGCCTGATCCCTATATCCATTGATTCCCATAGAGTCCAAAAATCTATCGATCTCAGCCTTGAATATACTCAACGACTGAACGTCCACAACCGTCTGGGGTAGAGAATTCCAAAGATTCACCACCCTCTGAGTGAAGAAATTTCTCCTCATCTCAGTCCTAAATGGCTGACCCCTTATCCTGAGATTATGTCCCCTAGTCCTAGACTCTCCAGCCAGGGGAAACAGCCTCTCTGCCTCTATCCTGTCAAACCCCCTCAGAATCGGATATGTTTCAATGAGATCACCTCTCATTCTTCTAAACTCCAGAGAGTATAGGCTCAATCTCTTCTCACAGGACAACCCTCTCATCCTAGGAATCAAGCTAGTGAACCTTCATTGCACCCCCTCTAAGACAATTATATCCTTCCTTCGGTAAGGAGACCAAAACTGTACATGCTACTCCAGGAAGGTCTCACCAAAGCCCTATATAATTGCAGCAAGACTTCCTTACTCTTGTAATACAGCTCATTATGGACCAGTGCTTGCTCTCATGCAAGATGGACTGAAAATGACCGCCTTTGTTATCTTTATTCTATGTAGTCCCTGGCCATACACGGTGTTTCAGCGTGGTTTTGATCTGGTGATGGGAGAACAGCCATCAGACAGAATATTCAGGTAAGCCCACTCTTTTTATATTTATTTCTGAGTACATTCCTCGGGCTCCTAAAATTCTCTTGAGAGTGCAGCTATCTAGCATGTGACAATCAAACAAAGGGTTCTGTTAAATACCCCTTTTATCAAAATGAGCCTCTGCATAGATTGAATTGTCACTCCAATCTGCCTGTTACGTAAATATTTTTCATGCCCATGTTGAATATGATTGCTGAATAGGAACAATTCCAAATTATTCCATGTGCAAGCTCTCATTCTACGCAGGCCACAGGTGTCAATAGAACTGTTAAGTACATACCTAGTGTGTTAATAACAAACGAGCCTTGAATAAACTTTTACCATATTCACAAGTGATGGCAGCTGTGAATACTTGCCCATGTAACTGTGTGTGATAGTTGAACAGTGTGTGATAAAGTTACACTGGTTCACACTCCCTGTTTCACAGAATAACAATGAAGTAATCTCCATGTCTGTAACAAAGGAACAGTCTCTCTTGGAGTAGCAATGGGTCAATCTCTGTCAGACGGAATACAACTGGATCCTCTCCCCATCTGATGAAATGATAATGGGCCAAAAATTACCCTATGTACACTTGAGGTACCTCCGGAGTACGCCTCCAACCTGCGAAAGCATTAGGAACCTAACTGCTGGCGGCGAGGCTGCAAAATCTTGTGGTCTGAAGCTATGAGGTGGAGGGCAGCGTAAAGGCCCAGGGCCACAGGCGGTGTGGAAGCATACCTGGGATCACGTTGGCCTGGTCCTCCAATCTCAAATCAGAATTCCATTTTATTCATTTCCAAAGGGAATCCCCCAATGAGATGTAATGCAATCCCCAAATCTGATCTAATTACAATTTACAGAATTGAAATTTTATTCGTAATTACTTCCACTCTGCACTCTCAAGAGAACTTTAATTTTTTTTGGATAATTTTAGACATTAAAACTGTAATCAGCCAATATTTGCAGAAACTTATTTCATACAGGATATGTGTATAATTTATGATCTGAAAATATTTAATTAATGCCTTAGATATATCCCCATGGCCTGTTTGCATCCAACTTTTCCGCAACATTTCCATGCGCAATTGCTGGCCAGTTGGTGGGCAAATAGACCGACTCTGTGCCAGCGATTGATGTGTTTGTGGCCCGTGCCGATAGCCTGACAACGCGTACATTGGCGGACCGCAAGTTCCGGATTTCGCATATGCGCAAGAGCTTGCAGAAAACCTGGACATGCGGTGGATTTCAAAGGAGGCATGGATACTCCATACTGGTAAATACACTGCCATGTGGAACCAACCAGACAGATCAAGAAGGTCCCAAATTAGATTCACAGTCCATGCTGAATGAGCTAGAGGAGTGTTACAATTGGCTAATTCAGCACATCAACCTACTAAGAATACTGGCAACTTTTCAAAAAATCTGTCCCCATTTTTTTCCCCCGTCATTTTCAAACTTTTTTTTCCAAACTTCAAGACCACAGTAATGGGATATTGACAAGATAGGCATTGCATTGTCAATATTGCATTACTGTGGTCTTGAAATTTGGGGGGAAAAAGTTTGAAAATAACTTGTTCAAAAATCTGTCCCCACTTTTTTCAAGTTGATAGTAGTCTTAGTATATGTTAGTATATTAGATATCACACACCCCAGACTGCCACGCATTTTTCACTGTCTCTATTAATTTCGGTGGAATGATCTACAGCTAATTTTACTATAGTGAGTAGGACTACAATTTAAAAAAAATCTAAATTACTAAGGATGACCACTTTTTTTAAACATAACCTATATTTTTGTGGGGTGGAGAAATATTAAAAAGCAAATGGCTCATAAGAACACCAGTATGCAATGCTATGGATCATGTGTGTTTTCAGTATCTCAAGCTTCTGGGTTGGTTTCAGTTCTGCCTCATAAGTCCCAAATAACATCCTTTGTGACTGTGACAAAGATAAACTATCCCTCCTCGTCCTTCTTGACTTGTCTGCAGCCTTCAACACGGTTGACACTCGATCCTTCTTCAATGCCTCTCCACCGTCATCCAGCTGGGTGGGACTGCACTCACCTGGTTCCATTCTTATCTATCTAATTGTAGCCAGAGAATCACCTGCAACGGCTTCTCTTCCCGCTCCTGCATCGTTACCTCTGATGTCCTCCAAGGATCTATCCTTGGGCCCCTCCTATTTCTCATCTACATGTTGCCCCTTAGCGGCATCATCCGAAAACACAGCGTCAGTTTCCACATGTACGCTGACGACACCCACCTCTACCTCATTACCACTTCTCTCAACCCCTCCACGGTATCTAAATTGTCAGACTGCTTGTCCGACATCCAGTTCTGGATGAGCAGAAATTTTCTCCAATTAAATATTGGGAAGACCGAAGCCATTGTTTTTGGTCCCCGCCACAAACTCCGTTCCCTAGCCACGGACTCCATCCCTCTCCCTAACATCTGTCTGAGGCCGAACCACACTGTTCGCAGCCTTGGTGTCATATTTGATCCTGAAATGAGGTCCGACCACATACCTGCAGCATAACTAAGACCACCTGTTTCCACCTCCGTAACATCGCCATCTCCGCCCCTGCCTCAGCTTATCTGTTGCTGAAACCCTCATCCATACCTTTGTTACCTCTAGACTTGACTATTCCAGTGCACTCCTGGCTGGCCTCTCACATTCTACCCTACGTACACTTGCGGTCATCCAAAACTCTGCTGCCTGTGTCCTAACTCGCACCAAGTCCTGTTCATCCATCACCCCTGTGCTCGCTGACCTACATTGGTTCCCGGTTAAGCAACACCTCTATTTCAAAATTCTCGTCCTTGTTTTCAAATCCCTCCATGGCCTCGCCCCTCCCTATCTCTGTCATTTCCTTCAGCCCCACAACTCCCCGAGATATCTGCGCTCCTCTAATTCTGCCGTCTTGCGCATCCCTGATTATAATCGCTCAACCTTTGGTGGCCGTGCCTTCTGTTGTCTAGGCCCTAAACTCTGGAATTCCCTGCCTAAACCCCTCTGCCTCTCTAGCTCTCTTTCCTCCTTTAAGACGCTCCTTAAAACCTACCTTTTTGACCAAGCTTTTGGTCACCTGCCCTAATTTCTCCTTATGTGGCTCGGTGTCAAATTTTTTGTCTTATAATACTCCTGTGAAGCACCTTGGGACGTTTTACTACATTAAAGGCGCAATATAAATGCTTGTTGTTGTTAGTGTGATCCTATGTTTGCTGAATTCATGATCTCCGCTCTTGACCTGTGGGCAAAGCTTAAAAGGAGGAAACTTGTAAGGGAGGGGCGGTGGAGGAAAAAACTAATTTTAACCTTAAATTAAGAACAATAGGCTTGCACATGGTTATGCAGTGGGTTATCTCTGGTCTCTTATCTCTGGAACGAGCCACAGTGATAGGATCCAAGGCAGTCATGGAAAAGGACAAAGATGGACCAGAAATAAAGGTTCTAAATTGGGGGAAGGCTGATTTTAATATGATAAAAGCAGGATCTAGCCAAAGTGGACTGGGATCAGCTATTTGTCGGAAAATCCACATCAGAGCAGTGGGAGTCATTCAGAAAGGAAATCGAGAGAGTACAGCGCCAGCATGTTCCTTTAAAGGTCAAGGGTGGGACCAACAAGTCCAGGGAACCCTGGATGTCAAGGGATATACAAGAATTGATTAGGAAAAAAAGGGAGGCTTTTGGCAGATACAAAGGACTAAAAACACTGGAAGCCCTAGAGGAGTATAGAAAGTGCAGGGGGGTACTGTTAGATCCGTGATTCTGAGAGTATGCTGTTTTTCAATAACCACACGGATGCTGTAACTTAACAATAAACAGGTATTTACTGGAGGAGGGTAGTCTCAAGACTGGGGGTACAGAGGCATGCGCAAGGCTTATATACAGGTGTGGTCACTGCCGGTACTACAGTATACAGGAGCTGTAAAAGTAGTTCTGTCTTAAAGGCACATACACTACAGGTACTTAAAAAAGAAATTAGGAGAACGAAGAGAGGGCATGAAAAAACACTGGCAGTCAAAATAAAGGAAAATCCCAAGGTGTTTTATAAGTATATTAAGGGCAAGAAATTAACCAGGGAAAGAGTAGGGCCCATTAGGGACCAAAGTGGCAATCTGTGTGTAGAGCCGGAAGATGTAGGTGAGGTTTTAAATTAATAATTTGCATCTGTGTTCACTGTGGAAAAGGACGATGTAGACATAGAAATCAGGCAGGGGGATTGTGATATACTTGAACAAATTAGCATTGAGAGGGAGGAGGTACTAGCAGTTTTTTTAGTGGGCTTAAAAGTGGATAAATCCCCAGGCCCAAACGAGATGTATCCCAGGCTGCTGTGTGAGGCAAGGGAGGAGATTGCTGGGGCTCTGACACACATTTTCAGAACCTCTCTGGCCACAGGGGAGGTGCCAGAGGACTGGAGGACAGCAACGTAGTACCATTATTCAAGAAGGGTAGTAGGGATAAACCAGGGAATTACAGGCCAGTGCGCCTAACATCAGTCGTAGGGAAATTATTGGCAAAAATTCTGAGGGACAGAATTAGTCTCCACTTGGAGAGGCAAGGATTAATCAAGGATAGTCATTATGGCTTTGTCAGGGGGAGATCATGTCTAACCAATTTGATTGAATTTTTTCAGGGGGTGACTAGGTGTGTGGATGAGGGAAGTGCAATTGATGTAGTCTACATGGACTTCAGTAAGGCTTTTGACAAAGTCCCGCATGGGACACTGGTCAAGAAAGTAAGAGCCCATGGGATCCAGGGCAATTTGGCACATTGGATCCAAAATTGGCTTAGTGGCAGGAGGCAGAGGGTGATGGTCGAAGGTTGTTTTTGTGACTGGAAGCCTGTGTCCAGTGATGTACCACAGGGATCGGTGCTAGGTCCCTTGCTGTTTGCAGTGTACATTAATGATTTAGATATGAATGTCGGAGGTATGATCAGTAAGTTCGCAGATGACACGAAAATTGGTGGAGTGGTAAATAGCGAGGAGGGAAGCCTCAGGCTACAGGATGATACAGATGAGTTGGTTAGATGGGCAGAACAGTGGCAAATGGAATTTAACCCTGAAAAGTGTGAGGTGATGCATTTTGGGAGGACTAACAAGGCAAGGGAATATACAATGAATGGTAGGATCCTAGGAAGGACAGAGGATCAGAGGGACCTTGGTGTGCATGTACATAGATCCCTGAAGGCAGCAGGACAGGTAGATAAGGTGGTTAAAAAGGCATATGGGATACTTGCCTTCATTAGCCGAGGCATAGAATAAAAGAGCAGGGAGGTTATGATGGAGCTGTACAAAACGCTAGTTAGGTCACAGCTGGAATACTGTGTGCAGTTCTGGTTGCTGCACTATAGGAAGGATGTGATTGCATTGGAGAGGGTGCAGAGGAGATTCACCAGGATGTTACCTGGGCTGGAGTGCTTCAGCTATGAGAAGAGACTGGACAGGCTGGGGTTGTTTTCCTTGGAGCAGAGAAGGCTGAGGGGGGACCTGATTGAGGTGTACAAAATTATGAGGGGCATAGATACGATAGATGGAAAGGAACTTTTCCCCTTAGTAGAGGGGTCAATAACCAGGGGGCATAGTTTCAAGGTAAGGGGCAGGAGGTTTAGAGGGGATTTAAGGAAAAGCTTTTTCACCCAGAGGGTGGTTGGAACCTGGACCTCACTGCCTGAAAGGGTGATAGAGGCAGGAACCCTCACAACATTCATGAAGCATTTAGATGAGCACTTGAAATGCCATAGCATACAAGGCTATGCACCAATTGCAGGAAAATGGGATTAGAATAGATAGGGCTTGATGGCCGGCGCGGACACAATGGGCCAAAGGGCCTCTTTCTGTGCTGTATAACTCTATGGCCTAGAAATTGGGTTGGGACGCCAAAGTGGCGCAAAAGTCGCCTGAGCGCAGGATTTAGCGCAGCGTTCGAGGCTTTAGCAATCGTCAGATATTCAGTTTCATTGCCCCGCGAGGGACACGGGGCGAGGCTCAAGGCGCTCCGTGTCCCTCTTAGGGCGTTGAAACTGAATAGCGCAGCGCAACGTGCCGCAGCGCCACACGTTGTGGCACGGCATGCTGCGGTACTGCAGGCCTTCCTCCCATTGTTAAGGGGGAGGTGTCTGCACCAGCGCGAGCCCCGATCGCGAGTGCCGGCAAATGAGTCCGGCACCAAGGAGAAGTGCCGGGCTCTCGGGAAACAGCCGGCAATGCTGCAGGGGGGTGGTTAGGAGGCCGGGGACGGAGGTGCTGACAGGCGGCCGCCCCGCACCTCCACCTTAACTTGCGCCGCTGCCGGCACAGTAAGGCCCCGTGAACCGGGCACGGGTAGCGAACGGCGCAACTGCGCCGTTCGCTACCAAATATCGCGAACGGGGCGCAAATGGGGCGCTGCGCACACCGATGATGTCATCAGTGGCGGCGCAGCGCAAATGCCTAACACCACCATTAGTGCCCCTGCTGAATATCGCGGGAGGCGCAGCCAGTGGCGCTACAGCCACTGCCTGCCTCTTTAGGCGCTAACAGGTGGCGCTACTCACCCAATTTCTCCCCCAGGACTCTATGGCCCCAATTTTCTCCCAGCCGTCGGGCGGGTTTTCAGGCGGGCGGGGGCCAAAAATTGCAGAAATAGGGGGTCGCGACCCCCCCCCACCGCCCGATTCCCCGCCCCGCCCGACTTTCGCCCTCATGTTTCAGCGAGACCTGAATCAGTCCCGCCCGCCGCAGGCGGGAATGGTCGGCGGGAGCCTAATGATCAATTATTAGCATGTTTAAACCTATTTTCAAGGGCCCTTGCAATTTTCTGGCTTTCCCCACGTAAAACACGCCTGGTAGGAACACCGCTGATGAAACCTGGCGTGAACAGATTTGGCTTGCTTGCTTTCAGCTGCAGGTCAATCAGGACTGAAGAGATTTAAACAGGCAGCATTTGCAGGCTGCAGGACCTTGTTCCTGAAGGCTTGGGGCAACTTTTTGAAGGCTTAGGCACAGCTGTGGAAGGTTGGAGCCTCACACACTTCTCCAGTGTGAGCTCCTGGGAAGCCCCTCTCACCACCCTGACTCAGCACCTCCTCAACGGAGGCATCTGCCAAAAACATGGGAGGCTTTTTGTTCCTTCCCTTCCTGGCATTAGAGGATCTCCAACAGCAGAGGAGGCTGGAGCAACTCCAGCAACAGTATCACCAGCAACAACAGCAGCACCAGCAGGAGCGGCAGGCTGCAGCTCAGCGACCTGGGGCAGCACAGGCCAAAAAGGGTCAGCGCATGGAAGGCCGTTGGCGCAGGAGATACCCCCCAAACCGGGTCTACAGACACAGGGTCAGCTACCTCACCATGACTGAGCAGCAGTGCCAGAGGCGGCTCCGACTTTCGCGAGAGGTTGTGACTGACATCTGCGCAATGCTGCAGCAAGACCTGGAGCCCAGAGCACCAGGTCCACACTACTTACCAGTGGCCATCAAAGTCACCACCGCACTCAACATTTATGCCTCAGGCTCCTTCCAGGGATCAGCAGCAGACATCAGCGGCATCTCCCAGGCGGCCGCACACACTTGCATCACGCAGGTAACCGATGCCCTCTTTGCCCTCGCGCACAATCACATCCATTTCACCAGGGATCGTGCAAGTGTGACGGCGCGAGCGCTTGGATTAGCTCAACTGGCAGACTTTCCAAGGGTGCAGGGCATCATTGACTGCACACATGTGGCCCTTAGGGCACCCCACCATCCAGTAGTTTTTGTCAACCGCAAGGGCTTCCACTCCCTTAACGTTCAGCTGGTGTGTGACCACAAGAAGGTGATTTTGCATGTTTGTGCCAGGTTCCCTGGCAGCTGCCATGACTCCTTCATACTGCGCCAGTCTACTGTGCCTCTGCTATTCAGTCCACCAAGCGAACTTCAAGGATGGCTACTTGGAGACAAGGGATATCCCCTGCGCTCTTGGCTAATGACGCCGTTGAGGAGACCAGCCAGCGAAGCTGAGGAGCACTACAGCTCCAGCCACATTACCACCAGATGCATTATCGAGCAAACCATCGGATTGCTGAAGATGCGCTTCAGATGCCTCGATAGATCAGGTGGAGCCCTACAGTACTCATCAGCCAGGGTCTCCAAAATTGTCGTGGTATGCTGTGTGCTTCACAACATGGCACAGCTTCGTGGCTTGCCGATTCCGCAGAACCAAGAGGCTCCTCACAGAGCCACCTCGGATGAGGATGATGCTGAGGAGGAGGAGGAGGAGGACGGAAACGAGCATCCTGCAGAGGCCCGCCAACCAGCGGCACCAGTGCGCGAGAACATTGCTGGGCGGAATGCAAGGAACGCACTCATCCTGGGCAGATTTGCGTAGCCTGGTACATCAAACACTGCAGCCTCACTGCTTCTTAACTGACCATGGACAGTGGCCCATGCCTACACTTTCCAACCTATTTGACCAGCTTGCTGACATCTGCAAGTTATCCTAAGGCCTCTATGTGATATCCCCATTCGCCAAATGACAGACGCCATAACTGCAGCAGCTGCCACCAGATTTTTTATGTACAGGAAAATGATGGCATTAAAACTATTTACAAGACTGGATGGTGGAATAGTTATGTGAATGTGAGCATAGAGAGATACGGAATGGGTAAGGGTGCATGGATGTGACTGTGAAGTGGGATGTGGAGGAAGAGATTGCTGAAGCTGAGTGCTGTTGGGGAAAGGCAATAGGGATCAGGTTGAGGGTGATGGAAACTTCGTACTTGCTTTCCCTGTGCAGTGAAGGTCATGAAAGTGCTTCCTGCACTGCATCCAGGTGACTCCCAGAGAGTTTACCTCTGCTGCCACCTCCATCCAGGCAGCCCTGGACTCTTTGGGAGGCCTCTTCCTCCCTGAGCGAGGGTAGAGGACCTTCCTGTGGGCCCTTACCCCATCCACCAAGGTCTGCAGTGATGTCTCGTTGAATTTGGCCGCAGCTCAGCCTCTGCCGCTGGCAGCAGCTGGTGCAGGCTCCTCTGCCATTGTGCAAGAGTGGTTGAGAAGCCTGCAAAGGTGGAGAAGCTTGCTGGACACTTTAAAAGCACCACGAATGATGACATCATACTTTGTGGCTTTCTGACTGGAAATGGACAATTAGCAAGGCTGCCCACACGCTGGAACTTAATTGGCCACTTGAGGGAAAATTGCATCCAGCTGGCTGAACCATTTTTTTTCAGGTCGGAACCCCACATTCTGGGAACCTGAACATTTCCCGCACGATCCAGAAAATCGGGCCCTATGACTCTCCACTATCTGCTGACTGACGGTCCCCTGTGAAGTATGCTTGGACAGTCCAAATCTACTTCCTGGGGAGTGTGGACCACATTTCGAAACTGCCTCTAATTCAACACCAAATTGGCAATGGGTTCAGGAGCCATCGGAATGGCTGGCATGGGAAGCTCAAAAGAGCAGGTCTGAAGGTTTTTTCTGAGTTTTTCGTCTAAGTTTGGGCAATGGAGCAGGTCTTACAGGGTATTCCAAGCACGCAGTGTTACTTGGACGATATCCTGATTACGGGAGAAGACGAGGAGGAACACCTCACAAATTTGAAACTGGTGCTCACCAGGTTGAAGGAATATGGCCTTCGAGTTAATCGCCAGAAATGTGAGTTCTTCCAGAAACGGATCTCGTACTGCGGTCATGTCATTGACCAAGAGGGGCTGCACAAGTCACCTGACAAGATAGAAGCTGTCGTGAAGGCCCCCGCTCCGGAAAATGTATCACAGTTGAGATCGTTTCTGGGGTTGATTAATTATTACCACAAGTTTCTGCCAAATCTATCCACGGTGCTGCATCCGCTGAATGCTCTGTTGCGGAAAGAAGTACCATGGAAGTGGAGCGAGGACTGTAAGAAGGCCTTTCGCAGAAGCAAGGCGTTGATTACCTCTGAGGAAGTGTTGGCTCATTTCAACCCAACGTTACCTCTTCGTCTAGCTTGTGATGCTTCCCCTTATGGAATTGGAGCAGTACTTTCACACAAGTTACCAAATGGCTCGGAAAGGCCAGTCGCATTTGCGTCCCGATCATTGACCTCCGCTGAGCGAAATTATGCTCAGATAGATAGGGAGGCCCTCAGCCTTGTGTGGGGAGTAAAGAAATTCAATCATTACCTGCAGGGCAAGAAGTTCACATTACTGACAGACCACCAGCCGTTGGTGTCCATATTCAACCCTAACAAGGCCGTTTCCACTATGACAGCGCAAAGGCTACAGAGGTGGTCCGTGTTACTTGGGGCACACCAATATGACATCGAATACAAAAGGTCCAAACAGCATGGAAATGCTGATGGGTTATCGTGCCTACCGTTGCCAGTAGTAGAAGAGGCGGCTACAGTGGACCCGGTAGAGATGTTCCACTCATCCATAGTGGAATGTCTACCAGTAACAAATTCGATGATCGAAAATGAAACAAGAAATGACCCGACTCTCTCACGAGTCTACGATTTAACAGTGGAGGGATGGCCAGCACATGGCGAGCCAACGCTGCCCGCATTTTCGCAAAGAAAAGAACAGCTGTCAGTGTGCCGAGGAACCTTGATGTGTGGATCTAGAGTGGTGATTCCACCCAAACTTCAGCATAAGGTGCTAAAGGAGCTTCACGAGGGGCATCTGGGTGGAGTGAAAATGAAGAACCTAGCAAGAGCGTTTGTGTGGTGGCCAGGTATTGATGGAGACATCGAAGAAATAACCAAGAGCTGTCTAGGATGCCAGAAGGTCCAAAACGCGCCACCACAAGCTCCTCTGCATCCATGGGAGTGGCCCTCATCTCCTTGGCAAAGGGTACACGTCGACTTTGCTGGTCCATTTATGGACTCAATGTTTCTAATCGCGGTGGATGCACACTCCAAGTGGCCGGAGGTAATAAAGATGTCCTCCACCACCACGGAAAAAACCATCACAGTATTAAGGACCATATTTGCCAGGAATGGGCTGCTGGAACAGATCTGTTCTGATAATGGACCGCAATTTGTGTCCGAAGAATTCAGGAAGTTCTTAAAAAGGGATGGGGTCAAGCACTACACTTCAGCCCCATACCATCCCGCCACCAATGGATTAGCTGAAAGGTTTGTCCAGACCTTCAAGAAGGCCATAAAGGCCATGGGTAATGAAGACATCAACCTACAACATAAGGTAGATAACTTCTTGTTGGCGTACAGGAATGCAACACATGCGGTCACAAACCAAACTCCCGCCATGATGTTTTTCAATAGAAGACTAAGATGCCGGCTGGATTTGATTAAGCCAAACGTCAGAAGGGACGTAGAGAACCGGCAATTTCAGGGCATGAGTGAAAGGCCAACTAGATCCTTTCAGATAGGTCAACAAGTTTTGGCCCAGGACTACCGCACCGAGAAATGGCAGCCTGGAACTATTGGGAAAAGGCTAGGGCCGTTGATGTATACCGTGGACATTGGTGACAGCATAATAAGGCGCCATGTTGACCAGATCATAGGGTCATCCACAAAGGACCAACCTACTCCACAACCTTACACGGCTAATGTTGAAGCAGAGATACCCAGAGCACCTACCTCCGATCTGGTAATACTGGAATCAGATGAACCTGACACTGTCCTTCAAGCCGAATCGACCTTGCCAGAAGAACCTACTACCCCGCCGAAAACTACTACACCACCGAGGCGTTATCCGGACAGAGTCAGGAAGCCTCCAGAGAGACTGAATCTGTGAACTTTTTGCATAAGTTGTATATATGTTATGATGTTATGTTAATGGGGAATAAGTATGTTGTAAGCTAAAAAGGGAGGATTGTAGTGTATGTAACTGTTCTACCTTTAAGAGAACTATTTTAGGTGTGGCACTACTTTATCTTGGCTGCTGTATACTGTAATACCGACGGTGACCACACCGGTATATAAGTGCTGTGTCAGGATTTATTGGGCAGATTCGCCCTGACCTTCGAATAGTAAAGTCCTGTTAAAGTTACTCTTGTAGTCTGTGTATTAATTCGCCATAATACCTA
Source organism: Somniosus microcephalus (assembly GCF_052327205.1). Lineage (NCBI taxonomy): Eukaryota > Metazoa > Chordata > Chondrichthyes > Squaliformes > Somniosidae > Somniosus > Somniosus microcephalus. The sequence goes on along the minus strand of NC_140989.1, from coordinate 234,587,850 downwards.
CAGACCTTACATCGGTCAGCTTCCTTACTCACATTGTGAATTCTCAGACTACCCAGTTCCTTGCTGTTGGAGTCTGAATCCGAATTCTGTTCATCCGAACTCTTCTCAGCCACCTTATGTACCTTTCTGCACTTTTCCTGCGGTGACTTTTTGTTGCTGGTCTTCTTTCCTGACCGGCATACTTTAGCTGTGTGACCAAGCTTGCCACATTTTCTGCATTCCTGGTTTTTAAACCAGCATTGGTTCTGATCGTGTGTTGTCTTCCCACAACGATAACATTTCGTTGTACCCAAAGCCATTTGATCTACGCTGAGTACCGCTGCCTTCAGCTGCATTTCCGCAGTGCCTCTCGCTGCGGCTTCGTGCGATGCTGCAATAGAGACAGCCTTATCAAGTGTAAGATCATTCTCTTCAAGTAGCCGCTTTTGTGTTCCTTCTTTCGACAATCCACAGACGAATTTGTCTCTCAGTGCCTCTGTCAGTCTTTCCCCAAACTGACAGTATTTCGCTAGCTTACGCAGTTCAATTAAATACTCCGCGTTGCTTTCCTCTTTCCGTTGCGTTCTCGCATAAACTTTAAATCGTTCCGCTAACATCAGCGGTGTGGGGTTCAAATGATTTCTCAGGACAGCAACAATATTAGCGAAGGTCTGATCTGCCGGTTTAGCTGGTGATAGAAGATGCTTCAATAGCCCGTATGTCTTCGCACCCATTGAGTTTAGTAAGGTTAGTGCTTTATCATTATTTTATATTTTATTTGCCTTACGATAATTCTCTATGCGTTCTACATACGTGGCCCAATCTTCAACATCGGGACCGAAATCGTTGATGTTATCACGCTTAGGCATCCTCGCACTCTTCTTGAGAAACAAAAAGAAATTTTTCTTTAACTTTTTTTTTAAATGGCGGTTTCCCGCGCTTGTCTTCTTCCCCGCCTATGAAAATGGCGGCTTCCCGCGTTTGCCTTTCTCCCCCGCTGGCTGTAATGGTGATTGCCGTATTGCTGCATTCGCCCTCCCCAGCGGTTTTCAAATCGTGCCTCCCAGCCCCTCTTGCAGTCCGGTCTTTTCCCCCGGCTGCGGCTGAGTTCTCTGCGGTTTTTTTTTTTTTTTCTTATTTTCTCCCGCGCCTTACGCTGTCCCGGTCGCTGCGCCTCGCAGCCTCGGTAGCTGCCCGGCCTTTCTCACCGGTCGCGGTCGAGCTCTCTCTCGACGCTGTTGCGTCTCCCAGCCCGCTTGCAGCCCGGACTTTTACACCGGCTGCGTTTGCATTCACCGCGGCTCCCGTGCCTTACGCTGCCCCACTCTCAGCGCCTCTGGCCCCGACTTCTGTCCGGCTCTTTTCCCCGGCCGTGGTCGAGTTCTCCGCCCTTATATCCTCCGTTTTTCCCTCCCCTACTTCACAACGTGGCCGACTTGCTTCTCGTCGCTGATCGGCTTACCCACCACCGTGATAGAAGGGATGATCACTGCCTGTTGCTGATGGAAGGCTTCGTGTCAGAATTCTTCCTTTGCTCTGCAGACCCGAGTCTTTTCTCAGCAGAATGATGAGGGCGGATGCCTCTTCTCGACGCCCGTTAAACTGCCTTGGATGTATCTCTGCCGCAGGGTAAGATCGTACTCGTCGCCACTGTTAAGTCTGTGTGTTATAATGAGAATTAATACACAGACCACAAGAGTAACTTTTAACAGGTCTTTACTAGTCGAAGGACCGGGCTGAACTGCCCAATAAATCATTACGTAGCACTTATATACCGGTGTGGTCACCACCGGTATTACAGTATACAGCAGCCAAGATAAAGTAGTGCAACCCTTAAAATAGTTCTCTTAAAGGTGGAACGGTTACATACACTACAGATGTCACCACACTCCCGATACAAAGGGTAGCACTGCAGTGCTGAGGCATTCAGGTGAATAGCTAACCATACAAACCGATAGACATCTATTAAACACTTCAATTTGCTTGAAATCAGCTGAGCTTTTAAAATGGTGAGCAGAGAGGATTAAGGTAATCGCACTTTAATAAGGTGCAAAAAGCTTATTGAATTGCCTGAAATAAAATAAAGACTTGCATTTATATAATGCCTTTCACAACCTCAGGACATCCCAAAGCACTTTACAGCCAAGGAAGTACTTTTTGAAGTGTAGTCACTATTGTGATGTAGGGAAAATAGCCGGTGCACTTAATACATTTTAAGTGCTGCCTTTGTGACTGTCGCCTATGCAGATGGAAAATGATTATTGTTAATTGCCGGGTACAGACCGTTGCCTGTCATGAGCTTGGGCAGTATAAATGGTGGGGACTATATAAGGTTTCTGAAGTGGAAAGCATAACTATCCCTCATCTCGAAAACAAGCTTCACCAAAACAAGCTGAAGAACAGGCAATATAACGGAAGGACGAAAGCAAGATGTTGCGGATGCTGGAAATCTGAAACAAAAACAGAAAATGCTGGAAACATTCAGCAGGTCGGACAGCATCTGTGGAGAGATTATAATTGAGGAACTCCATATACCTTTCAATAGTTTTTTGCTTTCCAGCTGCACTACTATGGACTAAACTCACCACAAAAAGTTAGGGCTTGTCCATTTCGGTCTTAGTATCCTTTGTACAACAACAACTACTTGCATTTATATAGCGCCTTTAACGTAGTAAAATGTCCCAAGGCGCTTCTCGGGAGTGATCTCAAACAAATTTGACATCTGGCCACATAAGGAGATATTGGGGCAGTTTGGTCAAAGAGGTAGGATTTAAGGAGCATCTTAAAGGAGGACAGAGAGGTGGAGAGTTTTAGGGAGGGAATTCCAGAGTTTAGGGCCTCAGCAGCTGAAGGCACAGCTGCCAATGGTGGAGTGATTAAAAATAGGGGCTGCGCAAGAGGCCATTATTGGCGGAATGCAGATAGGGCTGGAGGAGGTTAGAGATAGGGAGGGGCAAGGCCATGGAGGGATTTGAAAACAAGAATGAGAATTTTAAAATCGAGGCGTTGCCTAACGGGGAGCCAATGTATGTCAACGAGCGCAGTGGTAACAGGTGAACGGGACTTGGTGTGAGTTAGTATACGGCCAGCAGAGTTTTGGATGAGCTTTACTTTATGGAGGGTGGAAGATGGGAGGCCAGGAATACACTGGAATAGTCAAGTCTACAGGTAACAAAGGCATGGATGAGGGTTTCAGCAACAGATGAGTTGAGGCAGGGGCGGAGCCAGGCAATGGAGGTGGATGTAGGCGGTCTTAGTGGTGGCGCGGATATGTGGTCATAAGCTCATCTCGGGGTCAAATACAACACCAAGGATGCAAACAGTCTGGTTCAGCCTCAGATAGTTGCCAGGGAAAGGGATGGAATCGATGGCTCGGGAACGGAATTTGTGGCGGGGACCAAAAACAATGGCTTCGGTCTTCCCAATATTTAGTTGAAGGAAATTTCTGCTCATCTCGCACTGGATATCGCACAAGCATTGTGACAATTTAGAGACAGTGGAGGGGTCAAGAGATGTGGTGGTGAGGTAGAGCTTTTCCCCCCTCCCTTCTCCCCTTCCCCCCTCCCTTCTCCCCTTCCCCCCTCCCTTCTCCCTTTTCCCTCTCCTTTCCTCCCTCTCACCTTCCAAGTCCTCCTCCAAACTTCTGTTCTCCCTCCTAACCCCCTCACCAATTTCTGCTGGGCTCCTCTTTCTCACCTTTCCTAATTACTTTTCTCTCCTCTCCACCAGGTGCTACAGTTGGCCTCTCCTCTCCTTTCTGTCTATGTGTCTCTCTCTCTTGCACTGCCCACCAGCCCCCCCGCCTCGCCCCTCCCATTGCCCAAGTGCTGTTGCTGCATTTTTTTTTCTCCACCCTCAAGTGTTTTGGCATTGGTCCATTCTTTCTGTTGTCATTGAATCATACAATCATAACATTTTAATAGCACAGACGGAGACCATTCAGCCAATCATTACACCTGTACCGGCTTTCTGAAAGAGATATTTACATTGTCTCCTTTCCATTCCCCATATCCTTTTTATTTTTCAAATATTTATCCACTTCCCTTAAAACTATAAGAACATAAGAAATAGGAGCAGGAGTAAGCCACTTGGCCCCTCGAGCCTGCTCCGCCATTCAATAAGATCATGGCTGATCTAGGGCTCAAAGCCACTTCCCTGCCCACTCCCCATAACCCTTCGCTCCCTTATCTTGCAAAAATTTGTCTATCTCCACTTTAAATGTATTTAATGACCCAGCCTCCACAGCTCTCTGGGGCAGAGAATTCCACAGATTTACGACCCTCTGAGAGAAGAAGTTCCTCCTCATCTCAGTTCTAAAATGGCGACCCTTTATTCTGAGGCTGTGCCCCCGAGTTCTAGATTTCCCCATGAGGGGAAACATCCTCTCTGCATCTACCCTGTCGAGCCCCCTCAGTATATTATGTGTTTCGATAAGATCACCTCTCATTCTTCTAAATTCCAATTAGTAGGCCCAGCCTGCTCAACCTTTCCTCATAAGTCAAACCCTTCATCTCTGGAATTAACCTAGTGAATCGTCTCTGAACTGCCTCCAATGCAAGTATATCCTTCATTAAATAAGGAGACCAAAACTGTATGCAGTACTCAAGGTGTGGTCTCACCAATACCTTGTACAGTTGTAGCAGGACTTCCCTGCTCTTATACTCCAACCCCCTTGAAATAAAGGCCAACATTCCATTTGCCTTTTTGATTACTTGCTGTACCTACATACTAACTTTTTGTGTTTCATGCACAAGGACCCCCAGGTCCCTCTGAACTGTAGCATTTTGTAATCTCTCTCCATTTAAATAATAGTTTGCTTTTTTATTTTCCCTTCCAAAGTGGATAACCTCGCCCTTTCCCACATTATACTCCATCTGCCAAATGTTTGCCCACTCACCCAGCCTGTCTATATCCCTTTGCAGATTCTTTGAGTTCTCTGCACAACTTGCTTTCCCACCCATCTTTGTATCATCCGCAAACTTGGTTACATTACACTCGATCCTTTCATCCAAGTCATTAATGTAGATTGTAAATAGTTGGGGCCCCAGCACCGATCCTTGTGGCACCCCACTAGTTACCGTTTGCCAACCAGAAAATGACCCATTTATCCCGACTCTCTGCTTTCTGTTAGTTAGCCAATTCTCTATCCATGCTAATATATTACCCCCAACTCCGTGAGTTCTTATCTTATACAGTAACCTTTTATGTGGCACCTTATTGAATGCCTTCTGAAAATCCAAATACACCACATCCACTGGCTCACCCTTGTCCACCCTGCTTGTTACATCCTCAAAAAACTCCAGCAAATTTGTTAAACATGAGTTCCCTTTCCTGAAACTGTGCTGCCTCTGTTTGACTGCTGTATGTTTTTCTAAATGCCCTGTTACTGCTTCCTTAATGAAGGACTCCAGCATTTTCCCAACGACAGATGTTAGGCTAACTGGTCTATAGTTTCCTGCTTTCTGACTCCCTCCTTTCTTAAATAGGGGTGTTACATTAGCGGCTTTCCAATCCGCTGGGACCTCTCCAGAGTCCAGAGAATTTTGGTGTATTGCAACCAATGCATCCACTATCTCTGCAGCCACTTCTTTTAAGACCCTGGGATGCAGGCCATCTGGTCCAGGGGACTTGTCGTCTTTTAGTCCCATTATTTTACCGAGTACTATTTCCTTCGTGATAGTGATTGTCTTTAGTTCCCCACTCCCTGTGGCCCCTTGATTATCCATTATTGGGATGTTGTTAGTGTCTTCTACAGTGAAGACAGATGCAAAATATTTGTTCAGAGTCTCTGCCATTTCCCCGTTCCCCATTATTAATTCCCCAGTCTCATCCTCTAAGGGACCAACGTTTACTTTAGCTACTCTCTTCCTTTTTATATACCTGTAGAAGCTCTTACTATCTGTTTTAATGTTTCTTGCCAGTTTACTCTCATAATTCATCTCTCTCTTTTTTCGTCATCCTTTGCTGGTTTTTAAAAATTTCCCAATCCTCTGGTCTCCCACCAATATTGGCAACATTGTATGCCTTCGTTTTCAATTTGATACCATCCTTTACTTCCTTAGTTAGCCACGGATGGTGCTCCCTTCTCTTAAAATATTTCTTTCTCACTGGAATATATTTTTGTTGAGAGTTATGAACTATCTCCTTAAAGGTCCGCCACTGCATTTCAACTTTCTCGCCCTTTAATTTGTTTTTCCAGTCCACTTTAACCAGTTCTGCCCTCATGTCATTATATTTGGCTTTGTTTAAGATCAGGACACTGGTTTGGGATACAACTTTCTTACCCTCCAACTGAATTTGAAATTCAACCATGCTATGATCACTCTTCCCTAGAGGATCCTTTACTATGAGATCATTTATTAATTCTGTCTCATTACATAGTACCAGTTTCAAGATAGCCTGCTCCCTGGTTGGTTCCATTACATACTGTTCTAGGAAAACATCCCGGATGCACTCTATGAACTCCTGCTCCAGGCTACCATGGCCAATTTGATTTGTCCAATCAATATGGAGATTAAAATCACCCATGACTATTACCGTACCTTTTTTGCAGGCCTCCATTATTTGTTGTTTTATACTCTGTCCAACAGCATTGCTACTGTTCGGGGGCCTGTAGACTACGCCCACCAGAGACTTTTTCCCCTTCTTATTTTTTATCTCCACCCAAACCGATTCTACATCTTGATCTTCTGAGCCAATATCACTTCTCACCACTGCACTGATCCCATCTTTTACCAACAAAGCCACCCCACCTCCCTTTCCTTTCTTTCTATCCTTCTGAATTATCATATACCCTGGAATATTCAGTTCCCAGCCCTGGTCACCTTGCAACCACGTCTCTGTAATGGCGATCAGATCATACCCATTTGTATCTATTTGTGCCATCAACTCATATATCTTGTTATGAATGCTGCGTGCATTCAGATATAGAGCTTTTAACTTTGTCTTTTTACCATTTTTCCTAGTTTTGGCCTTTTTCTGTTGCACTCTTATTTTTAAAGATTCTGTCCCTTCCTGTCACACTCTGGCTATTATTTCCCCCATCTCTAGCCTGCTGTATTGCTTTCTCATTTCTCATTGACTTTTTATTTTCCCGCTCACCTGGATCCTCCCCCCCACTATTGATGTTTCTGGGAGAGCATTCTGTCTCATAACAACTCTTTGCATTTTTTTAAATCTCTCACTCTCTGATCTTAATTTTATGACTTCTAGTTACTATCTTACTGGTCTATAGCATTTGTTTTCCCCAATCTCCTCCTCAAAACCCTTCATAATTTTGAACAACTCTACGATATCTACCCTTAATCTTTTTCTGTTCTAATCAGTAGAGCCACAGTTTAGCTAGGCTGGGTGGATAGAATGTTAACGATTGTGAAATCTAGGATAAATCTCCTGTTAAAAAGATTATGCATAAACTACAGAAACCAGGCGGTGAGCGACTTTAATCATAGTAATGATAACACCTGGTGAGGAGCAGTGGAGCTTCTGCAGTTTTGTCCTAGTTTTTGCCATTTAGCTGTTTCTCATCATCATTATGCTGTCATCCAGCAGCTAGACTGATGACCATCTGGGCGGAATCCTACCCCTTGGATCATCATTAATGCTGTTCTGTATTGGACGCCAGGAACATGCTTTATTCACTTGCCACTATATCCAAAACTTTGATCGAGAACCAGCAAAATCTGACCTTAGAAGATTTCTAAATTTGCTTGTCACTCAGACTGGGATTTAATTTCTCTTGACTGGAATACAGTGCTTTACCAGTTTCTGGGATGTATCAGTCAAAACTGGAGTTCAAGGGTTTGGGCGAACAATATTGAATGTCATATTATCCTCCTACTCCTAGGGCTTAGCTCCAAATCCAACTCAGACTGTTGGAATAAAGTTTTTGCTATCTGCTAGCTACAAAAATTCTATATGAAGTGAGCTTGAGCATTCTCAACTCATTTCCTAACGGCATTGACTCCCAATGCAGAACTATGCCAAATGTACACAAAATGGGCTATCTCACTCGCGCACTACAGAGATGGCCATAGTGGTAAATGGAAAAATTCACATGGGTGTAATGAAGAGTACTGAAGGATAATAAACCTAAGGCAGTTTTACTCTGCAGCTGTCTGTGTTGTACCTGACCTGGGAGTGTTTGCTGACGATAGATGCTTAAAAATGGAAAAAATACAATTCATCACTTCGCAATACTGATATTCTTCACTTATTGGCTGCAAAAGCAGTTTCACCACACCTCACAAAACAAAAAAGGAAAAGTTTCTGATTGTCTGAATGCGAGTTTGGTCTCGGCTGCCATGTAAAAATCCAAACCTGGATTCAAATCCAGCCTCATCACTCGTCCTCCAGGTTCCTGTATTCTTCGACAGCAGCGGCTACCAAGGTTGGGATTCAAGTTCAGGCCTCTAAATGGGAGCCTTCTACACTAAATTAAATCTTTGGACTGTGACAGACCGAGACAAACTGATCTTGCAACCCAAATGCATAAGTTTGGTCAATAGCAAGAAAGAAATCCAGGACCTCTGAACGGAGAGTCCAGTGTTCTATCACTCAAGCTACCCCTTCCCCCCTCCCTCCCGTTGAACTTTTATAGAAAGAAATCCTTTGATGACTCCTGACGTTAAGGAGTTAAGCCTCTGCCTATTCACAAATGCAATGGAAGCATCCCAAGTGAGCGTTCAAAATTGCACTGAAACGAGTCACTGAAATGTATTCATCTGGTTAAATAAGTGTTTGAAGCAGCATTCTCACCATTAGCCCAGTTTAGCAGCAGTTGTTCACCCACCCAATGAGCACATGTCTGGAGATCCAACCCAACCCATTGAACAGCAGTTTGGCCCCCCACACAGGGTGTCACTTTAGGTCTGCCCACCCCCAGCCCAATTTGAGCCGATTGTTTGTTCTCAACCTCCACCCTTCCCCACCCTCACTGAAGAATTTCAGTATTGGCCTCCCACACAGATGGGAGGGAGGAGCAACTTTTTCAAGCAAGTTACTCCCTCCCGCTCAGCAAGCCCATCCTCATCGTGGTACATTCCTTTTTCCAGGGGGAGGGGAGAGGACAAATGAGAGAGGAAGAGAGGGAGGGGGTGGTAGAGAGGAGAGGAGAGGTAGAGGATGGATGGAGGGAGGAGGGAAGGGGTGGTAGAGAGAGAGAGAGAGGAGAGGTAGAGGATGGAGAGGGATCCCGTGCATCCTATACTCTTCTGTCCCCTTGCCTCCAGGGGCAGGGCAACCATCTGGAAGAACCAAACTTGGTTTGCAGGATGTGGAAGCACCGGAAGTAGTGATAACAAGGTCTGTTAGGTATGGAAAAGGGATGTTGAGGTATGAGAGCACTGGAGGGGGAGGTGTGGGGGGAACTTGGAGAGGAGTGCTGGGGTTTAGGAGCGCTATGAGGGGGTGCCAGGGTCTGTTAGTGGTGAGTGGTTGGACTTGTTGCCTGAAGCACTGCAATGGTGGTAGTGAATTGTGGGAGTACTGGGGTGATCGGTTACTGTATCTCGGAGTACTGGGAGGGCTATTGTGGGTGGGTGGGAACAGTCGGAGTATAGTTGTTGGGCGCCACTGACAAAAAAAAGTAACACGAGGCAGCTTTTCTCTAACCGTGGGATGGGAGTGGGGAGAGCTGACAAGAAGGAGCTGGTGGTGGAGGGATGGGAAAAGATACATTCAGGCTGGCTGGGTGGGAGGAAGGGGACTGCGGGAGAATTAATCCTGTTCGCTCGCCAGAAGTGTATAATAGGGTTTCCCCAGCACTGACCTGGGGAAACCTGTATTATTTAAAATATAATACTGCTATTAGTGCTGTATACATATTTTAATTACAAGGGGTTTAAAGATTTAAAGAACTTTAAGGTTGGCAGTAAGTGTGTACGACGTGCAAGGCTTTTAATAGATGGAAATAATTCCCAAGCTGTTGGAATAACACACTGAACAACTTGAGATATTACTCAGTACTTAAAATCTGTTTTAATTTCTTCAATTGATAATGGACTAACTTTTACACTGGTACAATTTACATAATGTGCTCAAGAATACGTAAGTGATTTATATTCAGACATGACTTATACAGGAGTTTATGGTAATTGATTGTTTGGCAAAAGAATGCAGCAACTTGTGACAGTTTATCTCTGCTCAGTGTTGAAAGTTGTAATTAGAATCACAATGAGTGTGAACTGGAGAATGTTTCTGGCCAATTAATTCTTAACCTTAGATTTGGCAATTTGTCACAGTGGAGCGTTGTGAGTTAAGATATGTAATAGTACACTTATAACAAATGTCGTTACAATCAACTCTTAACCTTCCATTTTATACAACATATAATTGAGCTTCTTCTTAGTAATTGATCAAACGTATGTATGGTTCAAATATTCTTCAGCTGTTATTATTAGCAGGTTATGCAAATTCAAATTATATGGAAATTGAATTGTATGCTTTCCTCATGATGATACGAGTTCTTGGAAAGTTAGAAGTTGAAAGTTTGAGTGCTTTACTCCACCACTGCTGTAAGTCATATTCAGGTTAATTTTTATTTCCACCAACAGACTTTGATCAAAAGGAATTACTTTCATGACAAACCTATGTAATATTCTTAAATAGTTAATTTTAAAACGGGCCATGTTTTTCAGAATAGTTCTACCCACCACTGGAGCTATATGTTAAATCATGGTCATTTAAAAATAGTTAACTTATGTATAACACCTTTTTTCTATGCCCATTTTATTTGATCCCACTCTGTCCTGAAGACAGTGACCCCTTGTTTGGGTACAGTTTTGATGGTCAGTCACCCTCTTTTATCTTGCCCAGTGCCATTATTCACTTGACTGAAGGTGTTGGCAGGCTGTTCCACAGTCTGGGCAGTAGAGTCAAGCCTGATCTGGTTTTCACCAACATCGACAAGCCCACGCTTTCAGCAGGAATCACTGGACAGCGATCAGGAAGGAGAGCTGTGACCAGTTTTCCCCTCTCAACGTTGGAGGTGTTGAGGCAAATTGTAGTGCCCCACTGCACCCACCTAAGATCAGCCAACTCGGCAGAAACTGGAGATTGAACCTGTAACCTTGTTGATCCATATGGACCAACTACTCGCTGTGCAAACTCTCTCAACCATCAGGGAAGCATATATAATATCCTCACGTATTTCTTAAAAAAAAATGCCTTTGTTTTATTCTCACAGGCCGTCAAGGTGAATGGTGTTGAGTTAGTTGAGAGTAAACTGGACAGAGATTGTTAGATCCGTGGTTCAGTGCATAAATAATTACACGGATGCTGTACATAAACAAATAACAGGTCTTTACTGGAGGAGGGTAATTTCTAGACTGTGGTACAAAGGCATGCGCACAGCTTATATACCGGTGTGGTCACTGCTGGCACTACAGTATACAGGGGCTGTAAAAAGTAGTTCTGACTTAAAGCACATACACTACAATTCCTCCCTTTTTAGATTAATAATACCCCCTTAATATTCAAATAACAATTACATTTTTACATGTACATTCAATAACAAAAGTCCATTTATAGATTCAGTCTTTGGGGCGGCTTCCTGACCCTTTCGGGATAGCGCCTTTCCGGAGGTTCTTGTTCGTGGTGCAGAGGCGATTCTGACCCCCTTTCATCGGGTAGTTCATCGGGCTCCACTGCTACTGGGTCTGAAGTAGATACTACCGGTATGTCGGGTTCATCCCCAGGTACTCGAGACATGGGGTTGACGCATTCCTGTGATGCTAAGATCTGATCGACGTGGCGTCTCACAATGTTCTCCCCGACATCCACTGTGTACATTAATGGCCCCTGCCTTGTACATATCGTTCCGGGCTGCCACTTCTCTGTTCGATAGTCCCGGGCCAAGACTGGTTGCCCTACATTGAAGCTCCTTTTCGGCTTCTCGTTGATGTGCTGCAATTGTTTGTCCTCAACATTTCTTCGCACATTTGGTCTGAGCAAGTCCAGACGAGATCTCAACCTTCGGTTAAAGAACATCATGGCCGGGGTCTGGTTGGTAACTGCATGTGTCGCGTTTCGGTAGGCTAATAAGAAATTGTCCATCTTATGCTATTGTGGAATTTCCTCGTCGCACATGGCCTTTATCGCCTTCTTAAAGGTTTCTACGAACCTCTCAGCCAATCCATTGGTGGCTGGATGATACGGGGCGGATGTGTAATGCCTTACCCCATTCCTTTTCATGAATTTTTGGAACTCGTCGGACACAAACTGCGGTCCATTATCAGAGCAGATCTGCTCTGGCAAACCGTTTCTGGCAAATGTGGTCAGTAGGACTGCAATCATTTTTTCTGTAGTGGTTGAAGACATCTTTATCACCTCAGGCCACTTTGAATGAGCATCCACTGCTATTAAGAACATTGAGTCCATGAATGGACCAGCGAAATCAATGTGCACCCGTTGCCATGGAGAGGAGGGCCACTCCCATGGGTGTAGAGGGGCATGTGGTGGTGCATTTTGGACCTTCTGGCATCCTAAGCAGCTCTTAGTTAGGTCTTCGATGTGTTGATCGATTCCCGGCCACCACACAAAAGCCCTAGCAAGGCTTTTCATTTTCACTCCCCCCAGATGACCTTCATGTAGCTCCTTTAGCACTCTCTCCCTTAACTTGGGTGGAATCACCACTCTGGATCCACACATCACTGTCCCCTGGCATACTGCCAGCTGTTCTCTTCTGGATGAGAATGCTGGCAACAGTGAGTCGCCATGTGTTGGCCATCCCCTCACCGTCAATTCATATACCCGTGACAGCGTCGGATCATTGCGGGTCTCCTTCTCTATATCCGCGTTTGTTACTGGCAATCGTTCAATTATCGATGAATAAAATATCTCGATAGGGTCCACTGCTGGTGCTTCCTCCACCGTAGGCAGTGGCAGGCGCGATAGCCCATCAGCGTTCCCATGCTGTTTCGTGCCTTTATATTCTATTTCATATTAAGTCGCCCCTAGAAACAGGGACCATCTTTGTAACCGCTGTGCAGTCATTGCTGGCACGCCCTTCTTAGGATTAAAGATGGAGACAAGTGGTTGGTGGTCAGTCAGCAAGGTGAACTTCTGCCCATGCAGATAATGGTTGAATTTTTTTACTCCCCATACTAGTCTGAGGGCCTCCCTGTCAATCTGGGCGTAGTTGCGCTCGGCTGAGGTTAGTGACCGAGACGCAAAGGCTACTGGCCTCTCCAACCCGTCTGGGAATTTGTGCGACAGCACCGCTCCAATGCCGTAGGGTGATGCATCACATGCCAAACGAATTGGTAGTGCTGGGTTGAAATGGGCCAACACCTCTTTTGATGTGATCAATTCTTTACACTTCTGGAAAGCTCGTCTACGTTCGTCATCCCACTTCCATGGTACCCCTGTTTGCAGTAGGGTGTTCAGCGGGTGTAATACCGCAGACAAATTTGGTAAGAACTTGTGGTAATAGTTTACCAGCCCGAGGAACGACCTCAGTTGTGACATATTTTCTGGTGCTGGAGCCTTGACTACTGCCTCAATCTTGTGAGGGGACTTATGTAACCCCTCTTCATCGATGACGTGGCTGCAATACGAGATCTGTTTCTGGAAAAACTCGCACTTGTGGCGATTAGCTCGTAGCCCATATTCCTTTAATCTGGCGAGCACCTTCTCCAAGTTAGCGAGGTGATCACCGTCATTTTCGCCCGTGACCAAGATGTCATCCAAATAACACTGGGTTTCCTGGAATCCCTTGCAGGACCTGATCCATCGCCCTTTGCCAGATAGCCGGAGCCGAGGCTACTCCAAACGCCAGCCGGTTGTATTGATAGAGACCTTTATGGGTGTTGATCGTAAGGTAATGTTTCGAAGCTTCTTCTACCTCCATTTGCAAGTACGCCTGGGCTAGATCAATTTTGGTGAAGTGTTTACCACCAGATAGCGAGGCGAAAATATCGTCAATTCGTGGAAGCGGATATTGCACCGTGTGAATGACTGGGTTCACTGTCACCTTAAAATCCCCACAGATGCGGACCTTCTTTGGTTCCCCAGGCGTATTACTCAACGACCTCTTCATTACAGGAACGATGGGTGTAGCCCACTCACTCCAGTCCACTTTGGACAGTACTCCTGAACGTTCCAACCCTTCCAGCTCTGCTTCAACCGCTGGTCTGATCGCATAAGGCACTGGTCTGGCCTTCAGAAACTTTGGGCTTGCATTATCCTCTATTTTAATTGTTGCTGTTATTCCTTTTAGTGTTCCTAGTCCCTCCTGGAACACTTCTTTTGCGTCAGTTAGCATTTTTGACAGTCGTCCAGGTGTGATGTCGTCATCCTTTTTGGCCTCCACCTTCAGTGCCTGTATGGAATGCCAATCTAAATGTATCTTCCGGATCCATTCACGTCCTAGCAGTGGTGGTCCTCCATTTGGCAATACATATATATCCATTTTAGGTATTTCTTGACCTTTATATGTCACTTTCACCCTTATTTTTCCTTTGGGGTAGACTTTTTGCCCCGTATACGTCTTCAAGACAATCTCTGTATCTTTCAAGGGTATGTGTGAAAATAGCCGCTTGTAGTCTCTTTGATTTATGACTGTTAGAGCTGACCCTGTGTCCAATTCCATTTCCATTTGACTCCGTCTATCTTGAGTGTCACCCAGATAGTCTGGTGATCCTCCATTTCGGTTACATTATGTAGTTTCAGACAACCCAGCTCCTTGCTTCCGGAGTCTGTGTCACTTTTCTGTTCATCTGAACCACTGTCCATCACCTGGTGTACCTTTTTGTACCTCTCCTGTGGAGATTTCTTACTGTTGGTTTTCTTCCCAGACCTGCAGACTCTTGCTATGTGTCCTGCTTTCCCACACTGTCTGCACACTTGGTCCTTGAACCAACAATCTTTCTGGTCATGTGTTGTTCTGCCGCAGCGATAGCACTTCCCTGTTCCATAGGTCATTTCGTTGGTGCCATATTCTTGCGGTCTCCGTTGTATCTCTGCAGCGCCCCTTGCGGCTGCTTCGTGTGATACTGCCATACTGAAAGCTTTGTCCAGCGTAAGGTCCTTTTCTGATAGAAGCCATTTCTGTGTTCCTTCACTTTGTAGCCCACACACAAACTTGTCCCTTAACGTGTCTGCTAGTCCCGCTCCAAACTGGCAGTATTTCGATAGCTTGCGCAGTTCCGTTAGGTACTCAGCATTGCTTTCGTCTTTGTGTTGGTTCCTTTTATGGAACTTAAATCGTTCTGCTACCAGCAGCGGTGTGGGGTTTAAGTGGTCCTGTAGGATTTCTACTATGCTTTCAAAATTCTTGTTTACCGGCTTCTCTGGGGTTATTAGATTTCGCAGTAACCCATAAGTTTTTGCACCCATGGAATTTAACAGAAGCTGTGCTTTTTTAGCATCTGACACTTCATTCGCCCTGCAGTACACCTCAATACGTTCCACATATGTCGCCCAATCTTCGACTTCATTGTCGAACGTAGAGATACTGCCACTCTTCGGCATCCTTGGTTGTGCGTTAACTATCACCAATGGCGCCTCCCGCGCTTCCCCTTCTTCTCCGCTGGCACAAAATGGCATCTCCCGCACTTTCCTTCCTTCCCGCGCTCGCCCGTCTTCTCCACTGCGGCTTCGGAAAATGGCGTCTCCCGCGCGCTTCCTTCTACTCCGCGGCGCAATGGCGCCTCCCGCGCTCTCCCTGCTTCTCCGCAGCTCAATGGCACCTCCCGCGTGCTCCCTGCTTCTCCGCGGCTCAATGGCGTCTCCCCTTGCTTCGCCCCGCGGACCCTGATCAGCCCGTGATCCCTGGCTGTGCTCTGCACGTTCTTCTCTTGATATTTGTCGACGCCGCTCAGTCTAGAACCCGGCTGTTTCTTACCCTCTCTCTCTCCGGTTTGCAGTATTTTTCCTCGACGCCGCTCGGTGATCAACCCCTCGGCTGCGCCCTGCTCTCTTCACCCTCTTTCGTACCCCGTCGACGCTGCCTGGCTCTCTCTCTCTGCCGTCGGTTGGCTCCAGCCGCCGCTGCTCGGGAAGGGACTGCTTTGGACCTGTTGTCGGTCTCTTACTGTTCGTTGTGGCTGGGGAACCAAGCCCGGCTCTCCACAGCCTCCCCAGCGAAGTTGGATCTCTGCCTGACTGCTGGGCGGTTGCTCGCGGTCGACGCCCGTGTTCCTGGACTCGACTTTTTTTTATGTTGCAAGTAGATTCGCATCAACACTCGTCGCCACTGTTAGATCCGTGGTTCAGTGGATAAATAATTACACGGATGCTGTACATAAACAAATAACAGGTCTTTACTGGAGGAGGGTAATTTCTAGACTGGGGTACAGAGGCATGCGCACAGCTTATATACCGGTGTGGTCACTGCCGGTACTACAGTATACAGGGGCTGTAAAAAGTAGTTCTGACTTAAAGCACATACACTACAGAGATCCCAGGATTTTAATAGACTTGGCGCTGAGCATGCCCTGTCACTGCAGAACAGCAATTAACAAAGCAACTAAACTGCTGAACGACATAGTCAAAATAATAGAGTACATGTCAAGGATAGCATGCTAAAACTGTAATAACAACAGAAAATGCTGGAAACACTCAGCAGGCCAGGCAGCATTCATGGAGAGAGAAACAGAGTTAACATTTCAGGTGTATGACCCTTCGTCAGAACTGGAAAAAGTTAGGGATGTTACAGGTTTTAAGCAGGTGCAGAGGCAGGGAAAGGGGGGGAGGGGAGGAAGGAACGAAAGGAATGGTTTGTGCTAGGATGAAAGGCAGGAGAGATTAAATGTTGCAAATGGGGATGGCAGAATCATCAACAGCTGCCGCCTGAAAAAATGAGGGCAGGGGTTATAGTCTGAAACTGTTGAACTCAATGTTGAGTCCAGAAGGCTGTAAAGTGCCTAATTGAAAGATGAGGTGCTGTTCCTCGAGCTTACGTTGAGCCTCATTGGAACAGTGTAAGAGGCTGAGGTCAGAGTGGGAGTGGAGCGGAGAATTACTCTGTTTCTCGCTCCACGGATGCTGCCTGGCCTGCTGAGTGTTTCCAGCATTTTCTGTTGTTATTATTAACGCTAAAACTGTACTCTGGTCACATAAGTAGCTTGAGTACGGTGTTCACTTTTGGTCATTTGGAGAATAAATAAGCCCTCCAATAACAGAAACTGTTATTGGGGAACTATAAATTCTTTCTGAACAGATGAGCTTGTATGGGCCAAATGGTCTTCCTCGCTCATATCTGTCTTATGACTTTGCACTTGAAAAGTTGGTACGCTAGATGGGGAGTCCCATCAGCTACAGAGCAACCAGGTGTCAGCCATAGCACTCCCACAGAAATACTCTCCAGTTCAAGGCAGCTGTAAATAGCAACATCTTTGAGCCCTATATGCGAGGGTTGCTGGTTTTGCACTTGGGCAGTGAAGAGATTGATGAGAGAGACAGCCAACTAAGCAAATGTTATCATGACCTGTATTCATCCGAGTGTTGCCAGGCTGCATATTGACTGGGCAATATCACTGGCCTGTTTTGAATCAGGCAAAGTGCCTTCTCCAAAAGGTTTTGAGATGGCAGTGTGCATATTGAACAGATTGCATTTGTCTTATGTGAAGGGCCTGTACCCTGGTCTACTGGCAGACTCCTCCAGCTTCCACAATGCACCCAATAAAAAGCGCCACGGAAGATCCAGTGACCAGGGCATTGTAATCCTGCTGCTGAGCAGCATAACACAGTGGTTCAGTGGTAGCTAACTACAGATGGTTCCTTCAACATTATCACTGTAAATAATAAAATTGTAAGTAAAAAAAAAAAAAAATTATTATTGATGTCGGGTTGTAGCAAAAGTCTCAACTGTGGAGGCATGATCGCCCCGTTAATTACTTTGGGGTGGAATGCCGATCTGAGGCACAAGATCAATGGCACGTAATTTGCGATCTGTGGCAATGCGACAGCGCTCGGCACTGACTTCGGAAGAAAGCTGCCCGCAGAGATCCCGCGATCTGTGTGGCGAAAACTTTAGCTTTCTCGACATGTAATTGATAGTGTTGTGAATAGGGGATTCCTAGCAAAGTGCAGCAGTGATGTCATCAAGCTGTCCACGCAACCAATCACATTGAAGAATTCTCACAGACCGCAAGGAAATAGTAATCGGGGTGGGTTGTTGAGATTCAGTATAAGTTTTGTGTCTGTCTTGGATACTTTCTCGGGTACAGTGGCTCTGGTCACACCTGTAAGTGCTCGAAGTGTCTTCCATTCAGGTGTATGGACTTACTGCCAATATCTAATTATAGATGTGGTGTGGAGATGCCGGAGTTGGACTGGGGTGGACAAATGTAAGAAGTCACACGACACCAGGTTATAGTCCAACAGCTTTATTTGAAATCACAAGCTTTCGGAGCGCTGCTCCTTCTTCAGGTGAAGTGGAGAAATGCATAAAGACACAGCTTATATAGTCAGAGAATCATGTCAGATGTTTACAGGTAACCTTTCCAACTGCCATTTATCACACCTCGGCAGAGAGATAATCACAGCAGTCAAAGGTGTGAATGGTGTCCAAACAGGTCAGTCAGGGAAACATTACATCAAAGAACAATGAGGTGGGGTCACAAGGGGTCAAATATTGCACCGAGAAAATGGCGGCTGTCGTTATCGGGGTGGTGAACCCAGATATCTGCAGACCAACATTCGTCCACATGTGAATCCCTCCTCTCCATTTAAATCAAATCACGGTGAACCCAGATATCTGCAGACCAACATTCGTCCACATGTGAATCCCTCCTCTCCATTTAAATCAAATCACGGTGAACCCAGATATCTGCAGACCAACATTCGTCCACATGTGAATCCCTCCTCTCCGTTTAAATCAAATCACGGTGAACCCAGATATCTGCAGACCAACATTCGTCCACATGTGAATCCCTCCTCTCCGTTTAAATCAAATCACGGTGAACCCAGATATCTGCAGACCAACATTCGTCCACATGTGAATCCCTCCTTTCCTTTAAATCAAATCACGGTGAACCCAGATATCTGCAGACCAACATTCGTCCACATGTGAATCCCTCCTTTCCTTTAAATCAAATCACGACCCCAGCATCCGCAATATTTGACCCCTTGTGACCCCACCTCATTGTTCTTTGATGTAATGTTTCCCTGACTGACCTGTTTGGACACCATTCACACCTTTGACTGCTGTGATTATCTCTCTGCCGAGGTGTGATAAATGGCAGTTGGAAAGGTTACCTGTAAACATCTGACATGATTCTCTGACTATATAAGCTGTGTCTTTATGCATTTCTCCACTTCACCTGAAGAAGGAGCAGCGCTCCGAAAGCTTGTGATTTCAAATAAAGCTGTTGGACTATAACCTGGTGTCGTGTGACTTCTATAATTATAGACGGGCAAGGGTGGGTGTAACAATAGGAGCCCCTTCTGATCCCAACTGAATATTGCATTATCCTGTCTCACTGATAATTGCTTTCACTCCTTGAAATGTATTTTACCTGGTAAATGATTCAAACATCAGTCAATGGCCCAGAAATCAGGGTCCCAACGCGTGAGTACGGATGGAGTACTCACGCGTGGACCTGATGGAAGTGCCGGAATCTTGCATGCACTACGCATGCGCGGGAAACCGGCATTTCCGATCCTCTGAACCAAGGGGTTCAGAGGTCGAACACGTGCGCGCGGGAGTCTGCGCGTGCGCGTTGAACTTCCTTTTTTTTTACAGGTTTTAACGTGTGGGTAAGTCTGTACATTTTAGAAATGTAAAAAGCAGCCATAAGGACTTCATTTTCAAAGGTAAGTGGTCAATTATTTAAAATTAAAACATTTTTTCCACAGGTTTTTTACTTTTAAATACTTTAAAGCAAGGTAAGTTTATTTTTAGCCCCGTTTTTTTATAAAATTATTTTTTTCAAAAATTTAAATTTTTGTTTAAAATAGTTATTTAATGTCATTTATAGTTTACTAGCTGGAGTGCCCGGCGGTGCCGAGGCTTTTTCGAGGGCATGTTGTTGTTGGAAGAGAGAGAGAGAGCGACTGGGGGGAAGAGAGAGAGCGTGACTGGGGGGAAGAGAGAGAGGGACTGGGGGGGAAGAGAGAGGGGGACTGGGGGGGAAGGGAGAGAGGGACTGGGGGGGAAGGGAGAGAGGGACTGGGGGGGAAGGGAGAGAGGGACTGGGGGGGAAGGGAGAGAGGGACTGGGGGGGAAGGGAGAGAGCTGGTGGTCCCCTCCAATAAATTACCAAGTGTAACCCAAGGCAGAGACTCCGGAGGCATACTGATCTGGTTTTAAACAGACCTTAAGAATTACATCAAATTTATAAAAAAGGGCGAAAACCACATGTGGCTCAAAATTGAGAGGGAGATTATCTCAAACACCCAAGATGTTTACATTTGCGCACTTTATATCCCTCCAATGGATTCCCCGTACTTTAAAGAGGACACCTTCTCCAACATAGAGGGGGAAATTATCCAATACCAGGCCCAGGGGAACGTGTTGATCTGTGGGGACCTCAATTCAAGAACGGGCGAAGAACCAGACTTCACCAATAATCAGGGAAACAATTACGTTTTCGGGAATAACCACTTTGACATCCCTTCCCTTCCATACAGGCATAACTGCGACAAGCAGACAAATACCAACGGAAAACAGCTACTACAGCTCTGTCGAAACCTGGGTCTGTACATTGTCAATGGTAGGTTCATAGGAGACCTCCTCGGAAGATCGACCTATTGCTCACCTCTTGGCTGCAGCACAGTAGACTATATGATTACAGATTTGGACCCATCCTCTTTCAAAGCATTCACAGTCAAACCACAAACCACAAACAACACTGTCAGATCACAGTCAAATTACTATGTATCTCAAAAAGACAGAAACAAACAACATAGAAACACAACCCAGTAAACTACACCAAAAATCGTACAGATGGGCCAAAAACGACACGGAAAAATATCAGAAAACAATTAGCAATGCATCAACTCAAGCTCTCTTGGACACCTTTCTGGATAACATATACACTCACAATAAAGAAGGCGTAAACCGGGCAGTAAATAACCTAAACAATATTTTTGATAATTTGGCAACAAGTGCAAACTTGAAAGCCCGCAAGAACAAACCCAAAACAAAAAACTATGAAAAATGGTTTGACCCAGATTGCCATAACATGAGGAAAAAACGTAGAAAAATATCAAACCAAAAACACAGGCATCCAGAAAACGAGGAATTACGCCTTACTTATTGTCAGACACTAACACAATACAGAAACACACTCAGAACCAAAAAAGAGCAATATATTAAGAATACACTCAGCTCCATGGAGGAATCCATTGATTCCAATTGTTTCTGGGACAACTTGAATACACTACACAAAAAACAACACGACGAATTGGCCATTCAAAATGGGGACACATGGGTAAACCACTTTGAAAAATTATACCAGGAAAACACACTAAGACCAGAGTAACACCAAATATGCAAAAAACTGGAAAAGCTAGAAATGGCCATAAAAGATAACCAAAACCCGCTAGACTCCATAATAACAGAAAAAGAACTTTTTGAAAAACTCAAGGACCTGCAACCAGGAAAAGCTTGCGGGACAGACGGCATACTAAACGAGATGATTAAACACACAGACGACAAAATGAAACTGGCTATCCTAAAACTCTTCAACTTGGTTCTGAGTGTCGGTTATTTCCCTGATATCTGGGACAAAGGACTCATAACGCCCATATACAAAAGTGGGGACAAAGTCGACCCAAACAACTATCGAGGCATCTGTGTAAACAATAACCTGGGGAAGGTATTCTGTAGCATCATAAACAAAAGACTTATAAACTTCCTTGAGGAGCACAATGTCTTGAGTAAAAGCCAAATTGGATTCCTGCCAAACTATAGAACACCAGATCATATCTTCACCCTACAGACCCTAATTGACAAACACGTTCACAATAACAAAAGCAAAATCTACGCATGCTTTATAGATTTCCAGAAGGCTTTCGACTCCATCTGGCATGACGGTTTATTCCTGAAACTTATCGAAAGCGGGGTAGGGGGAAAAACATATGATGTAATTAAATCAATGTATACAAACAACAAATGTGCAGTTAAAATTGGAGACAAACAAACAAAATACTTCCCACAGGGGCGGGGGGTGACGCAGGGCTCGCCAATCTCACCGACACTCTTTAATATTTACATAAATGAATTGGCAAAACTACTTGAACAATCTACAGCAACCGGCCTCACCCTATATGAATCCAAGGTTAAATTCCTCCTCTATGCAGACGACCTGGTTCTGCTGTCACCAACTAAGGAGGGTCTACAGCAGAACCTGGACCTGATGGAGTCGTACTGCCAGACTTGGGCCCTGACAATAAATCCCCAAAAATCCAAAGTCCTTGTGTTCCAGCAAAGATCCAAACATCAGGGACCCAAAATAAATTTCACACTAGGAACAACCAAAATTGAACAAACCACTAACTACACATACTTGGGCTTAAAAATCAGTTCTACGGGAAACTTCAAACTGGCTGTGAATGAACTGAAAGAGAAAGCAAGAAGGGCTTTCTATGCCATTAAAAAATCAATCCAAATAGAAATCCCAATTAGCATTTGGCTAAAAATTTTCAAATCCGTAATTGAACCAATTGCACTCTATGGCAGTGAGGTGTGGGGACCGCTAACACAACAAGAATTTGCAAAATGGGACAAACACCCAATTGAGATCCTACATGCAGAATTCTGTAAAAGTATCCTCCGGACTCAAAGGAAAACAGTAAACAATGCATGCAGGGCGGAACTAGGCCAATATCCATTAATAATCACTATCCAAAAAAGAGCCACCAAATTTTGGAATCACCTACAAATGAGCAATCCCCAATGCTATCACTACGACGCCCTGAAATGCCAAGAGCTGACCATAAAGAAGAATACCCTCAGTCAACTAGTCCTGGGACTCAGTGAAGTAACTACTAACACTACTAACAATAACCAGCCCCAGGACAGTGACAGCGCAACGCAAAGAATTCGACCCAACACAATCGTCGCTAAGCAAAAGGAAAAATATCTGTCATATTGGGCAGAAACAACAAAAACCCAAAGCAAACTCAATTGCTACCTGGCCCTAAACAGACAATACAACATAGCTGATTACCTGACCATGGTAAAGGATAACAAACTGAGAAGAACCTTGACAAGGTACAGACTTAGCGAACATAGCCTAGCGATCGAAAAAGGCAGACACAGGCAGACCAGGCTGCCAAGAGAGGACAGGATATGCTCTCACTGCAGTCAGGGAGTAGTGGAGACAGAGATGCACTTCCTCACAGCCTGTGGAAAATATCAGGGCATCAGGGAGAATTTCTACCAAAAATTCTCACAAATATGCCCTGAATTCAGAAATCTGAATGACAACCAAAAACTCCCATACCTACTGGGGGAGGAGAGAAGCTGTATAACACTGGCGGCACACTAAGTTACAGCTTGCCATGAACAGAGGGACAACCAGTAAACTAAGAAAAGAGTATATATAAATAATGCAAATGTATATTTATACACTCAGGGATATACCTGTTTATACACTGTATGAATAGAACTGCGTTTATGTGTTCAACCATAAATGTATTTTGATGCTTTGGCAACATAAGATGTACCTTATCATGCCAATAAAGCGATTTGAATTGAATTGAATTGACTGGGGGGGAAGGGAGAGAGGGACGGGGGGAAGGGAGAGAGGGACTGGGGAGGAAGGGAGAGAGGGACTGGGGGGGAAGAGAGAGAGTGACTGGGGGGGAAGAGAGAGAGCGATGGGGGGGAAGAGAGAGAGCGACTGGGGGGGAAGAGAGAGAGCGACTGGGGGGGAAGAGAGAGAGCGACTGGGGGGGGAAGAGAGAGAGCGACTGGGGGGGAAGGTGGCCCGATGGACCCCTGTGAAGGAAGGAAGAAGGTAAGCTGTCCCTCCCTGTCCCACCCCCTCACTCTTCCCCTCCCTGTCCCACCCCCTCACTCTTTCCCTCCCTCACCCTCTCTCTCCCTCCCCATCTCTCCCTCCCTCACCCTCGCTCTCTCCCTCCCCCTCTCGCCTCCCCCAACCTCTCTCCCTCCCTCCTCCCCCCACCCTCTCTCGCTCCCCTCCCCCCACCCTCTCTCGCTCCCCTCCCCCACCCTCTCTCTCCCCTCCCCCCACCTGCTCTCTCTCCCCTCCCCCTACCCGCTCTCTCTCCCCTCCCCCACCCTCTCTCTCCCCTCCCCCCACCTGCTCTCTCTCCCCTCCCCCTACCCGCTCTCTCTCCCCTCCCCCACCCTCTCTCTCTCCCCTCCCCACACCCCCTCTCTCTCTCCCCTCCCCCCACCCTCTCTCTCTCTCTCCCCTCCCCCCACCCTCTCTCTCTCCCCCCACCCCCCACCCTCTCTCTCTGCCCCCACCCCCCACCCTCTCTCTCTCCCCCCCGCCCCCCACCCTCTCTCTCTCCCCCCACCCTCTCTCTCTCCCCCCACCTGATGTGCCTCAATAATTCCGAGACTTGATGTTAGCGAAACAAAACAAGGCTTTTATTAACTTAGAAGGTAACACGTAGTGGAGAGAGGTACCTTCCATCCGGAGGGCTGCAGTACTGGATATGAGGCCAGACTGAGCTTGCTTACATAGGGGCCAGGTATGGGCGGAGCCCTACACACACCACATTCCAATATACAATACAATGGTGAGGAAACGGAACTGGGGGAAGGGAAATGAAACTGAAACCGACCACAGTCACAGGCAGTGATGAATGGAATATTTCATCACATTCACCCCTTCTATAGATTTAGTCTGTTCAGGGGTTTGATAGTCCTCTGCGACCGACGTGGCTGTTGCGGTGCCGCGGGTGTCGGCTGGGTTTCCCCGGTAGCCTCCTGGGTCTCTGCCGGGGGTGCCGCCAGGGTTGTTGAAGGGGTAGTTGGTGGGGGTGCCGTTGGTCGATGTTCTTCCGGGGGTGATGAAAGAGTAGTGGGTGGGTAAGAGTTGCTGCGATCGTTGTCGCTGCTATCGCCGTGGTTGTTGTCGTTACCGGCTGGGGCGACGTCTTTTATGGACACGGTGTCCTCCCTTCCGTCGGCGTGCCGGACATATGCGTATTGGGGGTTGGCGTGGAGTAGGTACACTGGCTCCACGAGAGGGTCCGTCTTGTGGCCCCTCACATGCCTTCGCACGAATACCGGACCTGGGGTGGAGAGCCATGACGGCATGGATACGCCTGAGGTGGATTTCCGGGGAAAGACAAACATTCGTTCATGAGGCGTGGCATTAGTGGCAGTACACAATAGTGACCGTATCGAATGGAGCACATCCGAGAGGACTTCCTGCCAGTGGGAGATAGGGAGGCCCTTGGTCCTTAGAGCTAGAGTGACTGCTTTCCATACTGTCCCGTTCTCTCGCTCCACTTGGCCGTTACCCCGGGGGTTGTAGCTGGTTGTACGGCTCGTGGCGATCCCCCTGGACAGCATGTACTGGCGTAGCTCTTCACTCATGAAGGACGCCCCCCTATCCGTATGGATGTAGCTCGGCATACCGAACAGGCAGAACAGGCTGTTGAGGCATTTAATGACCGTGGCGCTGGTCATGTCTGGGCAGGGGAAGGCGAATGGGAACCGGGAGTATTCGTCCACAATGTTCAGGAAGTAAACATTGCGGTCGACGGACGGGAGGGGGCCCTTGAAATCTAAGCTGAGCCGCTCAAAGGGCCGTGTAGCTTTGATTAAGTGGGCTCTATCTGGGCGGTAGAACCAAGGCTTGCACTCAGCGCAAGTGCGACAGTTCCTGGTCAGAGACCGAACTTCCTCAATCGAGTAGGGTAAGTTACGGGACCTTATGAAGTGGAACAGCCGCGTGACCCCTGGGTGGCAGAGGTCGTTGTGGAGGGTCTGTAGCCGATCCCCGGTGGCGCTGGCACACGTCCCTCGTGAGAGGGCGTCAGGGGATTCGTTAAGGGCCCCTGGCCGGTAAATGATGTCATACTCGAAGGTGGAGAGCTCGATCCGCCACCTAAGAATCTTATCATTTTTAATCTTCCCCCTCTGTTTATTATTGAACATAAACACTACCGACCGCTGGTCGGTAAGTAGGGTGAAGCGTTTGCCGGCTAGGTAGTGGCGCCAGTGGCGCACTGCCTCCACGATGGCTTGGGCCTCCTTTTCCACGGAGGAGTGTCTGATCTCGGGCCCTTGGAGGGTCCTCGAGAAGAAAGCTACGGGCCGCCCCGCCTGGTTGAGGGTGGCCGCCAAGGCGAAGTCAGACGCATCACTTTCCACTTGAAATGGAGTGTTCTCGTCCACTGCCTGTAGCGTGGCCCGCTCAATATCCTGCATAATGCTTTTGAAGGCGGCGTGGGCCTCAGCAGAGAGCGGGAAAGAGGATGCTTTCAAGAGGGGGCGGGCTTTGTCGGAGTAGTTTGGGACCCATTGGGAATAATAAGAAAATAACCCCAGGCACCTTTTCAGGGCTTTGGGAGTGTTGGGCAGGGGCAGCTCCCATAGGGGGCGCAATCGGTCGGGGTCTGGTCCGATTTCCCCATTCTCCACCACGCTGCCTAGTATGCAGAGACGCATGGTGTTGAAAACGCACTTGTCCTCGTTGTAGGTGAGGTTGAGTTTTTGTGCGGTTTCCAGGAACCTCTTGAGGTTCGAGTCGTGATCCTGCTGGTTGTGACCGCAGATGGTGACGTTGTCGAGGTAGGGGAAGGTTGCCTGCAAGTGGTGGTCATCGACCATGCGGTCCATCTCCCTCTGGAAGGCCGAGACCCCATTCGTCACCCCAAAGGGGACTCTGAGGAATTGGTAGAGGCGTCCGTTCGCCTCGAAGGCGGTGTACGGGCGGTCCTCTGGTCTGATAGGGAGCTGGCGGTACGCTGACTTAAGGTCGATGGTGGAGAACACCCGGTATTGGGCGATTTGGTTCACCATTTCTGATATGCGGGGTAGCGGGTAGGCGTCTAGTTGGGTGTACCTGTTGATCGTTTGGCTATAGTCGATCACCATCCGTTTCTTCTCGCTACCCCTTACCACTACCACTTGGGCGCGCCACGGGCTGTTGCTGCGTTCAATAATGCGCTCTTTCAGGAGCCTGTCTACCTCGGTCGCGATAAACCGCCTGTCCTCCCAGCTGTACCTCCTGCTTTTGGTCGCTATTGGCCGGCAGTTAGGGGTAAGGTTCGCGAATAGCGAAGGCGGCTTTATCTTCAGGGTAGCCAGACCGCACACTGTGAGGGGCGGCTGGGACCCACCGTACTTGAGCGTGATGCTTTGGTGGTTGCACTGGAAATCCAGGCCCAAGATCACGCTCGCACATAGATTCTTCATGATTAATACTTTAAAATTATCATATACAGTTCCGTTAACGGACAATTGTACCATGCAGTAACCCAGAATGGTCGATGTCTGGGTTTTATCAGCCATAGAGATGGTACCCTGAGTAGGGACCACCTTTAGGGAGAGTTGTTGTGCCAGTTCAGGGTGGATAAAACTCTCCGTGCTTCCACTGTCAATTAAACATTTAACCCTGCACCCGTTTACCTCGATGTCCACCATTGATTTGGATAGCGGGTGCGGCCCGGTCTGGTCCACTGTGACCGATGCCACTGTAGGGCCCTGATCGAGACAAGATGGCGTCCACGCTGTCTGCTCATAAGATGGCGGACCCCATGAGGTCGGGCAAGATGGCGTCCAAGATGGCCGCTCCCACGGCGCGCACGCGGCGGTGGCGGGTTTTCCGGCGGTTGGTTTTCCGGCGGGGTTCCCTCTGCACACCTTCCCGAAGTGACCCTTCTTACCGCACTTAAAGCAGGTGGTGCCTTTCGCCGGGCACAGGTTTCTGGTGTGCTTTGGCTGCCCACAGAAGTAGCAGTTGGGTCCCCGACACGTCGCGGCTGTCGTAGGGCTTCTGGGGGGAGAGCGGGGCCCCGACGGTGTCGGGCTGCCGGGCGGGGAAGATGCCTTCCAAGATGGCGGCGCCCTTGGTGCACACGTGGCGGCGTGGACGGCGCGGGCTGAAGAGTAGGCGTCCGAGTTTCTCTGGGCCACATCCAGGGATCGCGCGGTGTCCGCAGCCTGTTTCAGGTCCAATCCCGTTTTTTCCAGCAGTCTTTGCCGGATGTAAGTGGAGCTGAGGCCTGTGATAAAGGCATTGCGAACAAGCTCGTCAGTGTACACTGCGGCTTTTACATCTCGGCACTTGCAGTCTTTGCCAAGCATTTTCAGGGTGCCTAGGAACTCCTCCACCGATTCCCCAGGTCGCTGTGCGCGAGTAGCGAGCAGATGCCTAGCATACACCTCATTCGTAGGCTGCTGGTAATGCGCCTTTAAGATGTCGCAGGCGGCCAGGTACGTGTCGGCGTCTTGGATGAGGGGGTAAACCCGGTGGCTTACCCAATTCCGCAGAATTCCGAGTTTCATACTCGCAGCGTCCGTAGCGTCTTTGACTGCTGCGGAATTGTCCAGGAAGAATTCCATACACATAAACCAGTGTCCGAAGCGTGCTGATGCGTCCGGAGCATGCTGATCCAAATCCAAACGTTCGGGTTTCAGGAGTTGATCCATTGTGTTGAAAAATAAGTTAATAAAATTGATGTGCCTCAATAATTCCGAGACTCGATGTTAGCGAAACAAAACAAGGCTTTTATTAACGTAGAAGGTAACACGTAGTGGAGAGAGGTATCTTCCATCCGGAGGGCTGCAGTACTGGATATGAGGCCAGACTGAGCTTGCTTACATAGTGGCCAGGTATGGGCGGAGCCCTACACACAACACATTCCAATATACAATACAATGGTGAGGAAACGGAACTGGGGGAAGGGAAATGAAACTGAAACCGACCACAGTCACAGGCAGTGATGAATGGAATATTTCATCACACCACCCTCTCTCTCTCCCCTCCCCCACCCTCTCTCTCTCCCCTCCCCCCACCCTCTCTCTCTCCCCTCCCCCCACCCTCTCTCTCTCCCCTCCCCCCACCCTCTCTCTCTTCCCTCCCCCCACCCTCTCTCTCTTCCCTCTCTCTCCCTGCCCCTCTCCCTCTCCTCCCTCCCTATTTCTCTGTCTCTCTGACGTCTGTTCCCCTCTGTCGCTCTCAGTTTTTCTTCTGCCGTGGTGCCCGATTTGCTACTCCAGGGCCCGCCGTCCGCCCGCTCTCTGAGGCAAGGTAAGAGCCGGGCTCCGGCCCCACACCGCCAGGGATCAGCACCCGAGGAACCCGCCCGCCGCGAACAAAGACCCTCCTCACCTGTCACGGAGTTGAAGTCTCCGAAAGCGGCCACGGTGCGCCGGGCCTCTTCCCCCGCGCATTCAGGAGGCGCGGGGAAGAGAGAGAGAGAGACGGGGAGGGGCAAGTTAGACGCCGCCGCGCACCTGCTCCACGGAGCTCCGTGCCGCCACCGCCGCACCCGCCTTTACTAAGATGGCGGCGGTAGCGGCGCTCGGCTGAGGCCCGCCCCTCCAGCCTTCACAAAGATGGCGGCGATCGGGGCCGCTTGTTGACTGGGGCCGGGAGGTGCCTAGCTCGGGCGTGGGTGCGGAGGAGAGGCCGAGGCTTCGAGGCCTACCTGGAAAAACGGGGAAAGGTAGGAAAATTAATGAGATTAGATAAAAGATTTAGAAAGTAATTAACTTTTTAAAAAAACAGTATGTGTTTTAAAAGCAACGTTTTTTTGAAAGACGCAGAAAGCGGAAAAAGAAAGGAAAAGTTTGGAATCAAGATGGTGGCGACTCACCTCGGTTCAGAATGATAAGGCCCGCCCACACACGCACCGATTGGTCGACCATCAGGTCACCAAAGCGTAGGATTGGTCAATCATCCCGTCACTCGACCGTAGGAGGGCCCGGCCGCACGCGCCAGGAACCCTCCGTACGATTGGTCGACCTCGAGGTCACTCTGTCGCTAATGAGCGGATAATGAGATGCTAATGAGCGGAATTTTGAACATTTTTTGGATACTGCGGGCGCGATTTTTGTCCGGCCGAAACGTAAATACGCTTACCACCGTTTCGGAAAGGTAAGCTTTCTTTCGACGTAACGCACGCGTAGGTACGCTCTATAACTTTCGAGCGCATAGCCGGACAGACGCACACGTGAGGACAGACAGACAGAAGGACAGACAGATAGACAGACAGAAGTATCCGTTTATATATTTCGATTTACAAAGTGTGATGTTTTTTAAAAATTTATTTGAAGGTAAAGTACAGTTTTACAGCCTCAGCATTTATACGTTTTGACAGGTCTATCTGTCAAGACTTATGAATGGAGCATTCCCTGCTCCGATTGGCTGCCTGTTGCTCACGTGATCCCAGGGGTTGCATCGCACTAACTACGCCCCTGGGACACGCCAGCATAGTGCGCCGGCCTCTGGGACAGGCCTCAGAGAGGAATTCCACGCAGGCCAAGAGGTCAACTGCTGGCGCGCTAGGTAAGTGTAGGTCGGGGGCTTGCACCCGCGGGAAGCCCCCGACCCAATTTCTGGGCCAATAATCCTACCATCAAGGAGATTCCAGACTAAGATTTATAATATATGACGCCGAGGCTGTGCACCATTTTCCGCAGCATGTAGTATGCAGCCCATGATATGAAAGCATGCTGCTTCAAGAGCCCAGAAGGTACACTCCTTCTATAACGATCAACATGTGGAATAAACTTCCAGATAAAGGATTGGCTGCAAAAACCCTGGAGTGATTTTAGAAACAATGGCCCAGAAATTCCGTTCCCTATGGGTGTGTACGCGCTGTGTACTCGCCCGTAGGGCCAATGGAAGTGCCGGTTTTACGCATGCACTGGAAACTGGAACTTCCGTTCTGTGAAGAAAGGGCTTCACGGGTCAAACGCCTGCACCGGAGAGGCAGCGTGTACGGCTGCAACTTCTGTTTTTTTCACAGTTGCTTCAGTCCAGGTAAGTCTGAAACAGCTGCGCCGAGAAAAGCAGGCGTACAGCCGGCAGCTCCTAGGCACAAGGCCTGCTTTTACCAGGCTAAGAGTTGAAGAAAGTAAAAAAAAAATGTTTCCACTGATTTATCATTTTAAAATACTTTAAAGAAAGGTAAGTTTATTTTTAGCCCATTAAAAACTTTAATTACTTTTTTCAAAAATTAAAATTTTTGTTTAAAAGTTAATTTATGTAATTTATAGTCATTTTAAAAATGTGTTTTTAAAATTTATTTGAAGTTTTACTTATGTTTTGGGGCTGACCTCTATTCATAGATTTGACAGGTCTTCCTGTCAAATCTATGAATGGAGATTCCCTGCTCTGATCGGCTCCACATGGCCCACGTGATCCCAGGGATACTGCGAACCACCTGCGCCCCTGGGATACACGGCCCTGCACACCGACAGTTTGAAGAGGCACAGCAACGGAATTCTGCGCCTCCCGGGAGCCCTCCAGTCCAGGCGCAGATTTTTCCAAATCGCAGCCCTCCGCCCGCGGGAGGCCTGTGAATGGAATTTCCGGGCCACTGTTGTGCTACAATGGGGGGGGAACACTTCCATCACCCCAATAGGCCCTGAGATTTGAATATTTTATTTCAGTGGTTATCACCAGTGCAGGAAGGTAACCTTCACAGTAAACAAGTTTTATCACAGCTTCGTAAAATGTGGCCTGAAAACAAACAAGAGCATGTAGTGGACAATCTGGAGTCTAAGGGTGAGCACGTGAATTATTTTTCAGCAGTTTCCCAACCTTTAAAGCAGCAGAGGGACCAAAATTGAAAAAGGTGCTGACACAAAACTGGAATAAAGGATATGACAGTAGCAGAATTGCATTTGCGGCACTGATATACAGAACAGATGGTAAAAAAAGATAGCGTAATGGGATACAGCATAAAGAGCTGGCAAGAAAACAGGACGAGAGTGAGGTGGTGAGGGTGAGAGGGGACAACAATAAAGGAAATCACGTATGGTAACAAAAATAACTGAGTGACAGAGCAATAACAGGAGTGAAATCACTGAGAAAGAGGAGCACAGAAGACTAAAAGACTTTGAAAATGGCCTGACTAAAGTTTTGAAGAGATGGGAATTGAGACAATACCCTAACTACCATATTTTTATTGTTCCAATGAAGCTCAACATACGCTCGAGGTAAAGCACCTCCTCTTTTGATGAGGCACTTTACAGACTCAACATTCAGTTCAACAATTTCAGATCATAACCTCTGCCCCCATTTTTTTTTTGGACTGCAGCTGTTGGTGAGGATTCTGCTCTTCCCATTTACACCTCCTCTAGACCCATCTTTTGTTTATTTACCTGTCCCATTACCACAACCTGTTGCCTTGCACGATCATCCATTTTGTCAAAGTGGAGAATTGCCAAGGTATGCCCGGTCCACAAAAAGCAGGGCAAATCCAATCCAGCCAATTACCGCCCCATCAGTCTACTCTCAATCATCAGCAAAGTGATGGAAGGTGTCATCGACAGTGCTATCAAGCGGCACTTACTCACTAATAACCTGCTCACTGATGCCCAGTTTGGATTCCGCCAGAACCACTCGGCTCCCAACCTCATTACAGCCTTGGTCCAAACATAGACAAAAGAGCTGAATTCCAGAGGTGAGGTGAGCGTGACTACCCTTGACATCAAGGCAACATTTGACCAAGTGTGGCATCAATGAGCCCTAGTAAAATTGAAGTAAATGGGAATCAGGGGGAAAGACTCTCCACTGGTTGGAGTCATACCGAACACAAAGGAAGATGGTTGTAGTTGTTGGAGGCCAATTATCTCAGCCCCAGGACATCGCTGCAGGAGTTCCTCAGGGCAGTGTTCTAGGTCCAACCATCTTCAGCTACTTCATCAATGACCTACCCTCCATCATAAGGTCAGAAGTGGGGATGTTCGCTGATGATTGCACAGTGTTCAGTTCCATTCACAACTCCTCAGATAATGAAGCAGTCTATGCCTACATGCAGCAAGACCTGGTGATTCAGGCTTGGGCTGATAAGTGGCAAGTAGCACAAGTGCCAGGCAATGACTGTCTCCAAGAAGCGAGAGTCTAACCAGCGCCCCGTGATATTCAGCGGCATTGCCATCGCTGTATCCCCCACCATCAACATCCTGGGGTCACCGTTGACCAGCAACTTAAGTGGACCAGCCACATAAATGCTATGCCTATAAGGGCAGGTCAGAGGCTGGGGATTCTGCAGCGAGTGTCTCACTTCCTGACTCCCCAAAACCTCCCACCATCTACAAGGCACATGTCAGAAGTGTGATGGAATACTCTCCACTTGCCTGGATGAGTGCAGCTCCAACAACATTCAAGAAGCTCGACACCATCCAGGACAAAGCAGCCCGCTTGATTGGCACCCCATCGACCACCTTAATCATTCACAGGGAAGTGGCAGTAGGGATTGTGGATGCATTGGTAATAATTTTCCAAAACTCCCTGGACTCGGCAAAGGTCCCGGCAGACTGGAAAACTGCTAATGTAACACCCTTATTTAAAAAGGGCAGTAGACAGAAGGCTGGAAACTATAGACCGGTTAGCCTAACATGTAAAATTTTGGAGTC
This sequence comes from Somniosus microcephalus, assembly GCF_052327205.1. Classification (NCBI taxonomy): domain Eukaryota; kingdom Metazoa; phylum Chordata; class Chondrichthyes; order Squaliformes; family Somniosidae; genus Somniosus; species Somniosus microcephalus. The sequence goes on along the minus strand of NC_140989.1, from coordinate 234,554,396 downwards.
CATTATTAAGGAGACAGTAGCAGGACATTTGGTTAATCATAATTTAATAGGACAAAGTCAGCATGGTTTTATGAAGGGGAAGTCATGTTTGACAAATTTGCTGGAGTTCTTTGAGGAAGTAACATATAGGGTGGATAAAGGGGAACCAGTGGACGTAGTGTATTTAGACTTCCAAAAGGCATTTGACAAGGTGCCACACAAAAGATTATTGCTTAAGATAAAAAATCATGGGATTGGGGGTAATATTCTGGCATGGATAGAGGATTGGCTATCTAACAGAAGGCAGAGAGTTGGGATAAATGGTTCATTCTCAGACTGGCAATCAGTAACTAGTGGTGTTCCGCAGGGGTCAGTGCTGGGTCCCCAACTCTTTACAATCTATATTAACGATTTGGAGGAGGGGACCGAGTGTAACATATCAAAGTTTGCAGATGATACTAAGATGGGAGGGAAAGTAGTGAGTGAGGAGGACATAAAAAACCTGCAAGGGGACATCGACAGTAAGTGGGCAGAGATTTGGCAGATGGAATACAATACTGGAAAGTGTGAGGTTATGCACTTTGGCAGGAAAAATCGTAGAGCAAGTTATTATCTTAATGGCAAGAAACTGGAAAGTACTGAAGTACAAAGGGATCTGGGGGTCCTGGTGCACGAAACTCAAAAGGTTAGTATGCAGGTGCAGCAAGTGATTAAGAAGGCCAATGGAATGTTGGCTTTCATTGCTAGGGGGATAGAATATAAAAATAGGGAGGTATTGCTTCAGTTGTACAAGGTATTGGTGAGACCGCACCTGGAATACTGCGTACAGTTTTGGTGTCCATACTTAAGAAAGGACATACTTGCTCTCGAGTCAGTACAAAGAAGGCTCACTCGGTTAATCCCGGGGATGAGGGGATGGACATATGAGGAGAGGTTGAGTAGATTGGGACTCTACTCATTGGAGTTCAGAAGAATGAGAGGCGATCTTATTGAAACATATAAGATTGTGAAGGGGTTGGATCGGATGGATGCGGGGAAGATGTTCCCGATGATGGGTGAAACTAGAACTAGGGGGCATAGTCTTAGAATAAGGGGCTGCTCTTTCAAAACTGAGATGAGGAGGAACTACTTCACTCAGAGGGTGGTAGGTCCATGGAATATGCTGCCCCAAAAAGCTGTAGAAGCTACATCATTACATAAATTTAAAACAGAAATAGACAGTTTCCTAGAAGTAAAGGGAATTAAGGGTTACGGGGAGCGGGCAGGAATTTGGACATGAGTCTAGGTTCGGATCGGTCATGGCCCTGTGGGTAGCGGAGCGGGCCCAGGGGCCGTGTAGCCTGATCCTGCTCCTATTTCGTGTGTCTAATTCTGTTAGATTCAGGAGATGGTTCTGTGATAGTGGATTGGCGGTTAGGATCAGATCAGCCATGATCTTATTGAATGGCGGAGCAGGCTCGAGGGGCCGATTGGCCTACTCCTGCTCCTATTTCTTATGTTCTTATGTTCTTATTACCACCGGCGTACCGTGGCTGCAGTGTGTACCATCTACAAGATGCGCTGCAGCAACTCACCAAGGCTTCTTCGGCAGCACCTCCCAAACCCACGACCTCTTCCACTTAGAAGGACAAGGGCAGCAGGCGCATGGGAACACCACCACCTCCAAGTTCCCCTTCAAGTCACACACCATCCTGACTTGGAAATATATCGCCATTCCTTCATCGTCGCTGGGTCAAAATCCTGGAACTCCCTACCTAACAGCACTGTGGGAGTACCTTCACCACACGGACTGCAGCGGTTCAAGAAGGCAGCTCACCACCACCTTCTCAAGGGCAATAAATGATGAGCAATAAATGCTGGCCTCGCCAGCGACTCCCACAGCCCATGAATGATTTTTTTTTTAGTTAACCTCTCCTGCCTTCCGCCTATAACAGTCCTTCCCTTTTGTTTCCCCCCTACCTTCTTTCCCGGCCTCTGTACCTGTTAGATCTCTAACTTTTTCCAGTTCTGATGAAAGGTCTTTGACCTGAAACGTTAACTCTGTTTCTCTCTGCACAGATGCGACCTGACCTGCTGAGTATTTCCAGCATTTTCTGTTTTTATTGAAGATTTCCAGCAGCTGCAGTATTTTTCTCTCTGAATCATATTTTTTTAGCTGGTTAAGTCATTTTAGAGGACCTTCACTGTTTGCAATTTGCATATGAAATTGATTTGATTTTTACATAGACCTGCAAGGTGATTTTATTCTGTTAATATCAAATTCATTCCTAGGTATTTAATGTAATTATCTTTAATAAATTTGATTGGTATCTAATACATTTTAATGTTTTTAACTTACACGGTAGGCAGTGTGATTGATGTATGTAACAAAGTGAGCAGGATAGAGAATCCATTGTTACACCTTGTCAGGAACAATTATGTGGATAAAGGCAACTGTTTAAAATTCAGTGAAAGCCTCCTGTTAACTTCATGTCAAAAGATACCAAGGCAATACAGGTTGCAAGAGTGCCTGCTCTGAATAGATGGTCATGGTTTGGAATCTCCTGGCTTGCTGATCATATGAGCCCAGCGATGGGTTGCTGATTCATCAAGTTTCGGGCTGTCTGTCATGTAACCTCGGAGCTCCCCTCACTCAAGGACATCACTGCCCGTCATGTGAGCTCAGGAATAAAAACAGAAAATGCTGGAGATACTCAGCATGTCAGGCAGCATCTGTGAAGAGAGAAACAGAGTTAACGTTTCAGGTCGATGACCTTTTGTCTGATGAAAGGTCATCGACCTGAAACGTTAACTCTGTTTCTCTCTTCACAGATGTTGCCTGACCTGCTGAGTATCTCCAGCATTTTCTGTTTTTATTTCAGATTTCCAGCATCTGCAGTATTTTCTTTTTGTATTAATGTGAACTCAGGATGCTGTTGCACAAAGTATCACCATGAAGAGATGGGAGTTGAGGCAGGATATTTGAGCAAGTACTTTACCGGGTAACATAGAGCAATATATTTTTAGGTTTCCTTAAAATTCCGCAAAGAGGGGAAGAGTGCATTTCCTGAATCTATGCAAACCACTTCTGTGAAATTTAGGCAACTTCACTGAATTTCAGGGACTGCACACAGAAAACTTACGGCCCTAATTCAAGAACAACCATAATGGAAGTGTTCACTGTTGATATGATTCAATATTTGACAGGGAGATGTTGCATAGGTTATTACAACAGATGCTGTTCTGCAAGGTAGTGGTGTTATGAAGAGTGGTGTTATAAAGAGTGCTCTTTTACACAGTGTTTTGTTGGGCCATGTGAAGATTTTGTATGACATATTGTTATGTGAGATAATGGGCCGGAATTTGCTGGCAAAGTAACGGCGAGTTTAATTACCAAGTTGCCGGATGATTTGTGCCGTTCTGCCATTAGCCTTGCGAAAACATCAGCACATCCTCGACCTCCTTGTGAGTTTCAAGAAATGGCTACATTTGCACATTAATTACCAATTAAACACCCCGCAGAAAACTAGAACTGGTACTTAAGAGTTCCTTTTTTTATTGACTAGATTTCAGTTCCTGCAGTCCCATTTGACCTTTCCAGCCCAGAAAGAGAACAATTGTTACATTTGTAGAGATTAGGCCAATTAGTAGCTTATCTCTAGTCTTTCAAATAATCAGGATTGAGTGCCAACCAACATGGTGGGTTTAATCAGAGTTTAAGGTGGAATATAACATGCTAGTTATACGGCAAAAACATACGACCATGACAAGCAGCTGGTACCGGTCTCGATCGGACAGACGGCTGACGTGCGTAAATAGTTCTTCCGGCCTCTCTTCCTCTCGTCTAGAACCTTCGAGTTGGTGAGCATGGGATCACTCTCAAAAGAGCGTTCGACCAGCCCAACTTCTGCTTGGTTCACCCCTCCACTGTCTGTGTGGGGTGTTACTTTTATTCTCTTTTTAGGGGTGGGCCGGAGGCCAAATTATTGACAAGACTATTTAACCTATAGAGGTACCCCTAAAACCCGAGTACCCAATGGGGTGTCAAATTCTTTGTCTCAATTCTTGGGACAAGCCCTCCCCTAAAGGGGTCTCATGATATCAGCCAATTTGTCTTATTGTTTAATCTTCCTGAAGGTTCTTCCTTTGGAATTCGTGTCTTATTTCCCTGGTCCCTATCCTCCCTGGTACAATTGGTACTAGGTCTGGCCTTGTACCCTTTCAATCATGAGGCCCAAGCCAGACCTGTTCCACTTCAGCCAGTCATTATCTCACTTACATCTAGCAAACTGTTCCATCCTGAGATGGATACATTAACCTTCCCCAAATTCCTTCCATTCTAAGTCTTTTTATACTAATTAACTTTTAGTTATCTTCACAAGCAGTTCTGTTAAGCTAACTCCAATTCCTACCTTAGCATCATATTGTGGCGGTACCACTGGTTGTCCCTTACACTGAGACACATAATTCCCTTTAACTTACCTTACTGTATGTTTAACTTACCTTTTGGGGCCGTTGCCCTTTTAACTTACCTGTTGGGGCCATTGCCCCTTTAAGGTGCGCCCTAGCGCGCTGACGTCACGTCACGTACAATGTGATGTGCGTGCGCCGGCACAGCCCGGTCTAGCGTCTTCGGCCTCAACGGCCAGCCGATGGGAGCGACGCAATCTTCCGCTCCCGCGGCAAGCACCGGCACAGCCCGGCCTAGCGTCTTCGGCCTCAACGGCCAGCCGATGGGAGTGACGCAATCTTCCGCTCCCGAGGCAAGCACCGGCACAGCCCGGTCTCCCGACTTCGGCCTCAACGGCCAGCGACGCAACGACGCGCATCACGTGACACCCTAAGCGCGGGAAATGCGAGCAACGTGATGACGTCACAACACAAACGCGATGACGTCATCACGCTCCCCACAGGACTGCGAACTCAGTCCTCGTGGAGTCCCCGCTGGGACAAGACCTACACCACGGTGCTCCTACAGTCAGCCATCTTACCTGCTATCTTACCTGATGTAATTAGCCTGTTCCTGTAAATAAACAACTTATTTATAGTTCGTCGAAGTCAAACTCTCTTATTTAGTGGCGAGCTACACGAACCGCTACATTGGTGACCCTACGACGTGAGTACGGGAGCTCATCAATTCCTACGCTACAAATGGTGAACCCGTATCCGTGAACGATTTTCACGGTAGCAACGCGCAGCCTGACCCTCGTCTTCCCACAAGAGGACCAACGCACAACCGACGAACAACCACGGAACAGCAACCGCCTAACACCGATTCCACCACAAGCGACCCCGTCTTTGCGAACGTCTTCGCAACGGAAGCACAGCTTGGAGGTGAGCCCGTTTTTCACGAACGATCTCACAGAGGTAGAGCACGACCAATGGCAACCGTCATCCACCAGCGCTACAATTGGTGGGTTTGTGAACGTCTTTCACAAACGAAGCACGCTATGGAAGCATCAGCCGTTCTGCTGTCGCTACCGCAATCCAGGGAGCCACGGTCTCCCTCATGCTTTATGCAGGTAGAAGCCCTGTTCGCCGAGAACATCGATGCGGCACAGACCACGCACGTGCTCACGGTCTCTGTATTCGACTCTTCTACCGCCACACGGATCATCCGCCTCTACATCCAAAGCAACAGCATGTATACATCTCTCCAAGCACGGGGTACAGCATGTTCGGGCCCACGAGATCGGAGCGCGCCCCGCGGGGATACCACGAGGACTCACCCCCGCAAAACACGAGGACGCACTCCTCGCGCACGAGGACCCATCCCTCGCGAACCACGAGAACCCATCCCTCGTGAACACCGATGACTCCTTCTCCGCCGACGATGCACCAGCCCTTCAGCCTGCTGGTTGTGTTACCTACTACACGATTCGGCGTGAACAAAAGCGTGCCGCCCTCCCGGCTGTTTTCTCCTAAAGCTACAACTGTTACAAGTGTTGCCGCCCTCCAGGCAGAGTTAACCCCTCCTGAAAGCAACAACAACCTGGACCGTTGCCGCCCTTTCTCCAGTTTTCCCTTTAACAAACACAAACGTCGACTGAAGCTGCACACATCGAGGACGGGTCCAACGGGCATTCCGCGGCCGCGATCAGCCACGTGAAAGTTGCTAGCCTCACCGATCACTGATCAACGCAGCAACTCTTCACCCTCCGTTGTGTTCACGTCGTAGCACTATGGCACACACCATTCCGTGCGTTCCAGCCTCCCGAAGGCTTCGCTCACCAGCCAACGGAGACATCGTCTGCGTCCGCCCAACCTGCCCGTCACTCTGACAAGGCCTGCTGTTTCGCACGTCTCCACGGTCCTTCGCCTGACGGATACGTTTTATTCGCCACGACGCGCGTAAGGATCCGCTCACGAGCAGCATCTTCATACCTCGCCTACCAAGTCGAGACAGCACGACCGCCGTGACCACCAGCTCGTCAGACCATCTCATCCTTGGACTTTCGTTGAAGCGAATTCTGGGGGGGCCTATGTGGCGGTACCACTGGTTGTCCCTTACACTGAGACACATAATTCCCTTTAACTTACCTTACTGTATGTTTAACTTACCTTTTGGGGCCGTTGCCCTTTTAACTTACCTGTTGGGGCCATTGCCCCTTTAAGGCGCGCCCTAGCGCGCTGACGTCACGTCACATACAACGTGATGTGCGTGCGCCGGCACAGCCCGGTCTAGCGTCTTCAGCCTCAACGGCCAGCCGATGGGAGCGACGCAATCTTCCGCGGCAAGCACCGGCACAGCCCGGCCTAGCGTCTTCGGCCTCAACGGCCAGCCGATGGGAGCGACGCAATCTTCCGCTCCCGCGGCAAGCACCGGCACAGCCCGGCCTCCCGACTTCGGCCTCAACGGCCAGCGACGCAACGACGCGCATCACGTGACGCCCTAAGCACGGGAAACGCGAGCAACGTGATGACGTCATAACACAAACGCGATGACGTCATCACGCTCCCCACAGGACTGCGAACTCAGTCCTCGTGGAGTCCCCGCTGGGACAAGACCTACACCACGGTGCTCCTACAGTCAGCCATCTTACCTGCTATCTTATCTGATGTAATTAGCCTGTTCCTGTAAATAAACAACTTATTTATAATTCGGCGAAGTCAAACTCTCTTATTTAGTGGCGATCTACACGAACCGCTACAATATCATGGTTATTAGTAATAATAGAAGAAACATAGGCATTGAGCCTTAGTTGGTCCAATTAGAGATACATAAACAAAGGTGAAATCCTAACTGGGGAACAGCCAATAGTTAGCTTGAAAGCAAGATTATTTATGACCATAACATCCACAGAGAACCAAAGCACAAGCAGATCCTAAGCAACTATTCTAATACTAGTCTGAAGAGATTTTTGTCTCCAGTTCTAATACGATCATGTAAACACAGCACTATTTGTGTCTCAATTTTATCCCCATAACGATATACATTTTGGACACCACTGATTTCTAACACTGTGAACTCTCATTCCTACAGGTAATAAATTGTTGTGGAGAGATTTTTAAAATGTAACTTTTTTCTTAATTTTCCTTTGTTTCTTTTTTTCTTTCTCTCTTAATTCCAGCTTCCTTTCCCCCTCCTTTTTATTTCTCTTACTGTCCCTGATTTGACTCTAATTCGCCCTATTTCATTCTCCATGGTTCCTGTTCTTTCTCAATCCTTAAATCTCATTGGTTAAGGAGATGGACTGTTGGTCCCATCATTCACCAAGGACCCGGACGCCCTCACCATGCCGCTATTAGCTTGAACTTCAATTTTCAAGCTGAAGAGTGAGGGGAAATGTCTAACGAACAAAGTGCCCCCATCCTGCACTTCTGGGCGATTGTCCAAGAGAGCATCATTATTCAGGGTGCCTTAATACCTGAAATATCTTGCAGATTTTATTAACGACTTCATTGCTACAATATCCCTAACATTCTGAGTCCCACTTGTCTTGTACATTCCTTGATTTATGAGGGTTCAGCAAATAACCTGAGTGATCAGCATCTATTTATGCCTCCCTGAAAGCAAACAACACACAATGATTTAATATGTCCCAAGTCATTCTGGCATCCCTGTAACCAAACCTCCTTGCATATTTCAATAACATGAAATGCTCATCACATTGTTTTGAGCAGGCACATGTAATGCAACAGGCGACTCTGCTAGATGGAGATGCATGGTTGGAATCAGAATGTAACGCTTAGGAAGATTTTTTTTTGAATGCCAATTTCTTATCAATTACAATGCCTCAGCAGAACTTGATCAATCTTTTGTTCTTGACACACAAATGAACTGAATTTTGGCAAGAAAACTGTACACTGTTTGCGGGGGGAGGTTGTATAAAATGTGTGTTTAGAGCACTTGCTTTGAGTTTCTAAAGGTTATGTGTGTTTCACTTTCTTTGGTGTTTGGCATATTTGATTCAATATTATTTTTCCTGCTCACGTGTTAATTTTGAACTCTTGCTGGCTTTTCATCCCCAAATTTTAATGGTTCTTTTCACTGTGGAATGGATTGCAAATGTTATTGCCTGAGGCTTGCCATTACAAGGTCTTTGAATCATTTGTACATTCAATAGAGAAGAGTTTGATTTATCTAAGCTTACATGAACAAATCACAACATTTGTCAAAGTGAATTGAGCCAAGAAAATAAGATCAAACGCCAAAATGTGGGAAATTCAATCAACTGAGAGAATCTTGAGGAATCTTGAGTTTACATAAATTCGGGGAAACCTGACATGATGTCAATCCAAATTAACCTGAACTTTGGGAAACTTAATTGAGTTGAACCAATCCAATTTCATGTGAAACACAGACCAGCTGATCCAATCTAAGTTTACCAGTGACTGGATAGTTTATTATTAAAGACTGAACCAACCATAGTGTTGTCGCAAGGATTTCAACAGGGCAAGAGGATATTTTTGTGTGATATTGATTGTATTGAACTATATCCACTTGAAATGCTTTATATAAAAAAAAACCTAGCAGTAAAATTATAGATTTTGCCCTTCAAAATTTGCTTTGTGTCTGGAGAGAGTGCAATTTGTGCCATATAATATTAGGATGAAATATGGTGGTAACACGTCTGTCACTGCTGGAGGTAGTAGAATCAGTTTGAAGTGATGAATTATGAGTACCACACAACATGTAAATCATATTAAACTTTTTTTGTAAATTATTGGTACCAATATATTTTGTAAACCTAGTGACAATGCTGCTTGACAGATTTAGTATGAGCTGAACATTTTTCTTAATAGCCCTTTGTCGACTTGGCATCTTTTTGGTTTTCCTTTCAAAGAGCGCAATTAGAAACGTAGTCTTCGGTAATACATCATCACTGATCTCTGCATTGATTCTGGAATTGAGCAGCTCAACTAAAACAGGGAGGAAACAAACAACCAAAAATAGCTTTATGCAAGCTCAGGTATACTTTTCAGCTGTTTGTCAAAAAGGCTGTGTAAAACCCCAGGATAGATTTTCTGAATATTCTTAGAAAATCAATAGCTGGCTTGGCCAGAGATCCATACCTTCACTCGGCATCATTATACTCTTTGTCAGGTACAGTGCAAGAAGCAAACTGTAACTGGGCACTTCTTGTCAGAGTTCCAGTAATGTCACTTCAGGGAGAAAGTAGTGGTCTTGTGCAGTGCTGCATGACATTTACATCCCTCTGCTTTTGCCCAATGTTTAATTTATGAGGTGTCAGATCCAAACAATGTCAAATTAGTCAACAGTTTTTGTGCTAGGGAATGAGAGCCACAGGGGATAAGATGGAGTCAGGCAAACTCTTGCTTCATCTGGGTCCAGTCCCAACTCTCATTGACTGGTAACTGGGTGAATTAAAATTGATGTCTAAGGAGACAAATATTTGGATATCTTTTGCTTTTGTTTTTCTCTTATTTTCCTAACTCAAGTGATGGAATTATGGTTTAATATAGACACACATAAAATAATATTCAATTTTTGCCTGCCGCAGTGTTGTCAGAATTCATACCACAAAGTCTTGAACTGATATTTAAACAACACTGAAATATTTTGTGCTTTAAGTGCCAGTTGCATTGGAGTTGATTCTAATTCTGATTATGAAATCTACCCTATTGCATTATGTTAATCTTTTGTTTCAAATGTTGTTTGCAAAAAAAGACAAAGTGGACATGTTCCAAGTGTTGGAAGGTCTTTGATTTGAACTGTGGACACAGGCAGACAGTCAAGTTTTAACAAGAAAGTCCAATGGCATTTGCCAATCGGAAGAGGTTAGAAATGCTGGAGGACAGTTAGAATTCATCTTGTTTAAACCAATTAAGACCACCCACTGATGTGGTGGAACCTGGTTTGTTTTTATCATTATTCCACTGTGATAAGTGGTACTGATTGAATGAAGTGAGTCTGATCATGACTGTCATCCTGTATGTACTCTTTTTACCTTTGGGGGGGAAAAAAGCAGCTCATCAATTTCAGATCAAGCCTCATCTCACCAAGGGCTTGCCCAGCCCACCTATGGAGAGATGGAATAAGTGCATATGTGCAAGACACAAATATTTGATTTGGGTCACAAGGGTGTAGTATTGTTATACTCCCGGGCTATGCTATCAGACAAGCAGATATGAGGCAGAGGGAGTCAATTCCTATAAAAGTAAAATACGCAGACCGCATCAAGGAGCAACTGAACCTCTGAACCTGAGAAGGCACCTAGGGCAGTCTTTATTGGGGCTGTGATTGCTTATAATTTTCATAAGTGATCAATTTAATATTTCAATGTCCTCAATAAAGCAAATAAAATGCTGGAGGAGGATGCTGCTAATGTAGCAGTAAAGGAGGATAGGAGGTAGCTATATTGGATAGGATAAAAATAGATAAAGAGGAGGTACTTAACGGGTTGGCAGCACTCAAATTAGAAAAGTCATCAGATCTAGAGAAGTAAGGGTGGAAATTGCGACGGCTCTGGTCATAATCTTCCAATCCTTCTTCGATATTGGTTTGGTGCCAGAGGACTGGAAGATTACAGATGTTGCACCACTGTTCAAAAAAGGAAGAGGGATTAACCCAGCAATTATAGGCTAGTCAGCCTAACTTCTCTCCAGAGAGAGGAGAGTTACTGCACTCGGAGAAAGAGAGCGCTACCTCCATCAAGAGAGAGAGCTACACACTGACAGAGAGAGAGAGAGAGAGCTACACACCAACAGAGAGAGCGAGAGAGCTACACACTGACAGAGAGAGAGAGAGAGTGGCTCAAAATTTTTGACAGCATAATCCTGCCCATTGCACTGTACGGTAGTGAAGTATGGGGCCCGCTAAATCACCAAAGCTACACTAAATGGGAAAAACACACAATAGAAGCCCTACATGCAGAATTCTGCCGAAGCATCCTTCGCACCCAAAGAAAAACGCCAACAAATGCATGCAGAGCCGAACTAGGCAGATACCCACTGATAATAAACATCCAAAAACGAGCACTAAACTTCCTAAATCACCTCAAATCTAGCTCCCCAGACACCCTTCATTTCAAAGCCTTTCAGACCCAAGAGCTAAACCCAGAAAAGAGTCCCCTGAGTCAGCTGCTACTGAAACTAAGTACTCAGCCGGACCCTGACCAGCCCCAGACCAACACAGCCGTCCAAACACCAATCCGAGTGAACCAAATCATTAAACAATGCAAAGAAACCTACCTGGAACATTGGAACAAAATAACCGAAAACCAAAGCAGATTAGAATGTTACCGGGCCCTAAAAAGAGAATATAAACTGGCAGACTACCTCACGACCATCAGAGACACAAAACAGAGACAGACCCTCACCAGGTACAGACTAAGCGACCACCAACTGGAAATTGAAAAAGGCAGATACAAGAAATCCTGGCAGCCTAGAGAGAATAGAATATGCGATCAATGTCTGGCTGGCGAGGTTGAAACAGAAATGCATTTCCTCCTAAAATGCGAAAAATTCAACACATCAAGAAACATATTATTCAACAAGCTAAGCCAAACAACCCCAGATTTCAAGGAATTGGATGATCTGTCAAAATTGAGATTAGTCCTAGGAGAAGGAGACAGACCATACCTTGGGGCTAAATATGTAACAACATGTCACAACCTGAGGACTGTTTAAAAGTAAGACTGTTTAAAATTAATATTGAACGTACCAAATGAAGTAGAAAGACTGTTTAAAATTAATATTGTTTAAAAGTAATATTGTATATACCCAACAAATGTCAAATCGATTGACACCTACAGAATGTTGGAAAACTGTACCTTTTTGCTATGTAAGCTTTGGCAATATGGTTCTCTGTAAACTTTCATGCCAATAAAGCATTTGAACTGAACTGAACTGAGAGAGAGAGAGCTACACGCTGACAGAGAGAGAGAGAGAGCTACTGCTATCCAGAGCAAGAGAGAGAGCTACTGCCATCCAGATCGAGAACTAGAGAGAGAGAGAGGGAGAGCACTATACACCGACGGAGAGAGAGCTACACACTGACAGCGAGAGAGAGAAAGAGAGAGAGCTACACACCAACAGAGAGAGAGAGAGCTACACACCAACAGAGAGAGAGAGAGAGCTACACACCAACAAAGAGAGAGAGAGAGAGAGCTACACACCAACAGAGAGAGTGAGAGAGAGAGAGGGAGAGCACTACACACCAACAGAGAGAGAGAGAGCTACACACCAACAAAGAGAGAGAGAGAGAGAGAGCTACACACCAACAGAGAGAGTGAGAGAGAGAGAGGGAGAACACTACACACCGACGGGGAGAGAGAGCTACACACCGACAGCGAGAGAGAGAAAGAGAGAGAGCTACACACCAACAGAGAGAGAGAGAGAGAGCTACACACCAACAGAGAGCGAGAGAGAGAGAGAGGGAGAGAGAGAGCTACACACTGAGAGAGAGAGAGAGAGAACTACTGCCATTGAGAGACACATGGGGAAACGTTTAGAGATAATGGCCCAGAAATTCAGGTCAGGGGCTTCCCGCGGGTGCAAGCCCCCGACCTGCACTTACCTTGCGCGCCGGCCGTTGAGCTGTGGGCCCCCGTGGAATTGCGATCCTGGGCCTCCTCCAACTGCCAGCGCGCAGTGCTTGCGTATCCCAGGGGCGCAGTTAGTTCGATGTGTCCCCTGGGATCACGTGGACTATGCAGAGCCAATGGTAGCAGGGAATGCTTCATTCATAAGTTTGACAAACTTATAAATACTATAAACCCCAAAACATCACTAAATCTTCAAATAATTTTTTTTTTTAAATCACATTTTTTAAATAAACTATAAATTACATGAAATAACTATTTTAATCAATAATTTAAATTTTTGAGAAAAATAATTTTATTTTCTAACGGGCTAAAAATAAACTTAACTTTCTTTAAAGTATTTAAAAATAATAAACCTGTGGAAAAAATGTTTTAATTTTAATTAATTCACCACTTACCTTGTAAAAAGCAGGACTTGCGACTGCTTTTTACAAGGTCTAACTTCTGGAGACTTGCCCTCCCGGGAAAAGCTGCAAAAAAAACTTAAGTTCGATGCAACCTCTCCTGCGCATGCCTTCGACCTCTGAACCCCTTCTTTCAGGGGAACGGAAGTGCCGGTTTCCCATGCATGCGCAGTGCATACAGGAAACTGGCACTTCCATTGGGCTTACGGGTCAGTACCCCGTGCGTACTCACCCGTGGAGACCTGAATTTCTGGGCCAATAATCCGGGCCTTAATTAATTGGCACTTGGAAAAGTATGGACTAGTAAATGAAAGTCAGCATGGATTTGTCAACGGCAAATCCTGTTTGATAACTTGATTGAGCTCTTCGAAGTAACAGAGGTAGATGAGGGTAGTGTAGTTGATGTGTATACAGACTTTCAAAAGGCATTTGATAAAGTACCAAATAATAGACTTGTCAGCAAAATTAAAGCCCAGGGGATTATAGGGACAGTGGCAGCATGGGTACGAAATTGGCTAAAGGAAAGAAAGCAGAGAGTAGTGGTGAATGGTTGTTTTTCAGATTGGAGGGAGGTATACAGTGGTGTTCTCCAGGGGTCGGTATTTGGAACACTGCTCTTTTTGATATATTCATGAGCTGGACTTGGGTATACAGGCTAAAATTTCAAAGTTTTCAGATGACACGAAACTCAGAAATGTAGTAAACAATGAGGAGGATAGTGACAGACTTCAGGAGGAAATAGACAGACTGGTGAAATTGGCAGACAAAATTTAAAGCAGAGAAGTGTGAAGTGATCCATTTTGGTAGGAAGAATGAGGAGAGGCAATATAAAATAAATGGTACAATTTTAAAGGGGGTGCAGGAACAGAGAAACTTGAAGATGTATGTACACATATCTTTGAAGACTGTTAAAAAAGCATATGGGATTCTTGGCTTTATAAATAGAGGCATAGAGTACAAAAGTAAAGAAGTTGTGCTAAACTTTTATAAAACACTGATTAGGCCTCAGCTGGAGTATTGTGTTCAATTCTGGGCACCACACTTTAGGAAGGATGTCAAAGCCTTCAAGAGGGTGCAGGGGAGATTTACTGGAATGGTACCAGGGATGAGGGACTTCAGTTATGTGGAGAGATTTATGTAGTTCTCCTTAGAGCAACAAAAGTTAAGAGGAAATTTAATAGGTGTTCAAAATCATGAACGATTTTGATAGAGTAAATAAGGAGAAACTTTTTTCAGTGACAGAAAGGTTGGTAATCAGAGGACACAGATTTAAGTTAATTGGCAAAAGAACCAGAGGGGAGATGAGGGGGAAAAAATACGCGGCAGGTTGTTATGATCTGGAATACATTGCCTGAAAGGGTGGTCGAAGCAGATTCAATTGTAACTTTCAAAAGGGAATTGGATACGTTTATGAGAAAGAAACATTTACAGGACTATGGGGAAAGAGCAGGGGAGTGGGACTAATTGGATAGCTCGACTAAAGAGCTGATTTGCACAGGCACGTGGGCCAAATGGCCACCTCCTGTGCTGCATTATTCTGTGATTCGATGAGTAGCTATGGGCATGAATTATAAGTCAGAGGAGATGATTTGAAATCTTATCTGGCTTTAATGAGCTGATGTTTGGAATATTTATTTCAATCTTGATCTGTATATTACAGAAAAGATGCATAGTTATTAAAGACAGCCCAGAGGCTGATTTTTGAACTTAAGAGGGCTGAGTTATGAGGAAAGATTGTGCACCCTGGAACTTTACATTTTGCAAAGAGAAGGGGGAGGGAAAGTTCTTTTACTAGGCACTGGTTTCGAGGACTAGGGCATATAGTTTAAGTTACAGGTAACAAAAGGAAATAGGAAATTTAGGCAACAATTTTTCAGTAAACCGGGCCAAAGAAATGTAGAATAGATTCTAGTGCATACATCTTTAAAGGTACTTGAGCAATGCCGTGAAGCGATAGCTGGAGCAAATAGGGTGTTGGGGTGTATCCATAGGACAGTTGAGTACTAGACAAGGCACACTGTTTTGTCCTTGTACAAGACCATATTCAGGCCGCAATTGGAATACTGTGTCCAGTTTTGGTGGGTGATATTGAGGCTTTGTAAAGGGTACAGAGGAGGGCCACTAGACTAATTCCTAGTCAAAAGCATCTTAGTTATCAAGATAAGCTAAAAGAGTTGGGACTCTAGACTTTAGAGAAGTGTAGACTTTGGGGAGTATCTGATTGAGGTTTATAAGATAATGAAGGGAATAGATTGTGTTCCAGCTGACAGTTTGTTTCAATTAAATAGATTAGGGAGGACCAGGGGTCACATATTTAATTAAGTTATATAATGATAGATCTAAGTTAGATGTCAGGAGGTGATTCTTTTCCCAGAGAAGAGTGGACCTCTGGAACAGGCTGCAGAACTGGACCTGTTTCTGGCTGGGCGGAAACCACCTCTTACAGAAGGTAGGTAGTTCAGGGAAGTCAGGGCCAGAGTGATCTCCTGGTCTAGTTTTGATCACCTAGATACGTTGGAGAGGAATTTCCCAGATATTTCCCTCCAAATTGGCCTGTGTTTTTTTTTAAATTGTGCCTCCCAGGAGATTATATGGTGGGGTGGAGTGTGGATATTGTGATATGTAAGGTATTGCAATTGTGTGGGACAGGCTCGATGGACCAGAGGGTCTATACCCGTCCATCATTGTTCGTATATAGATTGCCAGCAGGGATGGTGGAACAAAAATCATGAGAGGTTATTGGAGTAATTCATGCTATAATAGGATTTAGGGCTATTGGTTTGAGTCACAGTAAGGGGCTAGATGGGAGGTTTGAAGAGTAGGCTAGATGGACCGATGGTCTTCTCCTGTCAAAATATTACTACGTAAACCCATTTAAAAAAAAAATAGGAGTTGTCAAATTAGGTGACGGAATGCTGAAACTACCAGGGAATGTAAGAGCTTACTCTAGACACAGAGCTCCCCTCTTGAGACCATCTCCAAAGCATCCTTTTACTAAGCATTACTCCATAGACTTGACCATTCAGGAGGATGAGTTTTATCATATTGCCATGCTGTGAGGTGATCTGAAGATCTCAGTCCTCATAGTCATCAATTCCTGCATTACTTTGTTATACTTCAGTTTGTATGTGGAGATAGAATATGTGGAGTAATGTTACCTACTAACAAGCATGTTCTTCCTCATTCTTTGAAAGAAGTTCAGTGTTCTTTGTTTCCCTTTATGTTATGGTATGGCTTGGAGCTGCTCTACCTTAAGATATTTGAGCGATCTTGCTGTTCCTTGCGGTCTGGATGGTGTTTCTCCGGTGAAAGAACCAGTAGAGTGGAGCTGGGGAAAGTTACCAGACAGTCCACTGCTCTTGCAGAAGCAGTATCCTTAAGCAATTGTCTTCTGTAGAATGGTGGCAATATCCTATTCGTATAAGTTGACTTACTTTCAAACAATGAACGTACATGGTAGGCAATCTGGCATTTTCTGGCATTGACCATCCTATTCTGAATCAAAACCCAGTTTCCCACCTGTTGGTAAGTGCCTGCTTCAAAATGACAACCGTCCACATTTGGGATCAAGAGTTTCTCGTATAGGGAAATACAGGCTCACATCCATTTCCCATTGCTCTGTGGTGCAGCATTTCTTGATTAACATTGTTTGGAACTGGTCCTAGACAAAAAAAGAAATGAAATGAAAAGCACTGTTTTGTTGCCTCAGGCTGAGGCACAGAGATTGAACAGAGAAATTTCATACGGTCAATTTGAGTAAAGCAATACCCTGAGTCAGAAATCTCCGCGATATCCTGATGACACAATTTTTCTTTCCCTCTGTCAGTAATGGAGCATTGCCTCACTAGTGTAGGATGTTCTCTCCAGTGGTCTGACTAAGCGTAGCTTAAATTCACTTGATGGAGTATGAAGCTGTCATTTTGATTTTAACTCCGCACCCTCTGGTTGAGTTCAACACTGACATCTCGGCAGTAAATTTGCTGCTGTGCTACAGAGCTTCTCATGGAATTAGAGTCAATTCTAAACTGCATAAATCATACCTCTCTGTCAGCTGAATGGTAATGTTTAAAAGGAGGTTTAGCTGGAAGTTTTATGAAGGGCTACTAATAAAAGCAGATCAATGAGAATGTGAGAAGACCGTGATACCATTTGTAATGCATTGACGAGAGCAACCGGACACCTGATGGAAAATTATGGTTAATTGTTAAGCAGAAAATAATTCAGGTAACACTGGCCGTGCTGGCAGTATTACTATTGTAGAGATTAGGCCAATTAGTAGCTCATCTCTAGTCTTTCAAATAATCAGGATCAACTGCAAACCAACATGGTGAGTATATTGGCCCAGTAATTCCGGTCCTAACGCGTGAGTACGGACAGGGTACTCACGCGTGGGCCCATTGGAAGTGCCGGATTTCAGCATGCATAGCGCATGCGTGGGAAACCGGCATTTCCTCCAAGGGGTTCAGAGGTCCAACGCGTGTGCGCAGGACTCTGCGCGCACGCGTTGAACTTCCTTCTTTTTGACAGGTTTGCCCGTGTGTAAGGGCCTCAACTTTTTAGAAATGTGAAAAGGAGACGTAAGGACTTGATTCTTTAAGGTAAGTGGTCTATTATTTAAAATTATAACATTTTTTCCACAGCTTTATTGCTTTTAAGGACTTTACAGTAAGGTAAGTGTATTTTTAGACCCGATTTCTTAAAAAATTATTTTTTTCAAAAATTTGATTCATTGTTTAAAATAGTTTTTTTAAGTTATTTATAGTTCATTTAATTAGTAGGATGTTTTTAAAAAAATTATTTAAAGTTTAAGTAGTGTTTTGGGCGCCCGTAGTTTTCATGAGTTTGACAGTTCTTACTATCAAACTCATGAATGAAGTTTTCCCTCTCCTGATTGGCTGCCCAGTGCTCACCTGATCCCAGCCGGCACATCGAACTAACTACGCCGCTGGATCAGGCAAGCACAGCGCACTGACAGCTGAACCGGGCCAGTGACAGGAATTCCAAGCAGGCCCAGGCTTCAGCTATCGGCGCGCCGGGTAAGTGCACATCGGGGGCTTGCACGCGCGGCAAGCCCCCGAACCTAATTTCTGGGCCATTGTGTTTAATCAGTGTTTAAGGCGGAATATAACACACTAGTTATACAGCAAAAACATACGACCGTGACAAGCAGCTGGTACCGGTCCAGATCAGACAAACGACTGATGTGCATGAACAGTTCTCTGGCTTGCGGCCTCTCTTCCTCTCATTTAGAACCTCCGAGTTGGTGAGCATGGGATCACTCTCGAAAGAGCGTTCAACCAGCCCAATTTCTGCTTGGCTCTTCCCTCCACCATCTGTATGGGCTCGCACTCGGGGTGTTATTTTTATTCTCTTTTGAGGGGTGGGCCTAAGTTTAAATTATTGACAAGACCATTTAGCCTATAGAGGTACCCCTAAAAATTCAGTACCCACTGGGGCGTCAAGTTCTTTGTCTCAATTCTTGGGACAATCCCTCCCCTAAAGGGGTCTCATGATCTCAGCCAATTTGTCTTGTTGTTTAATCTTTCTGAAGGTTCTTCCTTTGGAATTCATGTCTTATCTCCCTGGTCCCTATCCTCCCTGGTACAATTGGTACTAGGTCTGGTCTTGTACCCTTTCAATCATGAGGCCCAAGCCAGACCTGTTCCACTTCAGCCAGTCGTTATCTCACTTACATCTCGCAAACTGTTCCATCCTGAGATGGATACCTTAACTTCCCTAAATTCCTTTCATTCTAAGTCTTTTTATACTAATTAACTTTTAATTATCTTCACAAGCAGTTTTGTTAAGCTAACTCCAATTCCTACCTTAGCATTATATCATGGTTATTAGTAACAATGGAAGAAATGTAGGCATTGAGCCTCAGTTGGTACAATTAGAGATACATAAACAAAGTTGAAATCCTAACTTCAAAACAGCAGAGAGTTAGCTTGGAAACAAGATTATTTATGACCATCACAGTACAGAATGCTATAACATCCACAGAGAACCAAAACACAAGCAGATTCTAAGCATCTATCCAATTATTCTAATACTAGTCTGAAGAGACTTTTTGTCTCCAGTTCTAATACCATCATATAAACACCGCATTATTTACGTCACATAACCATATACATTTTAGATACCCATGATTTCTAATGCAATGGCAGCTTATTTTCTCACACCTCTCACATAGCAGTTTCTCATGAGCTAAGACACTCATTATTGGGAATAGATTTTCATTTCATTCATTCAAACTTTAACTTAAAAAAATTATTTACTCACATTATCAAAACAATGCAGTGACTTTGCTATTTCAACAGTGTGACATGTTGGAAAAACTTAGTGACTTCCCTGCTAGAGGGAGCGGAGGCTGAACATTATGCAAAAGAAATGAACAGTGCGGTTATTAGTAAAAGACAGTGGGCTGGAATTTTCTCCTCAGCATCTGGGTCTTGGAACCTGGCAAGGTGAAGGTGTTTATCACAAATTTGGGCACAAACCACACACCGTGCATTTCAAGTTTACAATAAGTGCTTACACCCAACCAAGCTCTTGTGCTTGGGAGCTGAAGACAAAAATCAACCCTGTTATCCACAGCAATGGCTGAATAGGTAGGGGTGGAGCTACTTGACGTTATTTGAGGAGCAGAATAGATGGGAGCTTTAGGTTCATGAGAAGTTCTCAACGCGACTTGCCAAATGCCCTCTGCTGTGGCTGTTACCTTAAAGGTAACTGCAGCAATTAATATCTTTCCTGGACATCTCTCATCATCTGGATAAGATGATAGTGGCATTGCTCATGGCACCATGTCGGTCTGTATTCAGGAGACTTCAGTGCATTGCCAAAGAGTTGCTAGCTGAAATGTTAATCAATTCTTCATTTTTCAGATGCTCAAGGATCTGCTCTGTATTTCCATTATCATTTGTTTTTATGATGTGAAGCATTTGCAGTGTTTTCTCTCTTTTTAAACCTCTTCCTAAGTTTGACTTGTGTCCTCTGGTATTTGAACAGCCAAAGTATGTATGAACAGCTATGCAGCACATTCTGGCTATCTAAAAGGGCATTCATCGTGACATCACTGAAGAACTGACCTGGTTCTGGTTGAGAAGGAACATCAACAGCCTGCATCAAGAAATAACGCACTGCTGTTGACGAGAGATATCTGTGAAAACCTCATTGAAATGCACTTCCATTGAAAGTGTCTCTCTCGCTGTTGTGAAATGTTACACATCACAATACATATCAAGATGACAGATGTTTGCATACACAATGTCACACTACATCTGACGGCACTGTCACAATAAATTGCAAAACAAGAAAACGCCCACACTGATTTAGTGATTCTCCAAACCACACATACATTATCAAAACATGTAACCTGTAATAAGTGTATCCATTCAGATATGGGTAACAGTTACAATATTTCTAGAACATATTAACACAATCTATCTAATGCAAATTTCTATGTCATACTTGAGCCAGAATGTCTACAGCTTCTGAAGTGATCTTCCCACAGGCAAAGCCGTGCTTCTGATTTACAGTCTAACCATAGGATTCATTGAAATATCGCAGAGCAACTACACTTTTATAACCTAAAGGAGCACAGACTCGCACTTTAGCAGCAGAACAATGGCCCCGAAATTAGGATCGGGAGCTTGCCGCGCGTGCAAGCCCCCGATGTGCACTTACCCGGCGCGCTGACATTTCAATCCTGGCCTGCATTGCATTTCCTCCCACTGGCCCGCTTGAGGTCCTGCCGCGCTGTGCGTGCATGACCCAGCAGCGTACTTAGTGCGATGAGCCGGCTGGGATCACGTGAGCACAGGGCAACCAATGGGAGGTTGCAAAAGTTCATTCAGGAGTTTGATAGTGAGAGCTGTCAAACTCATGAAAACTCCTGGCCCCAAAACACTACTTAAACTTGAAAGAAAATTTAAAAAAACATTGCACTACTTAAATGAACCATAAATAACTGTAAAAAACTATTTTAAACAATAATTTTAAAATTTGAAAAAAATTATTATATAAAAAATCGGGGCTAAAACTAAACTTACCTTACTGTAAATTCTTTAAAAATAATAAACCTGTGGAAAAAAAAATATATAAATTGTATTAATAGACCACTTACCTGTAAAACGAAGTACTTACGTGTGGTTTTTCAATGCGTAAAAACCGGAGGCCTTTACACATGCGCAACTCTCTAAAAATAAAGGAAATCCAAGTCGCACGCGCTGCCTGTGTAGTCGCACGCGTTCAGCCTCTTAACCCCTTGGGTCAGAGGAGAGGAAATGCCGGTTTTCCCCACATGCGCTGTGCATGCTGAAAACCGGCAATTCCTCCGGGCACATGCGTGAGTACCCTGTCCGTACTCACACGTTGGGAGAGGAATTACTGGGCCAATATGTTGGAATAGAAATTGAATGCTTACCAACTTAGGAGTGGGACCTGTGCCCAATCTGCATTGGCCATACTCCCAAATTTGTCAGGCACATTTTTTAGGTGTCCTGGGTGGCGGCCAAAAGCAGGCATTGCGTCTTTAATATATATTAATGAGTGGCGTAATGCCTGTGGAAGGTCCCCTCTACAAAATGGGTTACCGCTGAGCAGGGCAGGTGCCGGATTCTTAACTAATTCAAGGTAAGTTATTTCCTTTCTGTGGAGCCAGAAGGACGCTTCCTTGATTCTGCAATCCTCCCGATTTCCCGCTTTAACCTCCACCCCGGAATGTCACCGGTAGCCGGAACTTAATTTTTCTCGGGCAAGGTACTTGTGGAGGCGTGACTGGTGCTAGCAGCTCGCCCCTAATATGTAGTTGAAGCCTGCGGACCAATTTTGAGACATCGCCATGCCTTTTAATTCAGTTGTGTGCTGCCTCCACGGCGCCGTCAGTGGGCCTAGATGAACACCTACCCCATTATGTTTCCCTTAATAAAACGTTGGCATGTTTAGGTAGTGTTTCCCATTATAAATGTTTACATAAGCAGTTTTCATTGTAAATGTTCACATGAAAATCATTATAGGAAGTAAACTTAGGGACAGGAAATGCCACAATCTCCCATGGAGCTGACAAGTTGGAGGATGTGCTGTTTATGAAGAAAAGGACATGATATAAGACTCTCTCTCTCTGTCTGACACATGTCAGTAATTATATATTTGCATTTTCTAACTATCAACAACAGGAGTGATCATTAACGGCTATGTTTTCAGAATTCAACACTTGTTTTTAGAAAAAATCTCAAATTAGAATGAGGAAAGGCACCATGTTTGTGTGTGTATGTCTCTCACCCTGTGCAAACCCTCACTGCCTATCTTCTATGCTTGTTTACTTATCTTGTTGCTCTGCAAAATATTTCCCCAGTGGCTACAGTTTGGGATGGAAGGTTGCTGATATTCCATTGAGGATACTTTAGGTGGCCATGGTGGGTGAGCTCGAGTGCCTGCGGGCCTTTAGGTCCTGACTGCAGCATCTCAGCATAACCAGGGCAGTCTGGCCCAGCTGAGTGACACCAACGAGGGCACTGGTGGACTGGATGACAAGGGAGCAAGCACGCTATCATCCTGGGATGGCACCTCAGTACTCCACTGGCGCTGTGCGAGAACAGGGTGCAGGAATGATGTGACTTTCTGGAAGCCCCTGTCAACACTGGCCCCCAAAGCCACTGTTGAACAGAATAGTCTCTGCGCTCCTCGTGAAGCCTTGACACAAGTTAGAGCTGGATTTCTCCATGCTCTGAATTATTGTGTGCAAGCTCGTGGCAGGCTACCCACTGCAGCTAGCAGTTCCCAATGTGTGCCCATCAGCCGCCTTTAGTAGCCTGGGCCCTTGAAGTCTGAGTTCTCTACAGCAGAGCTTGTATGCAACCTTGCCCTCCGGTGAGCTGGAACCTGTGGCATCCTATCCCCCTTTCCCTAACTCCTGCACACATGTGGCTGGTGATTCATCACATGAAGGCCCCGCGTCTAGCAGAGCATCTAAATTACATGTGCTAATATCTAAGCTGGTGCTTTCTAGGGTCAGATCGAGTGATGGTGTATTTTCAGGAAGGCTGGCCTCTTTCTGAAGTGGTAGAGATATCTTCACGTTTTACACACCTGAAATGAAAGAGAGAGACAAGGGTTAGCTTTTAATGCGATGGGAGAAGGAAGGCTGGTGAAAGCAGCTGCAGTTTGTCATGTCGAATGTGTCGGGTGAGAGAAAAGTAAGAAGGGGAAAAGGAGGATAAGGTTGGAAGAAACCTTGTGCAACATGTGTTCCAGAATTGCCACTTGCCATAGCCATGACTCTCCCTTTGTCTGTGATGGCCAGCATGTTTTCTTTCTTGGGGGAGAAGGTGTTCAGGAAGACTCGGCCTCCTCCGATGGCAGCCTCCTGGCACAGGTTGTGTGCCATCTTCTCCTGCAAGGAATATGGCTGTCATAGTCAAATAGTTGGAATTCAGTGTGTGGGAAGTGAGGGTTGCAATAGAAGCCAGTGTGTTAGAATGGAAAGGAGACGGTAGAATGGTGTGGTGCAGTGATTGTAGGAGAGTGAAGGGAAGCGGCGAGGGGAGTATTGTGAGTTGTGAGGCTGGAGGTGTTGAGAGCTGTGTTCTTACCTTGACGACTCTGGTGAGGCCATTGAACTTTTTGTCAGCATTGCCGCCATTTCCTGAGAGCTAAGCTCTTGGTATTGACCTCCTGTACGACCTCTTCCCATTGGTGGTACAGGTATTGCCTGGAGAGCTTTCTGCACCCTAGGGGGATCAGGATCTCCCTCCTCCTGTCCACCACCTGCAAAGGGGCCTCCAATGTAACATCGGAGAAACTGGGTGCCCTGTCTGGATCTCTTGCAGCTACTTTTCACGTTACAAAGTTTCCCTGCTGTCTGTAGGCAGTGTGCACCTCCCCTTTAAAAGGTGCTGGCTATCTTTAAGTGACATCTAGAGACACCTGATTTATGCACCCCCCCCCCCAAACTGGTCCGCAGTTCTCTGCAGGTCCCACACTGCCCGGGACCAGCTTCTTGAATGTTAAGTTAACTGTGAATGGGCTGCGCAGCCTCTTAAAGGGGCCGCGCACCAATGAAGGAACATTGGTGTGCAGCCAATCAATAGTGGCGCTGGCTGCATGACTGACTCATTAATATTAAGCTCGCAGCAACACTTTGGCGTGGTCTCTGCAACCACGTGAACCAGTGTGTGCTGCGCAGGCGCCATCGAATTTCTAGGCTCACATTACGGCTACAGTAGCATATTGGTTATGTCACTGGGTTAGTAATCCAGAGGCCTAGACTAATGATCTGGAGTCACGAGTTCAAATCCCACCACGGTAGCTGGGGAATTTAAATTCAGTTAATTAAAGAAATCTGGAACAAAAAGTTAGTATCAGTAATGGTGACCATGAAACTACTGGATTGTAGTTAAAACCCATCTAAATGTTCTTTAGGGAAGGAAGTCTGCCGTCCTTACCCGGTCTGGCCTATGTGTGAGTCCAGACCCACAGCAATGTGGTTGACTCTTAATTGCCCTCTGATATGGCCTAGCAAGCCATTTGGTTAAATTCAAGAAGGTGGCTTCTCAAGGGCAATTAGGGATGGGCAATAAAAGCAGGTCTTGCTGGCAACATCCACATCCCATGAATGAATAAAAAAAATTAAAAAACCTCAGCTGTAATTTTGAACAGCAGAGCTCAGTTTTAAGAATTGCCTGAGTCCGATAGTGACCCTTCAGACTGTATGGACTTGTTCCTTCTGCACTTGCTTTTTAGACACCGGTTAACTTGTTGAATTGCTGCGGTTCATCATTCTAATTGTACTCCCACTCTGCAGTTGAATGTCCCGTAGAATCCATCAAAGGTAGTCAAATTATCATGCTGTGCCCTGCATTATAGTTACAGGCAGTTTTCATCTTTCCTCGGGAGGAGTCCAGATATATATCTGACAAAGAGCCAGCTCCAAACAACTGATCATGAATTACATAAAAGAAATCTTCCAGTCACCTCCCCAAGGCTAACCTTTTTATATATTAAAAAAAAATGCGACATGTGTAGTCCTTACAAAGACTGACTACAGTGCATCATATTGCGTAATTAGTGCCTTAGAAATTGAAATAAAAGTCATATGAGTTGTAGTTTTAATTTTGTTAGAAATTGTCCTTAGACCATGCTCTGTTATGTTTAATCAAAATTTCTATGTGGCAGGCATTTCCTATTTTTAAAAATCCCTCCAAACTTTCATCCTCTTAAGGTTCTGACTGTAGCTGGGTACAATTCCAAATGTGCTAGCAGCCTTCCAGAACTCGCCAAAGCGACTATTCTTTATGAAGGAGCCAAAATGATGAATGCTGGCAGGCTCTTCGATTTAGGAGGGCAGCATAACCAAACCTGATCCTGTCTTCACCTAGCTTCTACACGCCCCAGCAGAATTAAGTGGAAAGTGATCAAGAACAAGAACCCTGGCTGTTTTTTTTTCTTGGTAGTGCAAGGTTGCTGAGCCCCAATAATATTGTTCCTGCTACTGCTAACTCGCCATAGACCAGAGATCACATTCTGGCTCAGTCCTACATTGGGTACTGCAATTGTCCAGTATGCCATCGGAGGAGCTGAATGATGCTTCCTGATGCATTCTGTTGTGCTTGGTGTCCTTTTATCATGTTTAATTTGAAATAATTTGTGCATGAATAGATTTCCCCCAAATCTGACACAAAATTATTTAAGATCATCATATCTTGAGTCATTATTTGAATTTCTACTGCAATGGCCTCATAAAAAGCATGAACTGTGAGGCTTAGTCTTAATAAGGATAAAACATGTCCGTTAGAATCTATAAAGAGAAATTATGACATTGGTGATGCATCTCCTTCATTAGAATGATTAGCTATCTGTGCTTCTCAGTGTGTAACCATGCCTGTTACAGAGTCTTTTTTGTAGTGGAAGGCTGTGACACTGATGTTTGGATCACAGTCATGTCTATACATCTACGACTACCTTTTTTTTGTCCTTGGACTATTTGAAGGAAGGAGCAGAAACAAAAAGATGTTTCCGACTAGATGTTGCAGTGAGTTGCACGCTCTGGGGCTTGGATTTTTGAACCCAGCCCACACTGATGGGCTGGAAGTGATGGAAGTTTGTTGGTCATTAGGGATGATGAAATATGGATTTTTTTTTTGGTATATAATTTTAAGCAGTTAGGTAAATTAATTATGGCCCGGATTTTGCGGTCAGCGGCGAAGGAACGGTGCTCAACCTTCACCTCGCTGACAACTGCCCACAAAGGTTTCACGGGCTTTTGAGCAGAGACTTATTCTAATCCAGCGTCTGATCCAGGGTGGCGCCCTCTGCAGGGCACCTGTGGTGTCTTTGTGCAGGGCAAGGAACAGCAAGGCTCTTGAACCAATCAGATTGAAGAATCCTCACTGAGACACGCAGAATCCAAACCAGGAAGGATAAAGCAAGAAGTATAAATTAGATTTAAATCATGTACAGAAAGCGAAATAAAGATTGGGAAAGACAGATGAGATTGACATAATAAAACTCACTACGCACTTGGTTTGAGTATAAAGCAAGGCTTTAATCGACTTGTTTCAGAACATGGAGGTCTAGTTGTACTTCACTAGTTCCTTGTCTTACAAAATGTCCCTGGAAAGCTGGGCCCACGCCCAAGTATTTATACTCCTTGGACGGCGCCACCAGCTGGCCGTCCAGCATTATTTCATGAGTAGTTTCTTGATGAATGATGAGATTTATAACATTCTTCCTGCCTAAAAGATTTGGAAGTCCGACAACTTCCTCTTAACAGATCAGGCGGACCACGAATAGCTGTAGTCTTTTAGATTTTTGTTTATGGCTAGAAGGCATGTTTCCCCGGACCGTGTCTTGGTCCCTGGGCCACTTGATCCGTACCGGTGGATCGACAGGGCCTGTGTTGCTCTGATCGACCCGAGGGAGGCTGGGGAGATCGTGACTCCGGGTGCGGGTCCCCACAGGCGCAGAACTGGTTTCATCCTGTTGGATAACCGGGGATTGACCGGCGTCCTGGCCTTGGGTGGCCATCCCACCGGGAGCGCTCGGCTCCCCGAGCGGATCCAGTGGGGCAGCTGGCAGATATCTCAATATCCCCGGTAGGGCGTCCTCTTCGGGGAGCGCAGACTGTCGGCATCATCCCCGTGGGTCTCCCTATCGGTTGGGTCCGTGGAACCGGCCGGACAGGGAGCCAGGTCCCGGAGCAAAACGGTGGACTCCCGGCCATTAGGGTACCACACGTGCGCATACGTGGGGTTGACGTCCGTGAGTTCTATCTCGTCGACGAGAGGATCGTTTTTAGATGATCGGACGAATCTTCGGAGCAGCACGGGGCTGGGAGCTGCCAACCATGATGGTAGAGACGTCCCATGGGTGGAGCGACGCTGGAAGCTGAAGAATCGCTCGTGAGGTGTGACATTGGTAGACATAGAAAGGAGAGACCTGATGGAATGCAACACGTCAGGGAGCATAGTTTCCCACTGCTGGTCTGGTAGGTTGCGTGACCTTAGCGCAAGACAAACAGCATTCCAAATGATAGCATTGTATCTCTCAACCTGTCCGTTACCGATGGGATCAGAGTGGATGAAATTGGCCGTACCGCAAAGGGAAAAGACTTGATCAAGGCATTTGATCACTGTGGAAGTAAGAATATTGGGACAGGGGAAAGCAAAGGGAAAGCATGAATATTCGTCCACCATCGTCAGTAAGTAGGTGTTTCGCATTGAGGAAGGCAATGGCCTTTTAAAGTCAATGCTGAGTCACTGCATAGGCTGCATATGGACGGAAGAATTGTGGTTTTAATTCTGCACAAATTCTACAGGAAGAGCACGTTCTTTTCACATCTTCCGTAGAAAATGGGAGATTTTTAGATCGCACAAAGTGCAATATACGGGTAACGCCAGGATGGCATAAGTCAGTATGAAGATCCGCCAGAGTCGAAGTTGGCATAGAAGAGCAGAATCCCTGCGTGAGGGTATCCAGGGCCACATTCTCTTTGCCGGGTCGATAATGTATGGTGTATCCAAAGGCGGCCAATTCCATCCTCCAGAGTTGTATTTTGTTATTCTTGATCTTAGTGCGTTTCCGGTTATCCAGCATAAAGGCCACGGAGCGCTGATCGGTTATAAGTGTGAAATGGTGACGAGTGAGAAAATGACTCCATTTACGTACCGCTTTGATGATGGCCATAGCCTCCTTCTCAACAGGAGGATAATGGAGCTTGCTACCCTGCAAAGTTCTGGACAGAAATGCAACGGGTCGACTACCTTGATTCAAGGTAGCAGAGATCGCCACATCCGATGCATCGCACTCGACCACGAAAGGAAGATTTTCATCAATGGAACGAAGCGTGGCTTTTTCCAGTTGTCGCTTGAGGAGGTTGAAAGCTGAAATAGCCGTTGCCTCCAATGGAAATGACTTTGCGTGAAGCAGGGGCTGGAACTTGACGGAGAATTGGGGTATCCATTTCGCACAATAGGCGAACATGCCGAGTGCCCGACGAAGAGAGCCGAGATTCGTAGGGGGAGGGAGCTCCTGAAGCGAATGAAGTCACTCTGGATCTGGTTGGATGACACTGTTGCCCACCCAATAGCCAAGGATGTTGACTGATGGTACTGATTTCACAGATTTGGGCTTATTTAAGGTTAAGTTGCGACGATGGAGAACGTCAAAAAATTTCTGGAGGTTGGCATCATGCTCCTTCTGGTCATGACCAGCAATGGTGATATTATCCAGATATGGAAATGTGTCCGTTAAGTTCTCCTGTTTGACTAGGCTATCCATTGCCCGTTGAAAGATGGCCACCCCATTGGTGACCCCAAATGGAAAGCGACAAAACTGGTAAAGCTGACCATTGGCCTCAAAGGCCGTATAATTTTTGTCAGAGTCCTTTAACGGTACTTGATGATATGCGCTCTTTAAATCAAAAGTTGAAAATACCTTGTAGTTGGCAAGGTTATTGACCATGTCATTGATGCATGGTAGTGGGTAGGCATTCAGGTCGGTATACTGGTTAATAGTTTGCAAGTAATCAATGCAAAGACGTTTCTTGTGTTGCTTCAGAGGATTTTTAACAACGACGACTTGAGCCCGCCAGGAAGATGAACATGGCTCAATGATACCGTCAGCTAGAAGGCGAGAGATTTCTGCCTCGATAAAGGATCGATCATCTTGGCTGAAACGTCGTGATTTAGTGACTATGGGCTTACATCGGGGGGAAAGATTGACAAACAAGGAGGGCTCATCGAGCAAAGCCGCCGCAAACGCACAAAACAGTACATTGGAAATAGTAAGCTCCAGCTTTGACCTTCCAAATGCGAAAGTGAGTCTTTTGTGTTGTTTCTGGAAATCCTGTCCCAGGAGCACATTACTGCATAGGTTCTTGAGCACCCTGAGCCGGGTGGAGAAATAAGTGCGGCCATTGAGAATAAGGTCGACAAGACAAAAGCCGGAAGAATTGGTGGTCAGTGTCATCAGAGCCATTGCAATTTCCCTGTCCGAGGGGTAAATACGCAGTTTTAACTTACTGACAGCCCGCTCACCAATGAAGCTGTCAGAGCTGCATGAGTCAATTAGTGCACTCAAAATGTGTCCATTTACCGAAACCTTCGTGACTGCATGGGTCAGACTTTGGGGAAAAACAGCTCTGATGGGAGGAGGGGCAGTTTTACCCTTGACAGCTGTAACCTTAGTAGTGGTTCTTGGGGGAGGAGCAGTTTTATAGATTGCAGCTGTAACCTTAGTAGTGGCTCTTGGGGGAGGAGCAGTTTTATGGATAGTAGCTGCAAAACTAAGAGGAGCTCTCAACCGGTATACCTTAGAAAAGTGGCCTTTTTTACTAACAGCAGCTCTTGACTGCCATAGTGACCTTTCTACATCCTAGGGTACTTAAGGAAGTGGCCCTAAAAATAATAGATGCATTGCTGGTCATCTTCCAAAATTCGATAGACTCTGGAACAGTACCCATGGATTGGCGGGTAGCTAATGTTACCCCACTGTTCAAAAAGGGTGGTAGAGAGAAAATGGGGAATTACAGACCGGTAAGCCTGACATCGGTAGTGGGGAAAATGCTAGAGTCCATTATAAAGGATGTAATAGCAGAGCACTTGGAAAAAAGTGACCGGATCGGACAAAGTCAACATGGCTTTACAAAAGGTAAATCGTGCTTGACTAATCTACTGGAATTTTTTGAGGATGTAACTGGTAAAATAGATAAGGGAGAACCAGTGGATGTGGTGTATTTGGATTTTCAAAAGGCTTTCGATAAGGTCCCGCATAAGAGATTAGCATGTAAAATTAAGGCACATGGGATTGGGGGCAAGGTATTGGCTTGGATAGAGAACTGGTTGGCAGACAGAAAGCAAAGAGTTGGAATAAACGGGTCATTTTCCGAGTGGCAGGCAGTGACTAGTGGGGTACCGCAGGGATCGGTCCTTGGACCCCAGCTATTCACAATATATATTAATGATCTGGACGAGGGAACTAGATGTAATATCTCCAAGTTTGTAGATGACACAAAGCTGGGTGGGCATGTGTGCTGTGAGGAGGATGCTGAGAAACTCCAGTATGGTTTGGATAGGTTGGGTGATTGGGCAGAAGCATGGCAGATGCAATATAATGTGGGTAAATGCGTGTTATCCACTTTGGTGTCAAAAACAGGAAGGCAGATTATTATCTGAATGGCAATAGACTGGGAGAAGGGGAAGTGCAACGAGACCTGGGCGTCCTTGTGCACCAGTCACTGAAGGTAAGCATGCAGGTGCAGCAGGCGGTTAAGAAGGCAAATGGTATGTTGGCCTTCATAGCGAGAGAGTTTGAGTACAGGAACAAGGATGCCTTGCTGCAGTTGTACAGGGCCTTGTTGAGACCACATCTTGAGTATTGTGTGCAGATTTGGTCGCCTTACCTGAGGAAGGATGTTCTTGCCATGGAAGGAAAGCAGCGAAGATTCACCAGGCTGATACCTGAGATGGCAGGAATGATGTATGAGGAGAGATTGGGTCGATTGGGCCTGTACTCGCTGGAGTTTAGAAGAATGAGAGGGGATCTCATTGAAACTTATAAAATTCTAACAGGACTAGACAGACTAGATGCGGGAAGGATGTTCCTGATGGCTGGGGAGTCCAGAACCAGGGGTCACAGTCTAAAGATAAGGGGTAAGCCATTTAGGACAGAGATGAGGAGGAATTTCTTCACCCAGAGAATGGTGAACCTGTGGAATTCTCTTCCAAAGAAAGCAGTATAGGCCAATTCATTAAATATATTCAAGAAGGAGTTGGATATATTTCTTAAGGCTAAAGGGATCCAGGGATATGGAGAGAAGGCAGGGACAGGGTACTGAATTTGGATGATCAGCCATGATCTCATTGAAGGGCGGAGCAGGCTCGAGGGGCCGAATGGCCTACTCCTGCTCCTATCTTCTATGTTTCTATGTTTCTTGCTGCAATGATTGCAGGTTGCGTTACGAGCAGGACAGAATTTCTTATAATGGAACGCACCGCCACAGAAGAAACACTGCCTTCCAGATTGCCAAGATGCTGCTAGGGCGGAGTTGTCATCAGTGAAGGCTTCTTGGGTAGGGTTGGCATCCGCTAAGTTAGAGTCATCATCGGTGAGGGCTTCTGCCCGAGACCTATCGAAGGAGTCATTAAATGTGATAGCAGCAGCCCGTGCATGAGGTAAAAGATAGGTATCTGCATTCCTCTTTGCTAAGTCCAGGGAACACGCCTGGTCATAGGCAGCCTGTAACTCGAGGGTTTTATTCTCCAACAGACGCTGGCGTATGAAGGGAGACGTAATTCCATTAATAAAGGAATCACGAATTAGCTCCTTCTGGTACTGCTCAGCTGTGACAGCTTTAAGGTTACAATCCTTGCTGAGCCTGCGAAGCTTTTGAAGGAATTTGTCAAGTGATTTCCCGGGTTGTTGTCGAGTTGTGGCCAATAGATGCCAAGCAAAAATTTCATTTGGGGCCTTAACATACAGTCGCTGTAATATTAGGATAGCGGAGTCATAGTCTACACAGTCTTTGATATAGTCAAACACATGAGGAGATACATAATTGGCAAGTATCTCTAATTTATCAGGAACATTCTCACCACACACCCTGAGGAAGTTGCTGAAGGTACGATACCAGTGTTTCCATACCTTAGCAGTTGTAGGTGAATTTGGGTCCAGGTCAAGACAGGCGGGTCTGAGTAGTTTGTCCATGATTGATTGATTTTTACGCCGGAGTTCCCTTCTGCAGTTGAAGTCGTAGCTGGCTGTTCCTGAAATCACTGAGCGTGGAGTCGATATCAAGTTGATTAAATTGACGTAATAAAACTCACTACGCACTTGGTTTGAGCATAAAGCAAGGCTTTAATCAACTTGTTTCAGAACATGGAGGTCTAGTTGTACTTCACTAGTTCCTTGTCTTACAAAATGTCCCTGGCAAGCTGGGCCCACGCCCGAGTATTTATACTCCTTGGACGGCGCCACCAGCTGGCCGTCCAGCGTTATTTCATGAGTAGTTTCTTGATGAATGATGAGATTTATAACAGAGATTAAGAGAGAGAAAAGAGACTAAAATAAATATTTTTTAAAAATATGCAACGCTAATTAACATCTGAATGAATGAGACTCCACACTTGTAAAATAACATTTTCAGGGCCAGAGAGGTTGTTTGACGGTAATTATCAATTATCATGCCCTTAAAAATTTACTTACTTTTGAATGTGTCAGCCCTAATTTTTTATGGTATCTTTAGTGGGGAACTGATGGGCAAGTATTCCAACTTCATGCCATTGAATGTCTTTCAATGAAAAGAAAGATAAAGAAAGACTTGCATTTATATGGTACCTTTCACAACAATACTGGATGTCTCGAAGCACTTTACAACCAATGAAGTACTTTTGGAGTGTAGTCAATGTTGTAATGTGCGAAACACGGCAGCCAATTTGCACACAGCAAGCTCCCACAAACAGCAATGTGATAATGATCAGATAATCTGTTTCTGTTATGTTGACTGAAGTATAAATATTGGCCAGGACACCAGGAATAACTCCCCTGCTCTTCTTCGAAATAGTGTCATGGAATCTTTTACGTCCACCTGAGAGGGCAGACGGGGCCTCGGTTTAACGTCTCATTCAAAAGACAACACCTCTTGGAGTGGCAGTGTAGATTTATGTGCTCAACTCCCTCGAGTGGGATATGAACCCACAACCTTCTGACTCAAGAGGCGAGTGTGCTACCCACTTAGCCACAGCTGATGCCGAGTCTATTGGCGAGGACAGTTGCAGCGCACCCTGTGGAGGAGCCGGGTATCTATGACAGCAACCTCCGGATTGCCACGTTTAAATGCACGTGTGCGGACGCCAGAAGTTGCTGTCAGATTTACTTCATAATAACGGTGAGCGCTGTTAGATTCACTGTTATTAATAACACAAAATCCGGGCCATTAAAATCTGACATGCTTATATGGAATATACGAGAATTAAAAATCATTCCTGTGCAAAGCTCTACTGCCCACCTTGTGTGCTGTGCTCCTATGGGGTGGTTCCCCAGTGGCTACAGCTTGGGTGGTAGAACACTGCTGAATTTCCACTGAGGGTACTTGAGATGGCCTTGGTGGGTAACCTCCAAGGAGCGCTGACCTTTTGAGGGTCCAGGCCACCGAAGAGAGCATTGGCTGAGCACCTGGTGGGACAGCAGGCCTGCTAGCATCCTGAGAGAGGACAGCATGTGCCTCTCCCATGGAGCCAATGACATGCACATGGGGCTGTGCCTCATTATTCCCACTGCTCTGCATGTGAACAGAGTGCCGGCACACTGGTAGGCGTTCAAAAGCCCCAATCCATGTTCTCCTTCAGGTTTTGTAAGCCTGAGGAGATGCTGGACGCCAGAGCCAAGATGGCAGCAGGCTGGGCTCCCATCGAAGCACTCAGAGCAATCACCAGAGGTTCCATGACTGTGGGGCTTCTTGCAGTTTTCATAGAGCTGACTTCTTGCTCCATGGTTGACTGCAGGGTATCTAAGCCAGCACATAATTTGAAGCTGAGCTCCACCATGCTCTCCGACATTGTGCACTAGCTCACTGGCAGGCATGTCAGCACACTTTGAAGGTCCTTTTTGTTGCCATCAGCAATCTTCCATAGGTTCAGCCCTCAATATCTTCATCTGTGCCTTCTGCAGTAGGAATAGGATGCAAGCTCTCCCTCCAGGCAAGCTGCTTCCTGGGTTGTCCTATATCTCGGCGCTTGTTCCTGTGCACTCTTGCTGGGAGCATCTCCCAATGCACACTCCTCTAGCCTACATTCTGAACTATGCGGCGTGCCAGTCTCTGAGCTGTCGCTTGCAAGGGGAATGTCAGATGACACTTCTCGGGTGCTACCCTCTTCTTGCCATGCTTACTCAGAGCTGTACTGAGCACCCCCGATTCGCTATGTCTATTAATTGTTCTTCCAGTGGGGACAGCACATGGTGAACCATCTCCCTTCCCCTGTCCTTGCCTGCTCCCTCATATTGGCTGCCAGCTTGTCCTGCAAAAAAAAAGACTGTTAGTTGTAGGCTAGTGAGATATCTTGAAGCTGTCCGCATAGAATAGTGTGAAAGATGTGTGAAAGATGGCACAGGTGTGAGGAGGTGAAGGAAGTAATAGTGCTATGTGTAAAGTGTGGACTGAGGTGTGCTAGAGTGGGAAGCAGTGGAATAAAGGGTTATGAGTGCTGGGGCAACATAATGAGAGATATGTTATGAGTTTTACCGATGCAGCCCTTGTCGGATCATTGAACTTATTTCTGCAATGCAGTCATGTCCTGAGTGCATTGCTCTTTCCATTCACCTGTTCTGCCACCTCTGTTGCTGGAAAACTTGGCTGGAGATCCTTCTGCCACTGGCAGGAAGTGCACTCCTGCCAACTTCCTCCACCAACATCTCCGACTTCCTCCTTCAGCACCTCCAATGCTCAGTCTGAAAAACTGGAGGCCCATCCAACATTTCCTCTGCTTGCCATCTTTAATCGATCCTGGCAGCTGATTACAGCCAAAGTGCACCTCCCATTTAAGAGGTGCAGGCTGCCTTTAAATGTAATCGGGGCACCTGATATTCACACTCCTCCTTTGGCAAGCTGCTAAAGAACAGTGTGTACAATGTTGGCAGCCCACCTACTCTAAACAAATGAGACAGGGGGCAATTTGATGCCTTCCTTGCGCCAACGTCTGAAAACTGTTTCTATAACCAATTTCTACCCCTATGCATTTCTAGGAGATTCCTAAGAAGAGTTGGATGTCCCCTTTTTTGGAATACTCAATGCAATTTGCATTTTATGTAAACTGGATTATTGTGCTGAATAGCATCTTGCTGGTTTTCCCACTGTGTACTTTATTCTTACATAAATGTACACAGTAGTTTGAGTCCATATGTGATGGTCTCGAAGTACAAGGTGATGATCTTCTTGTCCCAGTCCAGAAGCACTGTTTTTATTCTGCCCTGGATCATTTACATGACTTGGGGCACCTCTGCTGCAGTCCCATCTGCTTGCTGGTCTTAGCACTGGCGAATGAGGCATAACGTGAGGTGCAACTGTGTGCCTCGTTGGTCCGCAGCTCCTGATGGAGATTGACAGCCAGATGGCCTGATTGGTCTGGACACACTTGAGGTGGGAACGGGGAGTGCTGAACACCAACGCCTATCTTTAAAGTCTTCAGCCTTCCCCAAGGGCTCCTGCTCCCCGCTCCGGCTGGGACACCCAGCAAATGTTTGGAACAGAAATGAGTTGGGAGGCCAGCAATGCTCCCTGCTGCCTTGTTTGAATGGCTCCAAAGGGCCTCCACTGACTCAGGTACATGCCAAGCTCCACTGCCCCTCCCATCCCCTCGCCTGAGGAAAGTTCTGGAAATCCAAGGGCAATATAAACGGGGGTCTCTGTCTTTTTCCTGACCTTTGCCATCGGGGAGCTGTGTGCTTTCAGGGCCAAGGGTCAGGAAAATCAGTCGTATACTCTATTCTGTCTTATGAGGTGACCAAAGAATGTGGTGGGCAACCTACATTATCTCCAGTAAGCAATTTACTGTGATTCAGGGTTAATTGTTAGATGTGATCTTTCATAATCCATGTACAATAAAATATTTAGATTCAGGTTTTGGTTTCAGAAGTGACTCTATCTGCAGCAACAGTCTGTATAATAAAAAAAAAGATGGAAAGGGAAAGACCTGAAATGTAATATAAGGATTTGAAAAGAAATGAGTTTGAACAGTGTCAATACAGATCATTGTATTCCTAGCCTATAACAAAAGAAATACCCATAATTTGGAACTATTTGCTCCTGAACTGGCATATTTTCTTGTATGGGAGTGGAAAAATACATACTCAATCAGAAAAGGGCGACTGCTTTAAGCTTTGGATGTTGGGCTACAGAAAAGAAAACTTTTTTCAGCAATAGCTAGCTTGGGAGTGTTTGGTGGCAGTACGGAGAGAACTTCACCCTGCATTCACTCTGTCTTATACCCAACTTGATGCTGACACTGATTCCGAAAGTGCAAAAGTGTTCTGTTTCCCCATACTGACATCAATCGCTGTAATGAGTACAAGAATTCACCAGAGATAATGCTAAAGGTTAAACATTAAAATAGTATGAGGTAGTGGTAATTCCACTGTGTCCTGCCTTGAATGACATCATATCGATTGGCTATGATTGTAAATTAATTCTCATGCCGGAACAGATATCCAGGACGTAGCTACATATGCTTCTGTTTAAATCCTTGGCTTTGGGAAGGAGCTTCACTGAAAATGGCATTATATAGGATGGTTTTGATGGTGCTCTTGATAATCTCAATTGCTAATTCATTTTATTCCATTGCAAAATAGACAATATTTAGATTGCAGAAATGATCGAGGTTTCAGAACTTCTTAGCATCTCAGAAGGCACCTGCAGAGATCTTGGAACATCTCTTAACATATTGATCCTCAGCTATTTCTTCAGAGGCCTTTCGAAGCTGAAGAACATTTTACAGCTGAAAAGGGCATTTCATGAAAATATGCTTTATAAAACTTTTTCTGTTTGGTGAAGAAGATTCCTGTGTCCTTTTTGTCACAATGACTTCACACCCAACTGAGCTTTATTTCCAGTTTCCTCCCCTTACTCCTCCTCCCCCCATGAAAGCGGTGACTCAAGCTGGATTATCTTTACCAATGCCAACCGCCTCTGATACCTCTCCCAGCTTAACATGGGTGAACCTTGACAGTGACAGCAAGGTATTTGATATGGGGGCACATCACAGCCAAACGCTATTGTGTTCTCATTTGATGCCTACATATCTTCATTTTCTAGCAGGGGTTAGTGGATAACAATTGGGGTCCCTGGATGATACTTCCACTCCCTAGAAGATGCTGAAGCTATTTTTTTGTACTCTCATTAACACCTGGGTTCAGATTGGCAAACTCGACACAGAACAGGTTAGCA
This sequence comes from Somniosus microcephalus, assembly GCF_052327205.1. Lineage (NCBI taxonomy): Eukaryota > Metazoa > Chordata > Chondrichthyes > Squaliformes > Somniosidae > Somniosus > Somniosus microcephalus. The sequence goes on along the minus strand of NC_140989.1, from coordinate 234,516,591 downwards.
ATTGGGGTAGCTTTACTGTTTATAAAGAATGCATTTCATTCTCCCTTGACTCTGGTTATGTCATGTAAACCTGCTGTCAAGATGATGTGCAGGCATGCTTTCTTCAGGCTTCTAAAACTACAAGGTGGTGCACAAGAGCAGTCCCTCTGATTTTGGTACCCCCTTTTCCTGGGAAGTGCATATTCTCCACGATACCTTACTGTGGCAACATGGCTGAAGTCAGGATATCACCATCGCTGGAAGTGGAGTTGAAAACCCACATAATACCACTCTGTAATCTCCTCTCTCGCTATATATAATATATTTATATATTATTATATATATATATATTAAATGGGCTTGAGCAGTGTCAACCCAATTCTTAGGCATGGGTCCAAATATGACGCAAATTTGTCCCCGACAGGCAATGTCACAGAGACTCTTTTAGAATAGTCTCTGTACTCCCAATGATAGAGAATCAAAGTCATCTCTGCCCTGACATCACCCTCACTGGAAAGGTGGCAGTTGAAGTCTCACAGATTACTAAGCAGATTTACTCAATGGCATTTACAATCCTAGCAATCAGAGTGACCTAAATGAGAGCTACATATAAGTCAGGAATGAACATTTCAGCTCCAGACATCAATATGAATTTAAGCCAAATATAAATGTTTCATAACCAGTATTTATTAACCATTATTATCATGCATTGCACATTGTAAAACATTTATGAACTGATTACAAGTCTGCATAGTAGTTCCAATTATTGGTGTGGTACAGCAAAGTTTGCTTTTTGCTTATTCTGTGCTAAAATTATTCAAGATAAAGTCCTGTGTCTGAAATGAATATCGTGGCTGTAGAAACTGTAGTGATTGTCCATCAATTTCAGTCTTCTGAGGTTGGAGGTTACGAGTACAGAACAGCAGAAGCAGTGGACCAAACTGAACTGAACTACTAATGCGAATGTCGAGAGTTGGCGAAGATTCTACCTTTAAATTTATGTTTCGTGCTCATTAAAGGGGAGGGAAGTTCCTACTGAGAAATGTTTTTAATGGAAATCAAAATCGAGCATTTTCTGTTACAGGCAACTGACCTGCAACGCTATTTACACACCCGTGCGGCAAGTTGAAAATCAAACCCATCGTGTTCAATAGAATATTTGATCGTTAATGTCTATACTTATCACTGGAACTGCCAGTCACTCCCATAATCAGATACAGCATTAATTACCTTTACCTAGAGTCTATTTCACACGTTGTCCACCCCCTTGCCTCTGAAACAAAACCTTTTTAATTTCCTGTCTTTCTTTTGGCTTGTTAATTTTGTGCTTGTGTCATCAATTCCTGTGAGCAGAGCTTATTAAATAACCTGCTTACATCCGTATTATCCTTCTCTCTTGGTATCCTAATTCCAGGATTAGCTCCTCTTTCAGTCTTTTTTTCCAGGAAGCCAGCTCACCAGATGGTGTGGTGCAGTACTTAGCCAAACAGTTCCGGATGGTCCGTGTTTCAATTCCTCATCGATGCTGAGTTAATTGATTTCAGACCAATAACTGTGCTCATTGTCGAGCTGACTGGGGAGTTGAAAAGTCAGCCAGAACCCCTCCTCCCGATTTCTATCCAATGGCTTCTATTAAGGAGCATGTTCGTGGGCATTGGGCAAGGACAGGATTGGAGTCGACTGTGATGTCTGTCGCGCTCGCTGGGGCTGATTTTTGCGGTCATGGGCTTCCCGCGGGCGGATGCCTCCGACCAGCAAAAAAATCTACGAACTTACCTGATGGTCCTGGAGGTTCCGCTCCTGGGCCTCTATGCGTAGGCCTGGGATCACGTGGGCGGCCCAACCCGTCAAAGAAGGGGCGAATCCCCATTCATACTTATGCAGATTCCGTTTGTACAGAATCTCCATACGCATGAATGAGGATGACATTAAAAATAGATTTAACTTAACACATTTTTTAAAATTACATATTTAAAATGTATTAAAATACAATACAATTAAACATTTAAAACAAATTAATTTTTTTGAAAAATGAGTTTACATATTTTAAATAAATGGTCTAAAAATAAACTTACCTTATTGTACATGTGTTTTAATGTTTAAATGAATGAAAAAACATATTTTTATGTTTTTTTAAACTCTTACGCTGGTAAGAGCAGGCCTTAAGCTTACTGCTTTTGCCAGGTGTAAGAATTTCACGGGCATTCGCTGGGTAGAAGTTGGGCAAATAGCGCAACTCTTCCCCCGCGGATGCCCTTTTCCCTGGGGATGCGGATCTTTGCATGCCTTAACCTGGAACTTGTGCGGTCCTTACGGGCGCGTACACACCCCGTACACAAATTATGGCCCATTATCTACACTCGAACACAAAGAAATGGCCACTTGGGTGGATTCCAGAGAGTGTCTAATATCTCTGGAGCTATACTCCAAAATGAGTGAACGCCTTCTGGAAAGGAGGGAAGAAAATCATTGAAACTAACGAGTCTTGGAATCATCCCTTTTCTGAACCCCGTCCAGTGTCATTTTGAAGATCAGGTGCTCTGCAACACATTGGCTCTGATTTTCTGATTACATTAGTGACAACCTGCCTGGCCGTTAGTGCGCTAATTCCGCTTGATCCTGTGGCATCAGTTTCATAATGTGAGCAACCTCCCAGCCCGTATTGGCATTGGTACTTCGCAGGGGTCCTGGGCAAAATTAAAAGGTAAATGGTTGAATATGGGGCCAAAAATATTAATAGCATGCTTAGAAGCAGCTAGAGGGAGAAAACGCGAGACTATAGCTGACTGTTGCAGTCAGTGATGGTGCCAGCACTATGGCGCATCT